>NC_063339.1:84414578-84429720 GCF_021869965.1 Rhincodon typus
GCTTCCTGTTCTCCGTCCCTCGTCCCCCCACCCTACATCTGGCTCCCCCGCCCCTTCCCCCGCTCCCCCCCCCCCCCTCCCTCCCTCCCCATCGCTCACTGCCCGTCCCTCGCTCCCCATCCCTCTCTCCCTCCCCGTCCTTCGCTCTCTCGCCGTCCCTCGCCCCCTCTCCATCCCTATCTCCCTCCCTGTCCCTCTCTCCCTCACTCCGTCCCTCGCTCATTCGGTCCCTACCCATCCCTCGCTCCCTCCCCATTCCTCGCTCCCTCGCCCCCTCACTCAATCCCCATACCTCACTCTCATCCCGTCCATTTCTCCCTCCCTCCCGGTTCCTTGTTCCTTCACTCCCTCCATGTCCCTCACTCCCTCGCACCGTCCCTCACTCACTCGCTCTGTCCCTCGCTCCCTCCCGATCCCTCACTGCCTCATTCCATTACTCCCTCCCCGTCCCTTGTTATCTGGTTCGCTCCCCGTCCCTTGCTCCCTCTCCGTCCCTCACTACCTTGCTCACTCCCTCCCCATCCCTCACTCCTTTGCCGTCCCACGCTCCCTCCCCGTCCCTTTCTCCTTCCCTCACCATCCCTTGCTCCCGCCCGCCCCATCCCTCGCTCCCTCCATCCCTCCCCCTCCCTTGCTCCCTTGCTCCGATGCTCGCTCTCTCGCTCCATTCCTTGCTGCCTCGCTCCATCCCTCGCTCACTTGCTTCCTCGGACCCTCCCCATCCCTTGCTCCCTCCCCGTCCCTCGCTCCCTCCCCATCTCTCGTTGCCTCCCTCCCTAACCCTCGTTCCCTCCTTCTTTCCCTCTCTGTCCCTCGCTCCCTCCCTCTTCCTCCCTAACCGTCCCTCGCTCTACCCCTCCCTCCCCATCCCTCTCTCTATCCCTCACTCACTGGCTCCTGCCTCATCCCTCACTCCCTCCCTGTCTCTTGCTCCCTTCCCGCCCTTTGCTCCCTCGCTCCGTCCCTTGCTCCCTCTTTCCCTCTCTCGCTCACTCACGCCATCCCTCGCTCACTCGCTCCCTCACTCCCTCCCCATCTGTCACTCACTTCCTCACTCCCCTTCCCTCGTTCCCTCCCTCCCGCACTCTCCGTCCCTCTCTCCCTCCATCTCCGTCCCTTGCTCCTTCCCTCCCCATCCCTCACTTCCTCCTTCCCTCCCCGTCCTTTGCTCCCTCGCTCCATCCCTCACTCACTCGGTCCCTCCCTGACCGTCGCTACCTCCCCGTCCCTCACACACTCCCCGTCCCTCACTCCCTCCCTCCCCGTCCCTCACTCCCTCCCCATCCCTCGCTCCCTCACCATCTCTCACTCCCTCCCTCCCCGTCCCTTGTTCCCTCCTTCCCTCACTCTCCGTCCGCCACTCCCTCCTTCCCCGTCCCTTGCTCCCTCGCTCTGACCCTCGCTCTCTCACTCCATTCCTTACTCCCGCACTCCATCCCTCGCTCCCTCACTGCCTCCCCATCTATTGCTCCGTCTCTTGCTCACTCACTCTGTCCCTCGCTCACTCGCTCCCTCGCTCCCTCTCTATTCCTCGCTCCCTCGCTCCCAACCCATCCCTCGCTACCTCCCCGTCCCTCTCACCCGTCCCTCAATCCCTCCCCATCCCTCCCTCCCCATCCGTTACTCCCTCCCCGTCCCTCCATCCCCATCCCTCGCTCCCTCACTCCCTCTCCGTCCCTCGCTCCCTCCATTGTCCCTCGCTCCCTCCCCATTCCTCGCTCCCTCATCGTCCCTCGCTCCCTTCGTCCCCTTCCCTCATTCCCTCCGTCCCTCACTCTCCATCCCTCACACCCTCCATCCCCGTCCCTCATTCCCTCCCTTCCTCACTCTCCATCCCTCACTCCCTCCATCTCCATCCCTTGCTCCCTCCCTCCCATTCCCTTTCTCCCTCCCTCCCCATCCCTCGCTCCCTACCTCGTTCCCCATTCTTTGCTTCCTCACTCCGTCCCTCCCTCACTCAGTCCCTCCCAGTCCCTCGTTACCTCCCCATCCCTCGCTCACTCAGTCCCTCCCGGTCCCTCACTCCTTTCCCATCACTCACTCCCTCCCTCCCTGTCTCTCATTCCCTCCCTCTCTCCCTCTCCGTCCTTCGCTCCCACCATCTCCGTCCCTCGCTCCCTCCCTCCTCATCGCTAACCGTCCCTTGCTCCATCCCTCCCTGTCCCTCACTCCCTTGCTCCATGTCTCCCTCACTTGCTCCATCCCTCTCGCACTCTCTCCCTCACTGCCTCCCCATCCATCACTCCCTCGCTCTTTCCCCGTCCCTCATTACCTCCCTCCCTGTCCCTCTTTCCCTCTCTCTCCATCTTTCGTTCCCACCATCTCCGTCCCTCGCTCCGTCCTTTCCCAACCCTAACCATCCCTTGCTCCGTCCCTCCCTCCTCGTCCTTCACTCCCTCGCTCCGTCTCTCGCTCACTCGCTCCGTCCCTTGCTCACTCACTCCCTCACTCCCTCCCATCTCATCTCTACCTCCCCATCCCTCACTCCCTCCCCCTCACTTCCTCCCTGTCACTCCCTCGTTCCTTCTCCCTCGCTCACTCCCTGTCTCCCCATACCTCCCTGTCCCTCGCTCCCCATCCCTTTCTCACTCGCTGTCCCTCTCTCCTTCCCCATCCCTCACTCTGTCCCTCGCTCCCTCACTCCGTCTCTTGTTCACTCGCTCCATCCCTTGCTTACTCGCTCCCTCACTCCCTCCCCATCCCTCACTCCCTCACTGTCCCTCACTCCCTCCCTCCCCATCCCTTGCACCCTCCCTCCCAGTCGCTCACTCCCTCCCCCCTCCCCGTCCCTCACTCCCTCTCTCCGTCCCTTGCTCCCTCGCTCTGTCTCTCGCTCATTTACTCTGTCCCTCGCTCACTCGCTCCCTCGCTCCCTCCTAATCCCTCGCTCCAAACCCATCCCTTGATCCCTCCCCATTCTTTGCACACTCCCCGTCCCTCACTCCCTCCCCATTCCTCGCTCCCTCCCCATAACTTGCTCCCATTCCTCTCTCCCTCGCTCCTGTCCCTCTCTCCCTCGCTCCCTCCCCATTCCTCGCTCCCTCGCTCCCTCCCTCCCCATCCCTCACTCCCTCGCTCCCTCCCCGTCCCTCGCTCCCTCCCTTGTCCCTCGATCCCCGTCCCTCACTCCATCCCTACCCCATCCCTCACTCACTCCCTCCCTTTCCCTCACTCACCGTCCCTCACTTGCTCCCTCCCCATCCCTCTCTCCCTTTCTCCCTCCGTCCCCGTCTCTCGCTCCCTCGCTCCCTGTCTCTCATTCCCCGTCCCGTGCTCCCTCGTTCCCAGGCTCTCCCTCCCCATCCCTCGTTCCATCCCTCCTGTCCCTCCCTCCCAGTCCCTCCCACCCATCCCTCAATCCCTCCCCATTCCTACCTCCCTGTCTGTCACTCCCTCCCTGTACCTCCATCCCCCTCCATCACTCTCTCGCTCCCTCCCTGTCTCTCGCTCAATCCCTCGCTCCCTCCCCATCCCTCGCTCCCTCCCAGTTCCTCTCTCCCTCACTGTCCCTCACTCCGTCCCTCTTGCTCCGTCCCTGTCGCTCCTCGTTCTCTCTCCCTCACTCACTCCCTGTCGCCCCCTCCATCCCAGTCCCTCGTTCCCCGTCCCTCTCTCCGTTCCCGTCCCTTGCTCCTTCCCCATCCCTCGCTTCCTCGCTCCCTCCCCATCCCTCGTTTTCTCACTCACTCCCAGTCCCTTGCTCGCTCCTGTCCCTCGCTCCCCCTCCCTCTCTCCCTCCCTGCTTCCTCCCTCCATCATTCCCTCTCAGTCCTTCACTCCCTCCCTCGTTCCCTCCATCACGCCTTCCTCGTCCCGCGCTCTGTCCCCATCCCTCACTCCCTCGCTCTTCCTTCCCTATCCCTCACTCCCTCCCCGTCCCTTGCTCCCTTGCTCCGACCCTCGCTCTCTCGCTCCGTTCTTCGCTACCTTGCTCCGTCTCTCACTCGCTCGCTTCCTTGCTCCCTCCCCATCCCTCGTTCGCTTACAGTCCCTCACTCCTACCCCGTCCCTCGCTATCACCCACCCTGTCTCTCTTTCCCTCCCTCCCTCACTCTCCATCCCTCTCTCCCTCCCTGTCCAACCCTCGCTCTCTCCCTCCCCCATCCCTCGCTCCTTCCCTCCCTCCCTGTCCCTCGCCCCCTCGCTCTGTTCCTCACTCCCTCGCTCCATGCTTCGCTCACTTGCTTCCTTGCTCCCTCACCATCCCTCGTTCCCTCCCTGTCCCTCACTCCCTCGCCGTCCCGAACTCCCTCCCACCTCCCCATCCCTCCCTCGCTCCATCTCTCCCTCCCTGTCCCTCCTTCGCTCCCTCCCTCCTTGTCCCTCCCTCCATCCCTCCCCGTCCATCACTCCCTCCCTCCCACTTCCCTCGCTGCCCTGCTCCCCGTCCCTCGCACCCCCACTCCCTGTCCCTCGCTCCCCGTCCCTCGCTCCTCGCCCTCGCTCCCTGTATCTCCCTCCCCGTCCCTCTCCGTCCGTTGCTCCCTCCTTCCCCGTCCCTCGCTCCGTCCCTGGCTCCCTTGGTCCCTCCCCATCCCGAGCTCCTTCCCTCCCTCCCCGTCCCTCGCTCCCTCCCCCTCCCTCGTTCCCTCTGCATCCCTCCCTCCCTCCCCATCGCTCGCCGTCCCTCGCTCCTTTCCCGTCCCTCGCTCCCTCCCCATCCCTCGCTACCATCCCTCACTCCCGCCCCGTCCCTCGCTCCAGTCCCTCGCCCCCTCGGTCCCCGTCCCTCCCTCCCCTGGTCCCCATCCCTCCCTCCCCATCCCTCGTGGCCTCCCTCCCCCCAGCATCCCCGTCCATCCCTCCCTCCCTTCCTGCCCCTTGCTTCCTCGCTCCCTTCCTGTCGCTCCCTCGCTCCCTCTCCCTCGCTCCCTCTCCCTCGCTCCCTCCCTGTCACTCCCTCCCTTGCTCCCTCCCCGTTGCTGCCTCTCCATCCCTCGCTCCCTCCCCGTCCCTCGCTTCTGTCCATCCCTCGCTCGCTCCCTCCCCATCCCTCACTCCCTCTCTCACTCCCTCTACGTCCCTTGGTCCCTCCCTCACTCTTTCCTTGTCCCTCGCTCCCTCCCTGTCGCTCCGTCCCTTGCTCCCTCCCCGCACTCCCTCCCCGTCCCTCGCTCCCTCCCTTTCCCCATCCCTGTTCCTGTCCCTCACTCTCTGTCCTTGTACCTGTCACTTGCTCCCTCCCAGTCCCTCGCTCCCTCCCTGTCCGTCCCACCCTGTCCCCCTCCCTGTACCTCGCTCCCTCCCTGACCCTCCCTTTCACCCTCCTATCCCTCGTTCCCTCCCTGTCCCTGTCTCCTTGTCTCTCACACCCTCCCTGACCCTCCCTCCCTGTCCCTCACACCCTCCCTGTCCATCCCTCCCTGTCCTTTGCTCTCTCTCTGTCCCTCCCCGTCCTTGTCCGTCCCTGTCCCTGTCACTCGATCTCTCCCTTTCCCTCTCTCCCTGTCCCTGTCCCTCACACCCACCCTATCCCTCCATCCATGTCCCTGTCCCTCGCTCCCTCCCTGACCCTCCCTGTCCGCCTCCCTGTCACTCACTCCCTGTCCCTGTCTCTGTCCCTGTCGCTGGCTCCCTCCCTGTCCCTGACCCTTGCTCCTTCCCTGTCCCTCCCTTCCTGTCCCTGTCACTGACCCTCGATCCCTCCCTGACACTCCCTGTCCCCCTCCCTCTCCCTATCCCTGTCCCTGGCTCCCTGTCTCTCCCTCCCTCCCTGTCCCTGTCCCTTGCTCCCTGTCACTGTCCCTCGCTCCCTCCCTGTCCGTCCCTGACCCACCTCTACGAGGTTCATCCCCGCCTCCTTGACCTGTCCGTCTTCCCTCCCACCTACCCGCCGCTCCCTTCTCACTGACCAACCCTATCCCCACTTCCTCGCTACACTCACCTTTACTGGCTCCATCCCCGCCTCCGTGACCTGTCCGTCTTCTCTCCACCTATCTGCTCCACTATCCACCTTCTTAAACCGCCTCCCCCCTCTCTATTTATTGCAGAGCTCCCTTCCCCTCCCTCATTTCTGATGAAGGGTCTAGACCCGAAACGTCAGCTTTCCCGCTCCTCTGATGCTGCCTGGCCTGCTGTGTTCATCCATCTCCACACCTTGTTATCCCACACCTTGTTATCTCAGACCCCAGCATCGGCAGTTCCTACGAACCCCAAAGGGAATCATCTATCTTTTGTGACCTCTCTCTGGACAGGGAGTTTGTAGAGTCCACCACTGGGCGAGGTACTTCCCATCAGAAGTTGGTACCTCAGGGTATACAATGTCTCATAGGCACTGGGAACAACAACCTGATTTATTCAGGAATGTTGCTTTTGCTTTTGGTACTGATTTTCACACCTTTTAGTGTGGGTCATAAGTTTTGGGGTGGGTGCAACGAAGGAAAAATGTCTCTCAGAAGTTGAATTTGTTTGTTCTGAGATTTTACCCTGTACAGACAGTAATGATGTTTGTAGATATTTCACAGAGTAATAGAAAGAAAGACATTGAAGATGGGAGAGTCAAATCAAACACTCTGTCAAGATCCAACAGTGTTAATCAATTCATCAGGACCAGAAGGGAATATGTTTATCTGGAATGCCTGTGGGAAAAGATTTCAAACATCTGTGTGAGTGGTAAAGCGCCAACATCCGCACACTGACACACCGGATTCTGAATGTTCCGGTGAACTAACTGCAGAAATTATTCAACATCATCCAGTTAACATTCTGAAAAAAAAAATCCACAGAGCAGAGAAACTGTACACACGTTGTGTTTATGGACAAGGATTCAACAGATCATTCAATCTGGAGAGATGCCAGGAGATCAGCATTATGGAATAACAGTGGAAATGTGTGGATTGTGCGAAGGGATACAAATATCCAGGCCAGTTGGAAGCTCATCGTCGTAGTCACTCTCGGGAGAAATCATTCACCTGCTAAATATGTGGGAAGGGATTTGCTCAGTCATCCAGCCTTGTGTCACACCAGTGGGTTCACACTGACCAGAGACCTTTTAAATGGTCTGACTGTGGGAAAAGCTTTAGGGGCTCTAAAGGTCCAATTCAATATCGACCTGTTCACACGGGGGAGAATTCGTTCAGCTGTTCCACATGTGGGAAGGAATTCACTTGGAGATTCAGCCTAATGTCACACAAAAGTCTTCTCAGGGAAGGAAGCTTCATGCACTCTGTGTCTGGGAAGTGATAGAATTCATGGTCCAGCCTAATGTCACACAATCGAGTTCACACTGGAGAGAGACAGTTCATCAAAACTCAGCGTGGGAAGAAGTTCAGTCAGTTATTCAGCCTCACGAAACATCGATGTGTTCACACTGGAGAGAGACCATTCGTCTGCTCTCTGTGTGGGAAAGGATTTATTAAATCAGCACAGCTTCTGATACACCAGCATAGCCACATTAGAGAGAGACCGTACACCTGCACTGAGTGTGGGAAGGGATTCACTCGGACATCTGATACTCAGTGAACACCAGCTATTCACACTGGGGAGAAACATTTTACTTGCTCCATGTTTGGGAAGGGATTCACTCGGCCCTCCAATTTCAGCGGACATAGGTTTATTCACACTGATGAGAGACCTCTTAAATGCTCTGACTGTGAGAAGATCTTTAGAAGCAGCCATGATTTGACGAAACACCAGCAAACCCATTCTGGGGAGATCCGTCATAATTCAGTAATGTGACCAATGGGAAGAGCTGGAGGACTGGAAGCACTCTGGACCTCCAGCCAATCAGAGCCCCCCTGTTGTCTCAACGCGAATGTGGGACAATCAACTTCTGAAGCTGCTCAGAGCTGCCAAGCAACGCTGTTGCTCCACTTTCTCTGAATAAAGATTGAGTTTCACCCTGACTGAAACTTCTTCCTTTCTCCATTTTTATTTAAATTCTGGTGTGAAACTATTTACTTGCAGCAGCTGAAAGGAAAGGAAGTGAACCCAGGGAGGGAGCAGAATCTGTCCAGACAAGAAGTGATCAATTAGATTTGATTGTTTTGAATTATTAACCTAAATTTTCATCCAGTAAGAAGAAGAAGAATAATTTTTTTGCAGGATGTTAGAAAGGGAAGATTTTCAGACAGAAATCTCAAAACAGCCAACTCGTAAAGATCCAATGGAGTCACCGAAATAAGCCACACTTGAATATCATTGGCTTGAAACTGTAGATCAGGAAATGTCTATCTGTTTCAAAAGATTGAAACAACAGTTTGTCTGGAAAAGTACTGAGACATATACACTCATATGAGAGTCTTCCAGTGAACTGAGACACCTTCAGCTAGTCTCACAGCTGAAAGAAACATCACACCATTCACAGTAGGAACTTAAAGAGACACAAGACCTTCTATAATATGGAGAAACCATGGAAATGTGAGAACTGTGAGAAAGGATTCCATTCCTTTTCTGTGCTGGAGTTTCATCAATGTAGTCACACGAGGCAGAGACCATTCACCTGCTCTGAATGTGGGAACGGATTCCCTGATTCATCTGCTCTGTGGAAACACCGGTGTACTGCCACTGGAGAGAGGCCATTCACCTGCTCTGAATTATTTTTTATTCATTTATCGGATGAGGGCATCGCTGGCTAGGCAGCATTTATTGCCCATCTCTAATTGCCTGGAGGGCAGTTCAAAGTCAATCATATTGCTGCAGGTCTGGAGTCACATGTGGTGCAAACCAGGTAAGGATGGCAGTTTCCTTCCCTCAAGGACATTAGTGAACCAGATGGGTTTTTCCAGCAATCGACAATGGATTCACAGTCATCATTAGATTCTTTATTCCAGATATTTATTGAATTCAAATTCCACCATCTGCCGTGGTTGGACTTGAACCTGGGTCCCCAGAGTGTTTATCTGGGTCTCTGGATTAACAGTCTAATACTACAGGCCATCACCTCCCCACTGGCAATAAATTCCGCGAATATTTCATCTTGATGAAATACCAGTGAGTTCCCACAGGGAAGAGGCCATCTACTTGTTTGGAGAATAGTAAAGTATTCACTCAGGTGTCCAGCCTGCCCATGCATCAACACTGGGGAGAGGCCATTTACATGCTGTGGTTGTGGAAAATAATTCACTTAGTCATCTGCCCTCATAAGACACCAGTGCACCCACACAGGGGAGAGGCTATTCAAATGGTCCAAGTGTGGGAAGCGGTTCAGAGATTCATCTGGCCTACAGGTACACAAGTGAAGCCATACCTGGGAGAAGCCATTCATATGTTCTGAGTGATGGAAAGGATTCATTCAGTCACCCAGTCTGTCGAAGTATAAGAAAGTTCACAAACTATCATAAGAGTTGGATCTGCTGTTAATCCGCATTATATGTGCAGCGAGACAGCACATTTCAAACAGGCAGTATCGACTGTCTGGGAAAACAAGTGAAGCAGTTACATGGGACAGTTCGCACCTGCATGCTGTTCTCCATACTGCACACCATTCTCATTAACAGGATGTTAGAAAGGGAAGATTTTCAGACAGAAATCTCAAAATGACCATCACATGAAGATCTAATGGAGTCATTGAAATAACTGGGACTTGAATATCATAATCTTCCATTTTGGCTGTTCCTTTCCTCTCAATGATTCAAAATCCTGGAACTTCTCCCAAACAACATTGTGGGTGACCCTACACCTCAAAGACTGCAGTCCCAGAAACCTACATCTTCGTAAGGAGGACAGCTCGGATGGGCAATAAATGCTGACCTAGGCAGTGATACTATACCCCATGAATTGATTTGAAAATGAGGGAAAATCACATCTAAGACTGAACAATGTTCATTCTGACAGTGAGTAAAGTGAGACGGTCAGAGGGTTTCTTCCAGCTGGACTGGCCACTCTCACTACTTGGCTTCCAATGAGGCTGATGCTCTTTGAGCCTGGGACTGCACATTCCCAAGGAAATGATCCCCAAAAGCTGATGAAGTAAATTTATTTTGTCCTGGTAGGAAATAATTTTTCCTCACCACTCCAATTAGATTAGAAATAAATATGTTTGTCTTTGTTCCATTGAGTCTCCAGCCCAATCAACTCAATTAGTCTCCGTCAGTATTTATGCTCCACATCCTCCCCTTTTGTCTCCCCCATCAGTAGATCCTTCTATTCCTTTCTCCCTCATGTATGCATCCAACTTCTTAAATATATTCCTCTGTTCACGTCCATCTCGCGCTCTTGGAATGAATTGCACATTCTCACCTGTCGCAGGATAAAGAGGTTTCTCATGAAATCACTATTGGATTTTTAAAGCCCTTCGTCATTTTAAAAGCTTCCATCAGATCATCCTTTAATCTTCGCTTTTCTGGAGAAAAGCTCCCCGGACTTGCCTGGGGGTTACATGTTTTCAGTTCTGATAATTTTTTTTGAATCTGTGTGACACATTTCCAGTGCTTCTATTTCCTTTGCCCAAATGGCAATGACAAATGTTGACAGTGCTCCCAGTGGAGTCAAACTTTGGTTTCAATTAAGTGCAACATCATTCTCCTCCTTTTCAGTTCTATCTCTGCAGAAAGGAGCCCAAATATGGGTTGTGCCTTTGCAGAAATATGTTAAGTTCCTAGAGAAGTTTGAGACTGGAATTACAGGAATGTCATCAGGGATTCAGGACTTCAGTTGGTTGCAGAGATTGGAGCAGCTGATCCTGTTCTCTTTGGATCCTAGAGTCATTGTGGTAGAACAGAGAGGGAGACCAGTCAGCCCTCTGAGGTCATGCTGGCTCAGTTTAGAACAAATGTTAGTCATTGTTCAATCCCAACAACCGTGCGAGTATATATGCATCAAGGAAACTCCAATTTTAAATAGAAAGTAATGAATATATTGTTCAGGATGATAAACGAACTGGAATAATTAATTTCAGGTGTAGTTCAGGACAACCTTGCAATCTAATATCCACCTATGTTGCAATTAAAACCTGGAATGTTGAGATGATTTGAATAAGTTGGTATCTTTCCTTGGCAATAATTACATTTTGTTTTTGTTTTAATTTTGTTTTAGGAAACCACATTTGATAATGTCACTACCTGACAGGTCAGCACCACATGGGAAGATGTTGAGACAGACATACATTTTGATAAATGCACTTGAGTGTTAATATGTGCTGTGATTTCGGGCTATCAATGGATGTGCAGATATAATATACTATACATGAAAGAAATAGCGTGTAAATTCATATTGAACCCGCACTGCAGAGAGGGTCCCAAACACGTGCAGTTCCTTGAGAAATAGCCGGACATGAAATGGTTAATGTGGCCGGGGGTCACGTGACAGTATTGTGACATCATCCAGACAATGACACGCTCTCCCCAGAGAAACTGACCGGAAACAATCAGGAGAGAATTCAACCCACAGGGAATGGTCAGAAAGTCAATGAGGTTCATTAGGAAGGGGTTAAAAACTTAGATTGGGATAATTAAGAACTGTCCACATTTAGGACACAGGTAACTAAAAAGATTGGAGAATATTTATGCCCATATTTGATCTGTTGCTTGAAGCTCATGAATCTGTGTACGAGTAATTTCTCAACTCATGGCACTCCTCAGGAGAAGAACAGGTCAAATCGATGTGACCCCAGCAGGGGCCAGAACAGAACGGGAAAACAACAAACTGCAAATGATAGAGGGGTCTTAAAGAGAACCACACCCCTTCAACGTGTGGTCTGTAAATATCCTGTTACGGTTTTCTTGCTAATTAGCATATATTAATTGAAATATGATAACTGTTTTGTTTGCTTATGAGTCATTGGCATCACTGGGTTTATTGCCCATCGCTAACCGCCCTGGAGAGGATGGGGCCAGCTGTAGTCCATGTACTGTAGGTAGATCCACAGTGTCATTAAAGGAGACTTCCAGGAATTTGACCAAGCAACACAGAAGGAACATGATATATTCCCAGGTCAAAGTCAGAAGTCACACAACACCAGGTTCAAGTCCAACAGGTTTATTTGAAATCATAAGCTTTTGGGGTGTTCCTCCATCATCAGTAGAAACGCTACTTTATTACTTTGTTGCACATCATAAGAAAATGATAAAATCAGGTGCAGCGTTCAGAAAGCTTGTGATTTCAAATAAACCTGTTGATCTATAACCTGGTGTCATCTGACTTCTGACTTTGTCCACCCCAATCCGACACCAGCACCTCCACTTCATATTTCCAGGTCAGCACGGTTTGTGGCCTCGAGGAGATCTAGCAGGTGGTAGCAATCCCATGTGACTGCTGCCCCTGTCCTTCTGGATGGTAAAGACTGCAGGTTCAGAAGGTGCTGTTGGAGGAGCCTTGCTGAGTCACTGCAGTGCATCTTGTAGATGGTACAGACTGTGCGACTGTGCATCAGTGGTGAAGGGAGTACAGGTATGTAGTTGAGGTGCAAATCAAGAGGGCTGTATTGTGTTCGATTGTATTAAACCTGATGTAAGACTTTTGGAATAAAAAAAAGCAAATATTGTCCTATGAAACTGTCCCACAACAAAGTGAAATATTTGTTTTTGACAGTTACCTCTGGATCAGGCAAGTGAATGGAACGTAGTCAAGTTGGGAAATGATATCAAAGTGGGAATAAAAGACATGTCCTGGAGACATTCACATTCGGTTAGACATCATAAGAAAGTGATAAAATCTCAGACAACACTCCTTCAGAAAAAGTTCTTCCCACTGCCAGTACTAACCCCATTACACCCTTTGCTGACCAATATATGTATGTTACGTGTAGTTATTTAAAATGAAAATTAACATTTTGTCAACACTCCCCAGTCATCACTGTTGGTGAAATATAATTTCTAACCCAGCCCCTTCTTTCACTTCGCCCTGGTGCATTCTGTGTGGTTACAGCAGAGGCAGAGACAGGCTGCTCATACCCCTGCTCCCACTGCTCTGGATCTCAATGTTGTACGTTTACCAAATACTGTTTTATCTTTACCAATGTAGAAGAAACCTAAAAAAGAACCAATCAGGAACAGATCATTGATTTACGCTAATCTCTGATTTGAATCACATTTCCAGCATTCACCGTTGTTCTTCCTCTGACTCTGAAACCAGTTGGAAACAAGATTCTCTTTCGTGTCTCGGAGCTCTGAGCCATGGAAGACAGTAGCTGGGACACATTTGTTACACACAACAGGATTAACCCACGCAACCCTCGGGACAAATGCAACAATCTACAGTGATGTGTTTGAGGCAAAGCTGATTTATTTTACATTTCTCTCGAATATTAAACTTTAGTCCAATTTCACAGGTTATAAATATCATCAGAAACAAACTCCAAATGTCAGAACAAAGGTATCAGAAAATTACAGTGCAGACCAAGGCCATTACTTTAAAATTTATTTGTATGATGTTGGTATCGCTGGCTGGCCAGCATTGCTTGGCCCATCATGTTTTGGGTTGGCTGAAATAGAACCACGCAGGCTTTGCAGCTTTCTGGACTCACCAGAGAGACTAACAATTTCAGACTATGAACTCTGCCCCCAATTTGTTTACGTTTCTTTTTTCAGTTTGTTTCTGTGTTTGCTGCATACCTGGTTCCAGGCACATCTTTTGTTTCTTTGTTTCTTTTCCAGCGCCATCTCATTCCCCGTGGCCTCGAGGGACTAACGTTTCTGTAATTTAATCTCTCCTGCTTTTCCCCTGTGACAGATCGCCTTTCTGCCCTTGTCTCACCCCCACCTTGCTCAAAACCTGTTACATTTTGATGGGTCCCAGCCCTCTGTGACCTCACTGTGCCCCCGGGTCAGTGGCGCGAGTTTTCAGTTCTCTTCCTCCAGCGGGAATCTGAAATCTTTGCAACTGCAGCTTTCCCCAGATTTTATTTTGAAACAAAAACAGTGAAATTGTTTCAGAGTTGATCTTTTTTTTGAGCCTTCACCCACAATTTCATGTCTTTACAGCTGTGATCCTCCTACAGTCCAAAAATATGCAGGTTAGGTGGATTGGCCACACGAATTTTCCCCCTAATGTGTCGGTTCGGTGGATTGGTTAGCCATGGTAAATGGGGGTTATGGAAGTACAGTGGGATAGAGGGTCATTGCAGACTGGATGGGCCTAACAACCTCTTTCTGCACTGCAGGGATTTTGTGATTCTAACCAGTTGTGATCATGGTCATATTTTCCTCATTTGAGTCCACACATAACCAGGTTCATTCAGCTGATGTCTTCACGCTGCTTTTGTGTTTTTGTGGGTTCTTACTTTTTTTTGGTTTACACAGTGTATTTGAGAATGAGAGTGAATTTGTAAACAGAAATTTTCCAACCAAAATCCCTTGCAGATGTGGAACTGTTTCTGCTGCTGGCATCATTCACAAGGATCAGGAAAATAGAGATTCAGTCACATATCTTACAGGGACACTGGCTGCAATCGCCACGAAAGACTGAACAGCTTAAGATTCAAGAAAACAGGAGGCGGAGAGTTAAGCTGATACAAATGGGAAGCTTTGTCCCTGTGAAGTGAAATCATTGGATCTTAAACAAAAACGTCGGAATCAGTTCTGAGGAAGAGTGACTCGACCCAAAACATTAACTCTGATTTCTCTCCACGGACGGTGCCAGACTGCTGAGCTTTTCCTGTAATTTCTGTCTTCGTTTCTGATAGACAGTTTCCGCAGTCCTTTCGGTTTCTGTTAATTGAATCCGACGGATCTTTCATTGCCCCGAGGTCATCAAAGGCACTGTCTAAATGTGCATCTCTCTTCCTGTCTGTCTATCTGAGTTAACAATCAGATGGAGAGGTCACTCAAATTCCCAATTAACTCTGCCTTCCCCACACTCCTCGACCCCTCACGACTCGCTGGGTCATGGAGAAGCTCTGTCGTTAGACTGGGAACTTTCTTTGATGTGAACTCTCCTTATGCTCCTGCCCACTTCCCAGTACCCTGCGTTAATTTCAGCTGCCCCTACTCTGCCCAAATGGGGTTGTTGAAGAGCTCAAAAGGAGAGTGGACTGAAACTGAGAACTTAAAGAGTCAGAATGAAAGAGGAAGTGGAAAATAAATAAACGGGTTTTGTGGATCCCAGGGGAATGAGTATCCAGGATCCGCCTATTCTAACTGTTCACACAGTAACAAGAGACAACATTCTCTGATGAGACTTAAACACATGCAGGAGGAGACAGACACTCAATATTAACAGAGACAACAAGGTGCAGGGCTGGATGAACACAGCAGGCCAAGCAGCA
>NC_063339.1:84430120-84460922 GCF_021869965.1 Rhincodon typus
TGCTGCTTGGCCTGCTGTGTTCATCCAGCCCTGCACCTTGTTGTCTCGGATTCTCCAGCATCTGCAGTTCCTACTATCTCTGAATATTAACAGATTTATTTCAAACACAGGAGACTTGTTCAGCCAATGATAACATGTAGTGTAATAGAAATAGATGTGAAGTGAGTAGTGAGGGGAAATAATGCCACAAGCTGCAGATGGACAAGTTTTATTGGAACAGGAGTAGACCATTCAGCCCCTCAAGCCTGTTCTGTCATTCAATTAGATCATTGCCTGATCTATGGCCTGACTTTCAATTTCCAAAACCCACCAAGCCTACCAATGAGGCTCCTCTCAAACAGACAAGATGAATCTTGAAAAACCTAAAAAAAAAAAACTGCAGATGCAGGGGAATCAGAAACATAAACAGAAATTGCTGGAAAAATTCAGCAGGCTTGCCAACATCTATTGAGAGAAACCAGAGTTAACTTTTCAGGTCCAGTGACCCTTTGAGTAATCAGATGCAGCTGGCCATTCCCTCTTTTCTGTAACACTCTCCGGGACAGGTGATGGTGTGAGGGAAATGAGATTGTCAATAACAACTGAGAAAACTGCAGGAGATGCTCAATCAGAATAAAACCCATTTGGTCTTTCACTTTTAAATCAATTGTAACAATTTATTCATTATCATTTCAGAAACAGGATAAGAGACGAGAAAATCAACTCTTTGTGCCATTGGGTCTGGGAACCATTGTTAATTCTGACTTGGTCTGGCCTACATGTGAATCCATACTATCACAACGAGCTTGATTCTGAACCATCCTCTGGGCAGTTAGAATGGATGATAAATGCTTACTGAGCTCTTGATGCCATGATCCATGAACAAACAAAAAGAAAATCCAATTACTGAAGTGACTTGTGAACCTGTTGGTGTTTCATCAAGCGAGATGACTGAGTGATTTTTTTCCCACACACAGAGCAGGTGAATGACCTCTCCCCAGTGTGGATTTGCGGTGAAGGTTGATGATGTCCTGAACCCAGCCCCACAGTGACAGCACCTGAACGGTCTCCCTTCAGTGTGGACACGTTAATGGTATATCAGTCCCCTTAACCTTTTATGGCACTCCCCACAATCTGGACGTTTAAAAGGTCTCTCTTCAGAGTGAACCTGTTGATGTTTCAACAGGCTGGATGACCGGGAGAAATCCTTCTCTCACCTGGAGCAGGTGAATGGTGTCTCCCCAGTGCGGACCCATTGGTGTGTCAGCAGGTGGGATAACTGAGTGAATTCCTTGCCACACTCACAGCAGGGAAACAGCCCCTTTCCAGTGTGAAACTGCTGTGAATGCCTTCTCACACATGAAGCAGGTAAACAGTTTCTTCCTGGTGTGATTGCGCCAATATGTTTGGAGCTTGGATGGGTAATTGAAACTCCTCTCCCAGTCCCCACGGATCCACAGTTTCCTAACAGTGTGGCATTGTTTTACTTTCAAAAAGTCAGTTGATCCCCTGAAGCCTCCTCCATACGCAGAATCTGTGCATAGTTTCTCTTCACTGTGAATGGTGCATCCACCTTCCATATTTAGAACCTGATGATATTCAACTTACGTTAAAATGAAGCAATTGTGTCAGATCCTGTCTCTCGACTTCACACCCTCAAATTCCTAAACAACGTGGAATTGACCAGAAACGAAAGAAAATGAGCATAAGATAACACACAAAAATTAAGGCAGCTTGTGAAATCAAGGTGAATGATTTGATCATTTATGGGGGTGGCACAGGAGAATACTGACCATAAAAGCTGCCGTCTTGTCATTAAATCACCAACTAATTCACTCATGTTCATCAGGGATGGGAACCTGTCATCCAATCAGGATCTACGGAAGATTCTGACCTCAATGGGAAGAAAGAGAGCACTGGGCAATGGCGAAGAACAGTCCATGCTTTCAGTGGGAGAGGCTGTAGCCTCTGTATAGCGACCTGAAGGGGTTCCTTACTTGCTCTTTTTTTCAGAGCAATTAAATAAGAGCCTGCTTTAGGGATTATGCAAACCAGCTGCCTGCTAGCTTCTGTGGCGCAATTGGTCAGTGCTTGCAGCTCGTAAATGCAAGATTGGTGGTTTGAGTGCCACAAAAGCAGGAGCAAGGAATGTTCTCACTTTACCAGCTCTGTTTTTGCCATACAGTTCTGGGTTTTTAATGCAATCAGAAAAATGCTCTCCAAATGAAAATCTTATCCAGTGAGTAACCACAAAGGCATTCCAATGTTGTTATAATGGCTCACGGAAAGACCTGCGGATGTTGGGACTCTGAAACCCCCCGGACCCAAAACATTAACTCTGTTTTCTCCTTCACAGATGCTGCCAGACCTGCTGAACTTTTCCAGTAACTTTGTTTTTGAAACCAAAACAGAGTCTGTTGGAGAAACTCAACAGGTTTGGCAGTACCTGTGGGAGAAAACAGTTTAGAACAAGTTCTGAAATGTTGACCTTGATTGTCTGCCCACAGACGCTGCCAGATCTGCTGAGTTTTTCGAGCAATTTATGTTTTTAGTTTTAAATGAATGCGTATTCCACCTATTAGGATGAAACAACCAGACCCACATGTACTGAATTTAACCCTTTCAAAATCTGTGAAGTGATTGGATTCAAACAAACACAGTAGTGAGTCACTCTTCCTCAGTCCCACTGGGAGAGAGACCTGGAAAGGTGAGTGGGTAGTGCGCTGCTGCAGTCATCGCCGAGTGGTTAAGGAGATGGAGTTTGAAACCCGTTGGGGTGTCTTTGGGCAGTTTCGAATACTGTCGACTACGGTTGAGCGCTGAGGGCAAATCAGAAGGTATGCTTCCTGCCTCCTTGTTTGCAACAGGAATCACAGGAAGTGTGGGGAAAAAGCATTTCACCCAGATCGCCAATGGTGAGAATATGCAACTCACTGCCTGTCAGAGTGGAACAACATTGGAGTTGAGACATGTTCAGATGTACACTTGACTCTGTGAACGAAGTGTTGGGAAATGAGACTAGAATATTCAGCGTCTTGAGTTCAACTGCTGCAGACCTGAAGGGTCTTTCTTCAGTGCTGGAGATCTCAGTTTGTGAAGTGACAGGACAATGTCTGCAAAATACACTCTTATCATGCAGGCACATAGTAACTGGCACTGTGCATATTCCTGTAATCAGTATCTGGGAGAATCTGGAAAATGCAATACTGATGTCTCTTTACCCAGCTGTGCGCAAACTCATTGCTTCTCAATGCCTTGTTTTACCATCCCTGGCCCTGCTTTCCAGGTAAGATTGGCTTCACGATCTGCCCGTGTTTGTGCCAAGCAGCTCATTGAGCTGGGAGCTGGAGGTGAGATAGGGACAGAAGCAAACACAAATGCAACTTGAGAGTATTTAGAGTTTGCCTTATGTTATGAATTTGGATAGAATAATTGTGAAGTGGAAGGCGGGAAGCTAAAATGTGTGGTTTCTTTGAGATTTGTGCTTTGTCTGTACTTAGAAATTTAAACAAAAATTTGTCTGTGTGCAGCAGCTGAAGTTGCCAGTACAGAAAGCCTCAAAAAGTGAAACAAATGTATCAAAGCCTTACAGGTGTCATGCAAAACATCCGTCTTCTTTGCATTTGGCCAATTAATGTAAACGAAGCCCCTAGATACAGGAAGCCAATTGAATTTAAATCTGATGGTGTTTACAACTTGAAACCAATCACATGATAAGATTTGATAATGTCATAATGGGTATATAAGACGAGGGCATTTGGAAAATCGTAGAGAGCCGACTGTCATCTGCCAGAGTTAGCACCATTCAGCTCTCAGAGAAAGTGCATCTAATTCATCAAAAGTACCACAGCATTTTAGCTCAACGTCCTCATTGATGAAATTATAGAGATAAAACATTCCTAATAGCAGAATTAATGGAAGATCGGCGTTTGTGAAGAGAACGGAGATGACAGAATATTCCAGAAGACACTCTGTGCGAACTTGGAGAGATTAGGTTATAATTTATTGCTTCTTATTAATTGAGTTTATATTAGTGGGACTTGTTTTTATTTAAACAGCATTCGAGTAGAATTTAGACCATTTAGGGAGTAATTAGCAGTCTGTGAATTGTCGGTTTGTTGGTAATTTTGTTAATTTGTTCATTGTTGAGTTAAATAAATAAATTGCTTCTTTTTACTTGTAAAGAGATCAAGGATGTTCTTTCTATGAAATACTCTTAATAGATTATGAGGGGAAACGCAATCTTCTCCGGGTGTTTAGGGAGTAATTATTAGACAGAAACCTCTGCTCCTGTCATAACAGTTCGGGGTTTGTGTTTTAGTTTAATTATTGGAGGAGTAGGCCATTCCATGTCGTACACATTACGTCAGTTGTCTTTAGTGAGGGATGTCTGCTTGGTGCTGTCCTGTCAGATTCCCAGGAGCTGCAGTGATTGGGTCAGTGAATTGTCAAAATTGAAAGTTGAACGTGAGCAACTCGTGGGACTATTTCAGCTCAACGGTCCATTTCATATCCCAGCTCATGATAACGGTTCCCTTTGTCTGGAGAAGTCGCTTGTGCTCCAACTAAAGCTGCCTTTTGTCAAATAAACTTGCGTGTGGGGACGGAGAGCAGACGTGGGGCACATGGAGCGGGTATCATCCTGAGGCCTCTGTCATTCTCGGAGATGTGTCTGTGTATCTCCCTCTGTGGATGGAAATCAGGATGAGTTCCTCAAGGGGGTATTAACACAGTTTTACCATCTCAAACTTCAGTCCCATTTGTGGTCACTTGAGATTACAGGGATAAGTTCATTGCCATTTGCCCTCGAAATGTCAGCACGCAAGGCTATGGGCCAAATGCTAAAAACTGGGATGAGAATAGATGGAGGTTTGATAATCTGCGCTGACATGATGGGCCGAATGGTCGTCTTCCATGCTGCAAAAACTCGGATGGAGAAACTGATCTGCAGTGAAAATGGTCACAAATGAAAGTGCAAAAGCAGTGTCATTGCAAAAATGTACCACACCTTCTGCCCCTTTCACTGGTGGTCTCGTGGCTAGGATTTGGCCCTCTCCCCGCTACGGCACAGCTTCGATTCCTAGTCAGGGAATAGACACTCTGCTGTGTTATTTTATCGTGGTGACAGCACTTCTAACTGATACTTCAGGAGATGGAAGGTGAACTGTTTAGTCCCAGACATTACTCAGATTAAAATAAAATGAAGAACTGTGGAAATATGACACAAAAAATGAATTGATATGGAAGCTCAGCAGGTCTGGCAGCATCTGTGTAGAGAAACAGAGTTAACATATCAGGTCCTGTGACCGTTCGTTAGAACCAGGGTCGTTATGCATTTCTGTATTATAATCCCAGGGGAAATTATCGGCTTTATCTGTCAAATCAGCATATTAATCAAAATTGCTCCTCATTAGCTTACAACCGTCAAGTTCACAACTTTAAAGGGATTTCATCAGCTCTGATGTTGCTTCCGTTCCCCGACGTGGTGAAAGGCTCTGCTGAAATGGTTCCTTTTTCTTTTCCTTTGTGTCAATTTAGCAGCCATGTCAAATGGAGAAATGGTTATTTCAGAGTCTACCTCAATTTGTCTGTCTGTGTATCCACTTCACCCCCATTCACATTCTCCGACTCTCCTTCTGTCAATATCCCTCGTTTCCCATTCCTGCTCTGTGTAAAGTCAGAAATTTGAAGATAATTTGAGAGTGCAGCTGCTGGGAGGCTTTTCTCTCCTGGCTGGAGTGTCTAGAACTGCGCTCACATTCCCTGGATAATGTGTCTGTCACTTAGGATGGAGATAACGAGACATTTCCTCTCTCAAAAGATTGTGAATCTTTAAAATTCGAAATAAAATTCAGAATTCGTCAGAAAAAAAAAAAGTCCACCACAATTATAGGATAATAGTGGTGTCTTTCCTGTTGGCATAAACTGAATGAATGGCGACAGCAGAGAATGAGGGTGATCAACTTGTTCTGTCTGTGCCATTACCATAACATTCCCCGCTAAGTCTGCAGTTTATCCTGCCTCACCTCGTTATTCCTGCCAAACTGGGAAGGAAGGGATGAGAATAGAAGAAAAGGAGAAGCAGACGTGCTTGTGGAACAGCAGAAAGGAACTTCATGTTAAATCTAGCAGAAAAAGAGGAGACACTGAAGAAGCCTCCTGATGACAAATGTGTTTTCTTTGCCGGTAAAATTCACCGCTTCACTCAGCGGGAACCATTGAACTGAAGCAGTGACGGTGATTATCTTTGCTGGTTATTCACCTTGTGTCCACCAAACTATTGCTGCTCATGTCCCTGTCTACACCACAACCCTGCCAGATATAAGTATTGTGCTTACATTGCTCCAGTGGCACGATGGATAAGATACCTGACTACAAATCAAGTGAGTGTAGGTTCAAGTCTTATCTGACTCAAGTATAATTCACAAATTCTTTACACTTCTACGTTTATCTTCCTCATTGCCCTGAAACTGAGATGAGCTTTGAATTACTGACCTGCAGGAATGAGAATCATTTCATTGTCTCATATCAGTAAATGTCACCAAGAATGTCAGAGGAGGGGAAGCTGAAGTCATCCCCCAAGCTTCAGTTAAATTTCCCACACCCACCGACCCAATCACTGCATCTCCCGGGAATGGAAAGGAAACAAAACAAAAGATGAAACTAGTCTCAGCTTTGTGAGTCTTTGGGAAGCGGAATCAGAGGAGAATGAAGGTGAACTTTCCAATTCAGCAGAGACAGTCGAGGAAACTTCCACTTCTTTAAGAGGCTGGGAGATTAACTCTGATGTTCTTGGGGACATTAACTGACCTGAGACACTGAAAGGATTGCCGTCAGAGACTGTTCTGTGTTTGACTTTGTCACTGTCAGGAACAATAAATCCTGATTCCCTGACCGGAAATTGAACCCAGGCCACAGCAGTGAGAGCGCCAAGTCACAACCACTGGACCACAGGAATGACAGTGGAAAAGCATTCTTATTTTCTTACTGACACAGCTTTTGGCCTTTTTTCACTGGAGATAAGTTTCTCCTACAAAATAATAAAGTTACTGAGTTTGTGCAGCAGGGAAAGAGGACCATCATCCCAGTTTCCAGCACTTAGCCGATAGCCCTGTGTGCTCTGCTATTTCAAGCGTCCATCTCAAAGATTTTATTTCCCTGTCACGTTTTAATCTCAAGTGACACAAAGAATGGGACTGAGGTTTGAGACGGTAAAATTGTGTTCACGTTCCCTCAGGGAACTGAACCTCATTTTCACCCATAGAGAGAAACACACAGTCACATTGCCCCAAGAGTGACAGCGGCCTCAGGAGAGACTAACCCCCGGAAAGCAAGGATTTCACTCATCTGGCTCATATCATCCCAATTTAGACTTCAAAACCAGTGTCTGGTTGCAACAAAGAAAGGAAGAATTCGGCCCCTCGCCTGTCCGTGTTACTTACCCCATTGTTTCCCCGTTACTCTGCAGTTTATTCTGCATAACTGGAATATAGCTCACGTCAGCTGCTTTCCGTCCTCCCGAAAGATCTTCCTCAAGTACCCGGAAGGACAAACGGGAATGTAATGTTTTAAACGCATTTCTGGCTGGGTGAGGAAATGACATGGTGGTGTTAACGCTATTTAATGAGAAATAATTTCGAATGACTTTAAAGACCTCCTTTGGATGTTGGTTGCAGCAGGTGGTGAAAATTCTCTCACTCCCCAGGAAGAATGAAACTCAAGACCACTGGGCGAACAACTAAACTACAATGTCATGCATTAGAAACTGCAATGTAATAGATTACTGGATAGCCTGTGCATCATACATGAAGACAATGTGACAAATCCGACGCAGAGCCGAGGCGATCGTGTGCAGAAGAATGGGAGATTGTAATGCCAAATCAAACAGTGTCCAGTGTGACATGAACAGAGATCTACCCTGGTAGTCTAGTGATGAAGATTCAGTGCCTTCACTGCCATGGCCTTTTAATGGTTAACATTTTTAGTAATAGATATAAAATACTGACTAATCTTTAGAAGCAGAATTATGTCATGGATCAGTCAGAATCGCTTCACTGCATGTTACTGTTCCACAACAGCAATGTCAGCTGCAACTGCCTGACGTGCAAACAGATTAAAACAAGAAGAGAGGGGATGTCAGGAAAAGTGAAGGGCCATGGTTGGGCCATGAGTTGTTATCTCTGGTTTGTTACCCGTGCCACGTGCTGGCGAGGCGAGGAACAGGGAGAGAGAGCAGTTGAACACGTGGCTACAGGGATGGTGCAGGAGGGAGGGATTCAGATACCTGGATAATTGGGGCTCATTCTGGGGTAGGTGGGACCTCTACAAACGGGATTCTCTCCACCTGAACCAGAGGGGTACCAATATCCTGGGGCGGAAATTTGCTAATGCTCTTCGGGAGGGTTTAAACTAATTCAACAGGGGGGTGGGAACCTGAATTGTAGCTCCAGTGCACAGGAAGTTGAGAGTAGTGAGGTCATAAATAAGGTTTCAAGGTTGCAGGAGTGGACCGGCAGGCAGGAAGGTGGTTTGAAGTGTGTCTACTTCAATGCCAGGAGCATCCGGAATAAGGTGGGTGAACTTGCAGCATGGGTTGGTACCTGGGACTTCGATGTTGTGGCCATTTCGGAGACATGGATAGAGCAGGGACAGGAATGGGAGTTGCAGGTTCCGGGGTTTAGGTGTTTCAATAAGATCAGGGAAGGGGGTAAAAGAGGGGGAGGTGTGGCATTGTTAGTCAAGGACAGTATTACGGTGGCAGAAAGGACATTTGATGACAACTCGTCTACTGAGGTAGTATGGGCTGAGGTTAGAACCAGGAAAGGAGAGGTCACCCTGTCGGGAGTTTTCTATAGGCCTCCGAAAAGTTCCAGAGATGTAGAGGAAAAGATTGCAAAGATGATTCTGGATAGGAGCGAAAGTAACAGGGTAGTTGTTATGGGGGACTTTAACTTTCCAAATATTGACTGGAAACGCTATAGTTCGAGTACTTCAGATGGGTCAGTTTTGGTCCAATGTGTGCAGGAGGGTTTCCTGACACAGTATGTAGATCGGCCAACAAGAGGCGAGGCCACATTGGATTTGGTACTGGGTAATGAACCAGGCCAGGTGTTAGATTTGGAGGTAGGAGAGCACTTTGGTGATAGTGACCACAATTCGGTTACGTTTACTTTAGCGATGGAAAGGGATCAGTATATAAAGCAGGGCAAGAGTTATAGCTGGGGGAAAGGCAACTATGAGGCGATGAGGCAAGATTTAGGATGCATAGGATGGAAAAGGAAACTGCAGGGGCTGGGCACAATTGAAATGTGGAGCTTGTTCAAGGAACAGCTACTGCGTGTCCTTGAGAAGTATGTGCCTGTCAGGCAGGGAGGAAGTGGTCGAGCGAGGGAACCGTGGTTTACTAAAGAAGTTGAATTTCTTGTCAAGAGGAAGAAGGAGGCTTATGTAGAGATGAGGCGTGAAGGCTCAGTGAGGGCGCTTGAGAGTTACAAGTTAGCCAGGAAGGACCTAAAGAGAGAGCTAAGAAGAGCCAGGAGGGGACATGAGAAGTCTTTAACAGGTAGGATCAAGGAAAACCCTAAAGCTTTCTATAGGTATGTCAGGAATAAAAGAATGACTAGAGTAAGATTGGGGCCGGTCAAGGACAGTAGTGGGAAGTTGTGCGTGGAGTCCGAAGAGATAGGAGAGGTGCTAAATGAATATTTTTCGTCAGTATTCACGCAGGAAAAAGACAATGTAGTCGAGGAGAACACTGAGATACAGTCTATTAGACTAGACGGGATTGAGGTTCATAAGGCGGAGGTGTTAGCAATTCTGGAAGGTATGAAAATAGATAAGTCCCCTGGGCCAGATGGGATTTATCCTAGGATTCTCTGGGAAGCTAGAGAGGAGATTGCAGAGCCTTTGGCTTTGATCTTTATGTCGTCATTGTCTTCAGGAATAGTGCCAGAAGACTGGAGACTAGCAAATGTTGTCCCCTTGTTCAAGAAGGGGAGTAGAGACAACCCTGGTAATTATAGACCAGTGAGCCTTACTTCGGTTGTGGGTAAAGTGTTGGAAAGGATTATAAGAGATAGGATTTATAATCATCTCGAAAGGAATAATTTGATTAGGGATAGTCAACACGGTTTTGTGAAGGGTAGGTCGTGCCTCACAAACCTTATTGAGTTCTTCGAGAAGGTGACCAAACAGGTGGATGAGGGTAAAGCGGTTGATGTGGTGTATTTGGATTTCAGTAAAGCGTTTGATAAGGTTCCCCATGGTAGGCTATTGCAGAAAATACGGAGGGTGATTTAGCGGTTTGGATCAGAAATTGGCTAGCTGTAAGAAGACAGAGGGTGGTGGTTGATGGGAAATGTTCATCCTGGAGTTCAGTTACTAGTGGTGTACCTCAAGGATCTGTTTTGGGGCCACTGCTGTTTGTCATTTTTATAAATGACCTGGATGAGGGCGTAGAAGGATAGGTTAGTAAATTTGCGAATGACACCAAAGTCGGTGGAGTTGTGGATAGTGCAGAAGGATGTTGTAGGTTACAGAGGGACATAGATAAGCTGCAGAGCAGGGCTGAGAGGTGGCAAATGGAGTTTAATGTGGAAAAGTGTGAGGTGATTCACTTTGGAAGGAGTAACAGGAATACAGAGTACTGGGCTAATGGTAAGATTCTTGGTCGTGTAGATGAGCAGAAAGATCTCGGTGTCCATGTGCATAGATCACTGAAAGTTGCCACCCACGTTGATCGCGTTGTTAAGAAGGCGTACAGTATGTTAGGTTTTATTGGTAGAGGGATTGAGTTTCGGAGCCATGAGGTCATGTTGCAGCTGTACAAAACTCTGGTGCGGCCGCACTTGGAGTATTGCCTACAGTTCTGGTCACCGCATTATAGGAAGGATGTGGAAGCATTGGAAAGGGTGCAGAGGAGATTTACCAGGATGTTGCCTGGTCTGGAGGGAAGGTCTTATGAGGAAAGGCTGAGGGTTTTGAGGCTGTTTTCGTTCGAGAGAAGAAGGTTAAGAGGTGACTTGATGGAGACATACAAGATGATCAGAGGATTAGATAGTGTGGACAGTGGGAACCTTTTTCCTCGGATGGTGATGGCTAGCACGAGGGGACATAGCTTTAAGTTGAGGGGTGATAGATATAGGACAGATGTCAGAGGTAGGTTCTTTACTCAGAGAGTAGTAAGGGCGTGGAATGCCCTGCCTGCAAAAATAGTAGACTCGCCCACTTTAAGGGCATTTAAATGGTCATTGGATAAACATATGGATGATAATGGAATAGTTTAGGTGAGATGGGCTTCAGATTGGTTTCACAGGTCGGCGCAACATCGAGGGCCGAAGGGCCTGTACTGCGCTGTAATGTTCTATGTTCTATGTTCTATGTTCTATGGTGGTTTGTGAGAGCTGACTGTGGGCCTAATGGAGCCAGGCCCAATGTGGGTTCTGAAGACTGGTTTTCACTGTTTACCCTGGTATATAATCAGTCCGGATCAATCACCCAAAATGACTCTCCTTTGTGTATTGCCCTTTGCACATCTCACCTCAGTTCAGAGCCCAGAGGGGATCCATGCATGATAACTTGGCAAACTTCGCTCAGGTCAGCTTTACAGTCTCGTATTAAGACCATAAGCATTAGGAGCAGAAAGGGATCATCCAGCCCATTCAGTCTGCTCCGCCATTTCCTGATCTTATGTCTGACATGATACTTCTGAACTGCACTTTCTTGCCTTTCCTCATAACTCTTGATACCTTTACTGATTAAAAATCTGTCAATCTCACCGTTGAATGCACTTAAGGAGCCAGACCTGACAACGGTCTGCTGTAAGGAATTCCACCGATTCATCATGTCTCCTCATCTATCTTAAATGTGCGACCCCCATTCTGATATGAGGCACGCTGGTGCAAGATCGCCCAGAAGGAAAACCATTTTTCTTGTGTCCAACATATTAAATCTCAAAGAAACCTGTATGTTTTAATGAGGAGCAAGTATTGTTTTTGTAGTACTGTGTCTGAGCATGTGACATCAATGGATTTCAGCACTTCCTCCTGTTTGGTTTCATCCCTGATGTAAAACTTCCACTGATTCTGACAGAGCTGTCCCTTTTATGTCTTTTAATGTCAGGAATTCACGTTCATTTTAAGAGTTTCGACAGGAACAATAAAATCCTCATTCCTATTTCGGAATCAAACCGAGAACAGAGCAGTTGCAATCCTGAATCCCAAAAAGTAAGGTGCGCACAATACTTGCAACTTTTTGTCTTGACACTGCTTTTGACCTTTTGTTTCAGTTGCAAAATGTTAGTCAGTGAGATTTTAACACCACGGAGAAAGACTCTTCAGCCCATTATATCTATGCCAGTCATCAAACATCTCACTTCTAAACCCAGTTTCCAGCACTTGGCACTTCTCCTCATTTGCTCTGACGTTTCAAGTGCTCATCCAAATAAGTAGTCAAAATTTGAGGGCATCAGTAGAACAAAAACACTTTCTTCAACAAACGACAGGAAGCATTGCTGTTTGCTACAACATGAAATCTACATTTTCCTCTTTGAAGACAGCGATGAAAACCAAACTCTTTGTCAGAGCCGTTTGCCAGTTTTCCTCCAAATGCCAACAGTTTAGATTGAAATTCCACACCGCCTGAGTTTACAACTAATGACTCTCGACTTTCAACCTCTCTGCTGACATGAGATGTGGTGTCCTCAGGTTAAACCACCACCAGTTTTGTCTCTCTAATAAGAAAGCACCCCTGTGACCCAGAATGTGTATGGCGACTGAGTGTCAGACTCAGTGTGTGGCTGAGTGTCAGACTTTGTGATATTATATCCCTGGGATGCAAAAGGCACGTTTTATACTTTATAAAATGTATAATATGTCAGTTGTCCTGGCAGGAAATATAGAGAAAGATTGTTTGCACACATTACAACAAATAAAATTCAGTGATAGTAGGAACTGCAGATGCTGGAGAATCTGAGATAACAAGGTGAAGAGCTGGATGAACACAGCAGGCCAAGCAGCATCAGAGGTGTAGGAACGCTGATGTTTCGGGCCTAGACCCTTCTTCAGAAATGGTCAGAAACTTCAGCCTTCCTGCTCCTCTGATGCTGCTTGGCCTGCAGTGTTCATCCAGCTCTGCAACTTATTATCTTAATTGAAATTCAGTCTTTACAATGGTGGACACTTAACCCAGAATTCCGAGCGCTATGCACGGCATTGCTTATCACTGCGCAGGCTCAGTTTGTTCCCGAGTGCCTGCAGGCTGGAGCATGCGAAGTGGGAGCGATCCTGGGAAGCAATCCGTCTTTTCCTCGGCTCCACCAAAGGTAACAATGAGACGGAACGGAGGAGGCGATGGACCGGGCAGTAGACGGGGAGGCTTTCTAAACACTTTGTGAATGTGACAGACCTCGTATAAAGAAACAATCTATCCCCGTTTCGTGAAATGTCAAATTCGATGCTCCCTGTCAATGGCAGGCCGCCGCTCACGGCCACTCGATTTGTAGGAGGCAAAGGGCAGCAGGGCGCATGTGCGGTTATCCTGGGCCAGGGGAGCGAATGTTGTGAATGTCTCTCCTGGACCAACAGGGATGGAGTTTTTATGAACTGCTTTTACAGGGAGTCAGGAGGAGTGCATTTACACACAGCAAACTCCAAATCAAAGAAATAGTTGCTTCTTCTGAAATTGTGTCCCAGACTGACTGAGATGGCTTTTGTAAATTTTTTTACAACACATCAGAAGAGGATTTGGAGATCGGAAACTCAAACCAAATGATCTAAGCATGCCTTTTTATTCATTCAGCACTGGATATTATCGGCCTTTGAACGTAAGTATTGAGTAAAGCAAAAGTAGCATAAAATTCCTTCCTTACATCTCCCAGTAGCTATTGCCCAATATCTTAAATCTGTGTACCAAACAGTTTAACTATCAGTGAAGAGGAACAGCTGCTCTATATCTACCTGATTGAAACCGATCATAAACCTAGACACCTTTATCAAATCAGAGACAGCAAGAACTGCAGATGCTGGAATCTGAGATAACACAGTGTGGAGCTGGAGGAACACAGCAGGCCAGGCAACATTAGAGGAGGAGGAAAGTTGACATTTTAGGACGGGACCCTCAGCAGGCCAGGCAACATTAGAGGAGGAGGAAAGTTGACATTTTAGGACGGGACCCTTCATCAGAAAATTTTCCTCCAGCTCCACACTGTGTTATCACCCCCTTTATCAACTGTCATATCAATCTCCTTTGCACTGTGTGGAACAACTTGAGTTTCTTCAACCTGACCTGAAAACCAGTATCCATCAGTTCGTTAACCATCCTTATGAATCTCCTTTCGAATCACGCATCAGACCCTCACATCCTTCATGGAGATCGCCTGTTTGTGCAAACCCAAATGCTGTCTATTCAAATGAGTGATGTTATGACACACGGACAATTACTCAGTGACATCACTTTGATTCTTAGGTATCCTGAACTGTGATAGTTTCCTCTGATCTCACTGCTTTTGATATCTTTTGAGGGGTAGAGTGCAGCATTTGATTTTAAAGTTGGAACACAATGAAATTATTTCAGTATTTTTACCCAGTGATCTACACAATTCAGCTTCTCGTGTGTTCTCAGATATCTGGAGCTGGAGCTCCTTCCCCGACAGCATTGTGAGAGCTCTTGTGGGAAAATAGAGCTGTTAAGGCAGCAGCACATGTTTGGGAGAATTTTGTCACCCCCATAATATCGTATTATGTGACTGATGTTAAAAGTTTCTTTATAACACCGCTGAATGAGAGACCATCCATTGTTTTGGTTCATCTCTGCTCTCCTTGATCAACTCTCTGTCATTGTCGAACTTGCTCTGTCTTCAATAATGGGTGTGACTGTCCTAGGTATCTTATTGTTACTTCCATTCACTCTCTAAATGAGGTTTATACAGCAGAACATTGCCTGAGCATTTGCTGCTGGCAATTATATTTCCTTAGTAGCTCCCACAATGCCGTTCAGTGAGGAGTTATTCACCAAGTGGTGATAAAGGAACTGTGATATGTGTCCAAATCAATGCCAATTAATTTATATCAATGTAGTGTCTTTCACAGAATGGAAACTTCCAAGCTGCTACTCTGGAGTGTTATAATGCAACGTTTGACCAGAACCACATAATAAGATGTTAGGGAGGTGACAAAATGTTTTATGGTCAAAAATGTTGTTTTGAAGGAGTATTTTAAAATGCAAAACTGAGGCAGAGAAAGGGAGAAGTTTTGTGAGGAAATTTCACAGTTTGTGGCCTTGGCAGCTGAAGCTTGAGGGCACCAAATATGAAACAGTTAAAATCAAGATTTTTCAGGAGGTTGGAATTGGAGATAATGCAGATATCTGGAAGGGCATTTTTTTTTAAATGTCATTCTTGGGGTGGGGGTGGGCATTACTGGCTGGATTAGCATTTACTGACCAGCGCTAATTGCCCTTGTGAGGGCTGGAGGCTGGAGGACATAACAGAGAGAGATAGAGAGGAGACGATCAAGAGATTTGGAAAGAAGGATGAAAAGTTTAAAATTTAGTTGCGTAAGCATGGGCCAGTGAGTGAACAAACCTTGTTGTGAACATTCATGCGGGCAGCAGAGTTTTGGATGACCTCAGGATAACGTCACCTGATGAGTAACCCATAACTCCTTCCCTTACAGCATTGTGAGAGCTGATGTGGGAAGATAAAGCTGTTAAGACAGCAGCACATGGTTGGGAAAATGAGCAGTGATAAAAATATGATTTAGATACAGTCAATGGAAGGAAAAACACTAAACAGAGCTCAAGGGCACCCAAAAATAGAGGCAGAGTAATAAGACAAGAGCAGAGAGGGGAATGTGAGAGGACGGTGAGGAGTGCGTAAGGATGGTTAAGTCCAGAGGTAACAAAGGAATGGACGAGAGTTTCAGCAGCAAATGAGCAGAGACTAGGAGGAGTCGGGTAATGTTACTGCGGTGGAAGTCGGCAGTCTCGATGATGGTGGGGATATGTGTTTGAAAACTTATCTCTGGATGATATATTTCACCATGGTTATGACTTTTTTGGTTCAGACTCAGGCAGTTGCCACAGAGGGTTTGGAGTCAGTTGTGAGGCAGTAGAGTTTGTGTTGGGGAATGAAGATAAAGGCCTCAGTTTTGCCATTAGTTATTGGGAGGAAATTTCTGCTCCACAGGGCTGGATGTCAGCAAAGTCAGGACAGTGTGTGACCTGGAGGGAACTTGGAGGTGTTGATGTTCACATCCACCTGCTACCCTGCCCCTTCTCAGTGGTAGAGGCTGAGTGTTTGAAAGATTCTGACAGAGTTCTGGTCAAGTTGTAGGTGTCTAAAATCCCTCTCCTTCATTCCCTATCGTCACACAGAAGCCAGTATCTTGTGAGAGATTGTCTCTGACTCTCCTGTTTTTTGTCTGATGTTAATTTCACAGGATATTAGAAGGGGAAGATTTACAAACCAACCATCACACCAGAATGTGATGGAGTCGCCCGTTTTATCACAAATGGAACATGATCAGATTTTAAACATGGAAGGATAAAGCTCCATTCACACTGGAGAGAAACCGTATACATGTTGTGTGTGTGGACAAGGCTCCAGCCAATCATCAGACCTCACAAACCACAAATGCAGTCACACTGGGGCGAAACTATGGAAATGTGGAGATTGGGGGGAGGAATTCATTTCCGCATCTGAGCTAAAAACTCATCGACACAGTCACGCCAGTAACAGGCCATTCACCTGTTCAGTGTGTGGAGAGGGATTCCCTCAGTCATCTAACCTGCTGCAACGCCAGCTCATTCACACTGACAAGAGACCATTTCAAAGTTCAGACTGTGGAAAATGCTTCAGAACATCCTGCAACCTGATGTCCCATTAACTAGCTCACATTAATGAGAGACCTTTTAAATGCCAAGACTGTGGAAAATGTTATCAAACCTCTGGGAACTTGATGTCACATCAACACGTTCACACTGAAAAGAGACCCTTTAAATGCCGAGACTGGAAAATACTATAAGACATCTGGGGACCTGATGGCCCGTCAAAGTGCACACATGGAGGAGAGATCTTTTAAATGCCCAAACTGTGGGATGTGATTTAAAAGTCCCAGGGACCTGATGTCGCATCAACTTGCTCACATCAATGAGAGACCTTTTAAATGCCCAGCCTGCAGGAAATGCTACAAAACCCCCTGGACGTGATATCCCGCCAATATGTTCACTCTGAGAAGAGACTATTCAGGTGTGCTCACTTTGGGACTGGGTACAGGTGATCATCTGACCTCACAGAGCACCAGCAAGTTCATACTGGGAAGAGACCATTCAGCTGCTCCAAGTGTGGGAGGGGATTCACTCGGTCGTCCAACCTTCTGAGACACCAGCAGGTTCACACTGCGGAGAGATCTTTCAAATGCCCAGACTGCGGGAAGTGCTACAGAAGATCCTGGGAACTGAATTGTCATCAATGTGTTCACGCTGAGGAGAGACATTTTAAATGCTCAGACTATGGGAATCGCTATGCACGTTCATGGGGATGGTTTTATCATCAACGTGTTCAAACTGAGGAGAGTCCTTTCAAATGTCTCGTTTGAGGGAAGTTCTATCGAAGTTCTGTCGAACTGATGTCCCATCAACATTTTCACATAATGAGGCAACTTTTGGGTGCTTTCATTGTGGGACTGGGTTCAGGTGATCATCTCAACTCTGAGTGAACCAGCGAATTTACACTGGGTAGAAAGCATTTACCTGCTGCATGTAAGGAAAAGACAGTTGGGTCACTCATCGGCCCTGCTGAGACAGCAGCCAGTCACCTTGGGGGACAGACCGTTCACCTGCTCTGTGTGGAGGAAGGAATTCACTTGCTTATCAATCCTGCTAAGACAACATAGAGTTCACAGATCTCAACGGTAATTGGACTTTGCAGTTCATCGCATTCAGGACTGAAAGCAAAGTTTTAATATTCTGGATAAAAGTCAAATAAATTAGCTTTGTATTAAACACATTGTGGCAGGTCACTGTGAGGATGTGATCATGGAGTACTTGGAAGAGTCAACATGGCTTCCCCAAGGGGGATTCATGCCTGACAAATCTGATGGAATTCTTTGAGGACGTACTGAACAACTTGGACGAAGGGGAGCCAGTGGATGTCGTCTGTTGGATTTTCAGAAGGCATTGACTAGGTGACATACAGGAAGCTGCTAAGTAAGGTAAGTGTCCATGGTGTTGGGGACAAAGTACTGGCATGGATTGAGGATTGGCTGACTGGCAGAAGGCAGAGAGTTGGGATAAAGGGGACTTTTTCAGGATGACAGCTGGATGACTAGTGGAGTTGAGCAGGAGTGAGTGTTGGTACCACAACTATTCACGTAATGCATGAATGATCTGGACAAAGGAATTAAGGGCATTGTTGCTAAGTTTGCAGATGGCACAATGATACGTGGAGGGACAGGTTGTATTGAGGATGTGGGAAGGCTTCAGAATGACTTGGACAGGCTAGGAGAGTGCACAAAGAAGTGGCAGGTGGTATACAGTGTGGGCAAGTGTGACGTTATATATTTTGGTGGGAAGAGTAAAGGCATAGCCTATTTTCTGAACGGGGAAAACCTTCAGAAAGCTGAAGTTGAAAGAGACTTGGGAGTTCTAGTTCAGGATTCTCTTAAGATTAACATGCAGGTTCAATTGGTGGTTAAGAAGGCAAAGGCAATGTAGCCATTCTTTTGAATACAGCCAGAAAACAAGAGCAGAGATGTACTGCTGAGGCTATAAAAGGTGCTGGTCAGACTGCAGTTGGAGTATTGTGAGTAGTTTCGGGCCCTGGATTAAGGAAAGACGTGCTGGTGTTAGAGGAGTTCAGAGGAGGTTTACAAAATTGATCGCAGGGATGAAGGACTTGTCATATAAGAATAAGAATTAAATAAGAATTAAAAAAAATCACATATTAGATATTAACAGTTGGGTGCAAATGAATCTTTTGAACAGTATAAAGAGTGTAAGGGCATTCCTAAGAGGGAGATCAGGAAGGCAAAAAGAGGATATGAGATAGTCTTGGCAAATAAGGTTAAGGATAATCCAAAGGGATGCCACAAGTATATTAGAGAAAGAGAGCAACAAGAGAGAGGGTTGGGCTCCATAAAGGTGAAAGAGTTCATCATTGTGTTGAATCTGAGGAGATGGGAGAGATATTAAATGAACATTTTGCCTCAGTTTTTATTGTGGAGAAAGAAATGGAGGCTAGAGAACTCTGGGAAGTAAATATTGATGTTTTGGAAACAGTTCACATTGTAAAGGAGGAAGTGCCAGTGGTCTTAAAAGATATTGTGTTCAGTTCTGGTCACCTCATTATAGGAAAGATGTGGAAGCTTTCGAGAGGGTGCAGCGGAGATTTACCAGGATGCTGCCTAGACTGGAGAGCAGGTCTTATGAGGAAAGGTCGGGGGAGGTGGGGCTTTTTTCATTGGACCGAAGAAGGATGAGCGGTGACTTGATAGAGGTGTACAAGATGATGAGAGGCATAGATAGAGTGGATAGTCAGAGACTTTTTTCCCAGGGCAGAAATGACTGTGATGAGGGGGCATAATTTTAAGATTATTGGAGTAAGGTATGGGGAGATGTCAGAGGTAGGTTCTTAGCGCAGAGAGTGGTGGGCGTTTGGAATGCGCTGCCGGCAGTGGTAGTGGAGTCAGATACTTTAGAGACTTTTAAGCGACTCTTGGATAGGCACATGGAGGATAGTAAAAAGTAAAGTATGCAGGGGAGATTGATCTTAGTAAGATAATAGGTCGGCACAACATCGTGCGCCGAAGGGCCTGTACTGTGCTGTGCTGTTCTATGTTTTATGTTCTGTATAAGCGTGGATATTTCTCTGTGTCCTGAGCTCGTGTATCCCAGGACGTTGTGACAGTTAGGGAGAAAATTGTGAGCCTCTTGTGGAAAGATTTGCATCATCTCTAAATACTGGTGAGGTGTCTAATGACTGGAGAATGGCTAGTGTTTGCACCTGTTTAAAAAGTGATGTAAGGAGAAACCTGGGAACCATAGATCCGTGAGACTTTGCGTTTGGAGAGGCAAGGAATGATTAGGGATAGTCAGCATGGTTTTATGCAAGAGAAATCGTGTCTAACAAACTTTATTGAGTTTTTGAGGAAGTAACCAAGAAGATTGATCAGGGCACAACAGTACACGTTGTCTACTTGAAGTTTAGTGAAGCCTTCAACAAGATTCCATTTCGCAGACTAACTAGTAAAGTTAGATTACGTGGGATTCAGGGTGAGCTTGTCAATTGAATACATAATTGGCTTAACGGCAGGAAACAGAGACTGGTGGTGGAGGTTGTTTTTCAGACTGGAGGCCTTTTACCAGCAGTGCTCGACAGGGTCTGCTGCTGGGTCCACCTCGACAGTGAAGGTTATCCCAGATTACAAAGAGATCTTGATCAATTGGGTCAATGGGCTAAGGAGTGGTAGATGGAGTTTAAATTTGAATAAATGCAAGGTATTGCATTTTAGTAAAACAAACAAAGGCAGGACTTAAACAATTGAAAGCTTCATGAATCATTGTGGAGAGCCATATCTGTGTTTCAGACAGGGCCAAGAGGCAGCAAGTGATAAACAGAAGGTGCAGGTGCCACTCAAATGCAGTTTATTGGCGACCTGAGGGCAATGGGGAAGGTGAGGGGAAGGCAGGGGATTCCCCTGTCTCTCCATCCAGCTGGTTTCTTTCCTGTATTTCATCTTGGAATATCTGGGAGAAACTCTGCTGGGACTTGTCGTCATTTTAATGGGGAAGTGGATGGGTAGGATAGGTGTTCCAGGATGTGGGAAGGGAGTGGGATCCTTCTATATTCGATTCTCTCCTACTGGGGCCTATTGGTCTGTGTGAGGTTTGGGGGTAAACGGAGCAAATTGTTTCCGTTGACTGGGACGTCATTCCTGTCTCTGAGCATGGGGTGTTGAGGGAATGGAGAGGCCAGTGCAGGATCAGGTTTGGGGATAAGGAGGGGACTCAATATTTCAAAGGGGAGGAAACTGCAGGATCTGGCACCCCCACTCCCTGACGGCCAATTTTTGGAATGAGATTAATTCTCCCTCATCAACAAGTGGCCATTTTCATGTTTTGCTGCCTGTGGGATCCTGCGCAGTGGAGAGTGTAGGGGCCAAGATGGTGGTGTTGGAGGGAAAAGGGAGACAGCTGAAAGAGGAGCGGGGTGGGGGAATGGGTACAGGTTCTGGGGGAAAGGGGGTGAGGGGTTAACTCCAGTGTTCAGTCCGAGCCCAGTTCTAAGTTAAAATGGGGGCATTCAGTATTTGCTGGTGGACTCAGTGGGGGAAGTCCTGTTTTCACTTTGCTGTTTGTGGGGTCTTGTTGTGTGGGAATAGCTTGCGGCCTTTTCCTTTACAGTAGCAGGGATCCACCATTTCCACATTCAGATGAGGTGGGTGTAGGGGTGGTTCTGATCTTGGGTGGTGAAGGTTATGGAAACCTTCAGTCTCCTTCAGTGTGGGGAGGCTGGGGACAGCTGGTGGGATCCTGCTGTGCAGAATGTCCTTCATTCCAGTGTCAGTTCCTCAGTTTGTGGGGCAGGGTGTGGTTGGCTCCGACAAGTTTTGAGGGAATCCCTTGGAGGCTCCAGATACGGCTGCCTGTGGAATCTTGCTGTGTATCCTCTCGGCCTGCAGGTCACCCTCAAACACAGCGTGGGCCTGTCTACGGGGCCCTGGGCTGAGATTGCTGATGGCTTGATAGTGGGTGAAGTGCCTCATCCCTCCTTTTCCCTCAGCCCAGATCCCTCCCACCTCTCGTCACCCCCTTGCCCTCCAAAATGTAATATTGATGTTGCAAATGTCTCCGAGACATGGTGGGGAGATTGCAACATGTGGGAAACGTAAGGCAGGAGAGGACATTTCAGTCAAAACATAGAGAAAATGGGGAAAGACAGAGAGAAAAATAGATATCAATTGATTGTCAAGAGCAGGGATAGCTGAGCAGAGGTGGAAAGGTCGACAGGGGCAAAGAGAGGAAGATAGAGGGAGAGAGGAGTGAAAGAGAGAGATAGAGAGGTAGGGGCAGAGACAGACAGCAAGAAAGAGATTGAGAGAGAGAGATTGATTCTCGAGAGCAGCAGAAAGCTGAACAGAGATGGAGAGGTGGATAAGGACAGAGAGAGGGAGAGAGACAGAAAGAGAGAGAGAGTTTGATTAATTTCCGAGAGCAGGAGATAGCCGAGCAGAGATAAAGAGTTAGATTGGGACAGAGAGAGGGAGAAAGAGAGAGAGAGACAGAGAAAGGTAGAGAGAGAGAGAAAGGTAAGTGTATCAGTTCATCATTAATATTTCATGTAGAAACCGCACCAATCCCGGACGTAGTGGACATGGGCTCTGTGCCTAATGAATGGGAGTGGAACGGTTATTGGTCTTCTTATTGTGTTTTTTTTTTACCCTCAGAGTGTCGGAAAACCAGCTGGAGGGACGAAGGGAGAGACACAGGCTCTGGGGAGTGACTCCCCACCATTGAGTCTTTGCCCAGCCTCTCAGAAAGTAAACACTGGATGCAGTCAGAAAGCATTTGCCCCCTGATCCCAGATCAAATCTGTTCATATTCTCTGCGTTTAAAATCAGGTGAAAATGCTGATAAATTGGGGAAATTTTGAAAATCAGTCTGTGATGGAATCTCATATATTCCTCTGCGTTTTTGTTTCAATGCTTTGGCTTTGATGTGATCAATTTCCTTCTCCCCCCCTCAGAGGAGATTACTGAGAGACTGAAGCTTGGACACATACAGAGGTAGACACAATCTCTGGAAGTGGAGATGGTCAGGGAGGAGGGGTGGGGGGTGTGGTGGTGGGCGCGGTGGGGCTGAATCCCAGCCTCTGGAGTAAATATCTCTCTCGATACTCCCTTCAAACAGAAACACTGAGGCAGTTTGTGCCTCTTCCTGTTCCACGTTTAATATGATGGGCTGTTCTGGAGTGGGAAGGGGAAGTGGGGAAAGTGTCAGATTATGGAAGTTCAGGCAGCGAGTGGTGGGATCTTGCTGTGCTTTTGGTGCTGGATATTGTTTTTTTTCATTTCTCTTTCCAATCTCGCCCCAGAGGAGACTAGATTCCGGAGCTGAAATTTGGGATGATGCACAGACTGAGAGAATCAAATGGTTCTGCCGTGAGGAATCCTCAGACAAGAGCTGGAACCAGAGAGAAAGAGAGAGACGAGAGAATTATAATAAACCAGCCCGTCTCCTTGTCGTTCATTTACACACTTGCACGCTCACAGGGGAAAAGAATTTTGGGGTTCAGGCTGTCCCTGGGGTTTGTACCACAGGGGAATGAGCTCTGGGCTGGGGGTGTAGGGGAGACATAGTGGCAAAAAGGGGGCTGCTGCTAAGTCTGATGTCACAGATTTCACTTCCTCCCTCTCTTTTTGCCTCCATATTCCCACCTCCTGTCTTTCCCACAGTTTTATATAAATCTATAAATCCCTACATCCTTCACATCTACCGCTGTTCACTCTCCCCCACCCCCTCATATTCCTCCCTCCTACTGTCTCGCCCCCTCCCCGGGTTTCTCAAGAACTGTTTCATTGTCCAGTCTATTTGATTTCCAGGTTTGCCCACTCACCTCTCCACAAAACTCCTCTCCCTTGCTCCCTCGCTCTGTCTCCCTCTCTCTCTCATTGTCCTGTGTGATCTTGCTGTTCCTGCCTGAGGGTCATTCCTGTCTGCATCTCCCTATCTCCATCACTCGTTCTGTATGATATCTTTCTGTCTGCTCTTCTCTCACTCGATTTTTTTTCTCTGTCCCTTCTGGCTCTCCCACTCACTCTATCTGTCCTTTCTCGTCCTCTCCATAGAATTTCTATCTTTCTCCGATCTCCCTATCCCCTCCTGTCTCTCCTCCTCCCTCTCTGTCTCTCTCTTCCACTTTTCTTGTTCTCAGTGGGATTTCTGTCTCTCATCCTGTGTCTTTCTCTCTTTCTGTGTCTTCCTATGTCCGTTCTCCCCTCCTCCGTCCATCTGTCCCTCCATTTTCCTCTTGAAATTCTCTCTCTCCATCTCCCTCTCTGTCCTTCACTGTCTCTTTATGGGTAATGCCAGGGGATCTTCCTGCTCCTTGACCCACCTGCGTTTTGCCCAATCGTGCTTTGTCTAAATGGGAAGGTGGACGGGTTGTTAGCTGCAACATCTTTCTCAGTGAGGGGAGGCGGGGGGCGGGGAAGGCGGTCTGCCTGGGAACTGGGATCTTGCTGTGCAGTAAGGCAGAGAGTATCTGGCCATGCTCCCTGGGGCCTCCAGCAGGGGTCCAGTGAGGGTGAGGAGGGGCGGGTTTGGGTATTGCTCATGGAGGGAGATACAGTGGGGTATCTATACACATTGGAGGGATGACAGAGGAATGAAGAAAGACGGTGAAGCTGCACGGGGAGCAATCAGAAACTATGAGGCTGAAAACTTTTGTTGGAATAAAATACGAGGTAAAAGTCAGAGGGTAAATATTTAAATGGGTGCAAAAATTTGTGGGGGGCAATATTTGAGATGACGTGAAGTGGGAAGGTTGCAAAATTGGAATGGATAGCAAACTTTTGGGGAACTGAAATTGGGAAATACAATATTTGAGGGGACAATATTTGATGGGTGGGCCAGCAAAATATTTATGTAAGGGGAGTGCAATATCTGGCAGGGGCAATAATGTTTTCGGCAGCACAAGATTTAGGGATGGGAGTACAGTGCTGTAAAGGTGGGACAAAATTGGGGACATGCCTCGCGGAGGAGTTAAAGAGAGGGACAAAACTGGGCAGCAGTGAAACTTGTTGGTGGATATATTGGACACAGAAAATGGAGGAAGAAGAGAGTGTGAAATGAGGGAGGTATACTGAGTCTCAAATTGAATGACAAAATTCTAAGGTCATATTTGGGGTGGGGGGACGGATTTGGCAATTTTGAATGGAAAGAAAATTTTGGGAGTGAGGCAGGAAAGAAAGAGGCAGTGAGACGAGACGCTGGGAGATGAAATAGATAAAGCAACGGAGGGAAAGGAGATAGAGAGAGAAATGTGGAGGGAAAGGAGAGGGAGAAAAAGATGGAAGGAAGGGAGAGAGAAGGATGAAGGGAAAGGAGAGAGAAATATGGAGGGAAAAGACAGTGAGGGAAAAGACAGAGAGAGAATGATGGGGGAGGAAACAAAGAGAGAGGGGTAGGGGGCAAAGAGCTTTTGCTCGTGAGAGAGAGAGAGAGAATGGAAGAAAATGATACAGAAGTTGACTGTGTGAGAGACAGAGACACAGGTGAGAGAAAGTGAGAAAGACCAAAAGGGAGACGAGGAGAGACTTGAGAGACAGAGACACAAAGGGAGAAGAGAGAGAGAGAATGAAATAAAGAGAGACAAGAGTTGAGTGCGAGGTGCAGCAACACTGGAGGGAGAGAGAGTAACAGGGAGACAGAGAGAGAGAAAACAAAGAGAGTCAAAAGGAGAGACTTAGAGAGAAAGTCAGGGACACAAAACGAGAAAACAGAGAGACAAGAAGAGGAGAAGTCAGTGAGACACAGCCAGGAGTTCAGGAAAGATACAGAGTCTGAAGAGCCAAAACTCAGCAGGCTGCTTCAGGAAGAGGGTGGTACAGGTCCAAAACTGGCATTGAGATTCCAGCTGTATCCACACTGTCTCTCACACAGGCACAGACAGCCAGAATAACTCTTGACGCTGACCTCCTGGCTTCATCCATATGAAGACCAGTTTTATAAACCTCAAGTTCTATAATTCAAATCCCTCTCTCCTCCCAAATCCCAGCTACCCAGTCAATTCCCAGCTGTCTGTACCTGGAAGACACATCCTCCAGATATGGAGCAAACCAAGAAGCTTCTTTGTGAGATGGGGCGGGGGGGAAGGGGTGGGCATGGGAGGAGGAGTGAGAGAAAGCAGCAACCCAAAAGTTCAGTCCAATGTCTCCTGATTGTTCATCCTTTGCCCCACACACACACTCACACAAACTCTCACTCTCTGTCACACACACGAACACACAAATTGACCCCAGACCTAAAATCCACACAGAGACAAAGCTGCAGTTTCAAACTGGCTATAAAACACTTTTATCCAGACAACGGAACAGAACCTTCTGCAGCCAGGAACACAAATTTATCCCACGGCTAAGTCCAGTATTTTCACACAGACTAAAATAAGTTGTGTGTGGGACTATAGTTAACCAAAAAAGACAGGGAGTTTACTTTTAATTGGTATCTGAGAATGAACATCAATCCATTTCACAGATGAACATCAGGGGATTACATGGATCTGTTGTACGAGTGGAAGTTTGTTCATTGTACAAATAATCATGAATTTATTAAACACATTCACCTCTTTCCTGACAATAAAGTGAGGGACATCACAGTACTGTCCCACTTTCCCATTGATATTTCGTCAGTAAAAGCTGGGAATTATCTGATTGACACAAACAGCATGGATCTGTGAGGGGTAGATCATGTTTCACAAACCTTATTGAATTCTTTGAAGAGGTGACCAAACACATGGATGAAGGTAGAACAGTGGATGTGGTATACATGGATTTAAGTAAGGCGTTTGACAAAGTTCCCCATAGTAGGCTCATGCAGAAAGTAAGGAGGCTTGGGATAGGGGGAAATGTGGCAGATTGGATTCAGAATTGGCTGACCCTTAGAAGACAAAGAGTGGTAGTGGACGGAAAATATTCAACATGGTGTTCAGTTACGAGTGGTGTACCACAAGGATCTGTCTGGATCCTCTTCTACTTGTGACTTTTGTAAATGATTTGGATGCAGGAGTGGAAGGGTGGATTAGTAAGTTTGTGGACGATACGAAAGTGGGTCGAGTTGTAGATAGTGCAGAGGGCTGTTCTAGGTTATAAAGGGACATTGATAGGATGCAGAGCTGGGCTAAGAAGTGTCAGATGGAATTTAACCCTGAGAAGTGTGAGGTGATACATTTTGGAAGTACAAACTTGAAAGCAGAATACACGGTTAACGGAAAGATTCTTGGCAGTGTGGAGGAGCAGAGGGATCTGGGGTTCATGTCCACAGTTCCCTGAAAGTTGCCACTCAAGTGGATAGAGTTGTTAAGAAACCGTATGGTGTGTTAGCTTTCATTAATAGAGGGATTGAGTTCGAGAGCCATGAAGTTATGCTCCAGCTGTACAAAAGCCTGGCTCAGCCACATCTGGAGTGTTGTGTCCAGTTCTGGTCGTCTCATTACAGGAAAGATGTCGAAGCGTTGGAAAAGGTACAGAAGACATTTACCAGGATGTTGCCTGGAATGGAGGGAAGGTCATAGGAGGAAAGGTTGAGAGAGCTAGGGCTTTTCTCTTAAGAACGACGAAGGATGAGAGCTGTACAAAATTATCAGAGGTATAGATAAAGTAGACAGCCGGCGACTTTTTCCTCGGGTGGAGGTAGCTATTACGAGAGGACATAGTTTTAAAGTGAGTGGAGGTAGATATAGGGGAGACTTCAGAGATAGGTTCTTTTCTCAGAGAGTGGTAGGGGCGTAGAATGCGTTGCCGGAGAGGGTCGTAGACTCGGCCTCATTAGGGGCATTTAAGCGGCTATTAGATAGGCAAATGGATGATAGTATAAGGTAGGGGTGGAGGTTAGATAGACCTTCGTTTTAGGGTAAAAGTTCGGCACAACATCGCAGGACGAAGGGCCTGTACTGTGCTGTACTGTTCCATGTTCTATGTTCTAACTGTGTTAAAGATGGTTAAACTCAGGGCAGTGTCAATTACTGCACACAGTCTGTATGGGTGTGCTGTGTTTCTGTGTGTCTGTATGTATGTGTATGTTAGTATCTGTCCATATGCATGTATGCTTCTGTGTGTATGTCTGTCAGTGTCTGTATGCCTACATGTCAGGTGTGTCTGTGTTCATTTATGTTTCTGTCTCTGTATGTGTGTCTCAATGTCTGTCTGTACATATGTGTGTGTGTGAGTCTGTGTGTGTCTCTGTAACTATGTGTGTGTTTCTATCTCTATTGAACTATCTATGTATTTGTAGCTATGTGTGTCTGTTTGTGTGTGAGCTATTGTACATGAGCGTGTGTATTAGTATGTCTGTGCCGTGGGTTTCTGTTCTTTTGGAAGCCAATCCATTGAAATGGAGTTATACCCTTCCCCGCTTTCTGCTTGACCTTCTTGTGTTTAAAGTGATACAATGGTCATGTTGATGTGTGTCTCCATCTGTGTTCGTGTGTATGTTTGTATCTGCGTGTCTTTATCTGGCTGCAATGAGACTCAGAGGGGAGAAGTTTGAATGGATGAATGAAGTAAAAACTGATGAGTCAAAGGCTCAGTCTCTCTTGTGTTTAAAATAATACAATGCCACCGTTTGGTGGCCTTTTCACGTCACTACACAAGCAGTAGATTTTTTTTTTTGCAGAAGGCATCTCAGGTTGCACAGTTGTTTCGTTTTTCAAAGAATATCTTTGGAGACACAGGGCAGTTTTGACCAATCGATACTGCCCTTGAGATACAAACAGGAGGCAAAAATGGGAAGGGGGTCAGTGTGAGTGTGGGCGGGAGTTATGGAGGGAGAGGGAGCAAGAGAGAGAGACGAATTGGACCGAGGCCAGTTTGGAGTGGGTGACCAAGAGGTGGAAGCAAGGACAGAGTGACTTATACCCAACTCCTGAACTCAGCCCCATTCCTCTCCTCTTCACTGAGGCTGACAACTTGGGGGCAAGTGTGTCTCTTTGCCTCTCAGCTTCTACAACACAAAGACAAACAACAATACAACTCATTCTGCTGCTTGGCACTTCTTAATGGTCATTTTAATTATTTACAAATTGAAGTGATAGATACAGTCAGTGGAATGGTGCCTTTTCTCACTGGCCCCTGAGTTGAGAGAAACATTGAAATGTGCCCCTGTAACGCCCTGTGGGATAAGGTTGGACAAACCAGCACTACCCTCAGTTTGTTACCATAACATCAGACAGCTTCATTGTTAAAACATTGAACTGAAATGAGAAAATCCTGGACGGATTAACAAATGAATTTGATTGATTGATGAATTGAGTAAAAGGATATTCTCCACTGATTCTCTGAATCAGCTGTCGGACTGAGCAAAGACAATCAAGAAACCTTCCACTTCTTCAAGAGGCTGGGACATTGACTCTGATGTTCTTGGGGACATTCACTGATCCGAGACATAGAAAGGATTCCTGTCAGAGCTGCTCTGCTTTTGCTGTTGTCACTATCAGGACGATAAATCCTGATTTTCTGGACGTGAACAGTAAGTGCACCGAATCCGAAACAGTAGACCACCAGGGATGAGGACAGAAGTACTATAATTTCTTGATGACATAGCTTCTTGCTTTTTTTAAAATTGGACATCAGTTTCTCCTCAAAAATGATCAAAACATCAAGTTTTACAGCATGGAAAGAGTACCATCATCCCAATTTCCAGGACCTGGCCTGTAGCCTTGTGTGCTCTGACATTTCAAGTATTCATTTCAATGATAATTTCACCAAAATGTTTTAATCTCAATCAACACAACAAATGAGACAAAAGTTTGAGATGGGAAAACTGTTTTCATGTCCCCTCGAGGAACTTAACCTCATTTTCACCCCAAAAAGGAAACAAACAGGAACACAATCCGCCAAGAGTGACAGATGCCCCTCGAAGGGCCAAGCGCCAGCAAGTACAATTTCACCCACTTGGCTTATATTGTCCCATTTCAGATTTCAAAACTAGAGTCTGGTTACAGCAAATAAAGGAAACACTCGGCCACTGCTCTCGGTCTATGTTCTTCTCCTGTCACTCTGCAGTTTATACGGCCTCACCTCACTCTTCCAGCCAAGCACTGATCACGTCAGCTGCTTCCTGTCATTCTGAATGGTCTTCCTCAAGTTCCTGGAAAGACAAACAGGAGTGTGACATTTAAAACATATTTCTGGCCTGTAGAAGAAATTACATTTGCATAATTTCAGATGACATTGAAAGCGCTCCTTTGGATCTTGGAAGTAGCAGGTGGACAAAAATTACCAAAGGCCCCAGTAAGACTTGAGCTCATAATTCCTGTTTTATAAAGCCAGTGCACTAACCACTGAGCTACAGAGCTCGTACACTGCTTGGGTATGGAGGGTCTCATATATAAGAAACTGCAATATAATAGATAATGGGATAGCCTGTATATTGTAAATCAGGACATAACAAAATGGAAACAAAGGTGAGGGTATCGTGCAGAAGGATGGGAGAATGCAAGGCCGAATCAGACAGTGCCCAAGTTGATATAAACAGAGATCTTTCGTCAGGACGGAAAGGAAGGGTCACCGACCGAAACATTAACTCTGATTTTTTTCTTCACAGATGCCACCAGACCTGCTGAGCTTTTCCAGGTACTTCTGTTTTTGTTTCCAATTTACAGCATCCACAGTTTTTTTGATTTTTAACCAGAGGTTTTCACTGGTAGTCGAGTAATTAGGTTTCAGTAACTTCACTGCCACGGCTTGCTAACGGTTAACATTTATAGTAATAAATATGAAATATTAACTGATCTTTAGAAACAGAATTATGTTCTGGACGAGTCAGAATCGCAACACTACAAGTTACAGAGACAACAAGGTGCAGGGCTGGATGAACACAGCAGGCCAAGCAGCATCATAGGAGCAGAGAGGCTGACATTTCGGGCCTAGACCCTTCATCAGAAAAGGGGGAGGGGAAGGGGGATCTGAAATAAATAGGGAGAGAGTGGGAGGCGGATAGAAGAGGGATAGAGGAGAGGATAGGTGGAGAGGAATCAAACAGGTCGAAGAGGCGGGAATGGAACCAGTAAAGGTGAGTGTAGGTAGGGACTGAGGAAGGGGATAGGTCAGTC
>NC_063339.1:84465922-84561356 GCF_021869965.1 Rhincodon typus
GACTGACCTATCCCCTTCCTCAGTCCCTACCTACACTCACCTTTACTTGCTCCATCCCCGCCTCTTCGACCTTTTTGTTTCCTCTCCACTTATCCTCTCCTCTATCCCTCTTCTATCCGCCTCCCACTCTCTCCCTATTTATTTCAAAACCCCCTTCCCCTCCCCCTTTTCTGGTGAAGGGTCTAGGCCCGAAATGTCAGCCGCTCTGCTCCTATGATGCTGCTTGACCTGCTGTGTTCATCCAGCCCTGCACCTTGTTGTCTCGGATTCTCCAGCATCTGCAGTTCCTACTATCTCTCTTCTTCTTCAGAAGTCGTTTTTCCTGAATGTCAGGGGTGGGGTTGTCAGTCTGATTTCATCGAGTTTGTGCAATAACTCATCCATCAGAAAGTTATTTGAATAATGCATGTTGAGGAAACCCCAATGGATTTCTAATCTGTCGCCTTAACCACTCGGCCGTGAAGACAGGGGTGAAATGGAGTTTAATATTTGTCATGGAACGGCTCCAATAGGAAAGAGGAGCATTCGGCTTGTCTTGTCCGCACCACGATCCTTACATTTCTTGTCACCCTATATTTGATCAGACCGGAGGAGGCTGCTGGGATATTGAATTGAACTACATTATTGAGAAATAGAGTGAATAGGAAGAATTCATTTCCATGAGCAGAGAGATTAATAGTTAGGGCGATGGATCAAGAAAGAAAGATGTCTTTATATTTTAAAATTGCCTTTCACCACCATCTAAATCACAACCAATGAAGTACTTTTGAAGTCGTTGGTCAATCTAATGTGCTAATCAGGACAGGTTGTTTAACCAGAGGTCAATAATCAAAATGTTTCTAATACTCACAATTACCGCTGGATACGCCAATGAGTTCACACTCAACTTTAGGGGTTTTCTGTGCTCTGATTTACACCCGGGTGCGTAATCTCAGGGGAAGAGGTTCCCCATTTAAGACAGAGATGAGGAAGATGTCCTCCCGATCAGAGGGTAACAAATCTGTGGAATACTTATAACAGAGTCAAGGCTGACTGTATTCAAGGCTGAGATAGACAGAAATTTAATCATTCGTGATTCAAGGGCCACGGTGATAAGGCGCAGAAGTGGAGTAGAGGATTAGTAGAGGAAAAGTGGAGTCGAGATTACCAAATCAGCCATGATCTCATTTGTATATATAATTGACCTGATGGACAAAATGATTTCCATCTGTTAGAATGTCTTATTTGTCATTTGGAAAATGCTTGAGATCATTGTAAAGGAAGAAATAGAGAACGTTTAGAAAAGGTCATTGCAGTCAAAATAAGTCAACAACGTTTGTTTAAAGGCAAATCAGACTTGACAATTTTGCTGGAGTCCTTCGGTAATGTTCCAAGCACAGTTGTTAAGGGAGCCAGAAGATGAAGTGCATTTGAATTTTTAGAAGGCCCTCAATAAGTGCCCAGAGAAAAGGTCACTGCACAAGTTCAGAGTTTACAGTGCAAATAAGCATGGACTGCCCATTGTTTAAGTAACAGAAGACGCAGAATCGGGATTAATGGGTATTTTTCGAGTTGGAAAGATGTAATTTGTGGAATGCCAGAATGGTCAGTCATAGGATTGCAATTATTTATCTCTCCGTTAATGACTTGGAGGAAATGGCAGAGCGTAACGTATCAAATTTTGCAGACAATACAGAATAGGTAGGAGGGCACGTTATGATGAGGACGTGGGAATCTGCAAAGGGATACAGATAGGTTGAGTGACTAGGCCAAAACGTGGCGGATGTAGATTCATGTCAGGAGTGTGGGGTCATGTAATTTGATAACAAGAGTGAAAGGCAGGCTACCCTTAAAATCGAGAGAAACATCAAAAAAAAAGTATGGTGAAGAGGAATCTGAATGTTCTTGTGCATGCAACAAACAAAAGTTAATGATATTTATTTTTTCGGCAAAACAATGGTCTCCTTTCTTAATGCTCACAATGAAAGAGATGGTTTCCCAGGAAAGACTGAAACTAAGTAGTCTGTAAATTAATTGAAAACCAAGATATGTCTAGTGCTGTTCGCTGAGACATATTTAATGTATTGTTTATGGTTCTGTAAACTTTATTTGCAATGGAGCTGGAGTGGGAGAGCGGTAACTTAAGGTCACCCATGATTATTGGCGTCGTTTTATCTCTCACTCACAATATCTTTTTCTTATACGTTTTAGTTCATATTGTGGTTATTGTTAGTGGGCTTGTAAACTACACACACTGGTGACTTTTTTCCCTCACTGTTCCTCATCTCTACACAAACAGATTCTACGTCCTTATCTCTTCAATCAAGGTAATCTATAAACATTGAAGAAACGCCACCGCAACCTTCGCATTTCACACCCCTCTGTATGCCTTCTTGCAATACTAATTGATCCTCGACTGCGTTAATATTGCATATATTAAGAGAAAAAACCGGTTCAATAAACTCTGCCGTGACTCGGATTCGAGACAAAGTTGCTTTGGCTGCAACGTACAGTACTGAACATGAAGCTTCACAATGAGCCCCCAGGAAACGCAAAATAAACACAATGCTGGAAGGCATGCCAGGATCAGTAACAGAAACAAAACAGAAATTCTTAGCAAATAGGAGACTGAGATGAGTGGGGAAAATCAATGGACTTCAGGGCCATGGAAGAGTGAATGTCCAGCAATCAGACTGTACAAAGCTGAGATTGATAGATTCCTATAGATTAAAAACATCAAGAACTCAGGGGATAGTGCAGAAAAATATCATTGAAGTCGGAGGTCGTCCATGATTTCATTGAATGGCAAGGCGGGCTCGATGGACTCAGTGGTTGTATCGTACTTGCTTTGTTTCAAAATGAAAACTTTTTTTTCTTATTTTCACTTGGCAAATGCAATTCATGTTCAGGTGGAAATAATATAACTTTTCTGGGCTACAATCTTGGATGTATTTCCTCAATTGGCAATCAAGTTTTACGTCGGTTACTTCACCAGTTCCCTCACACAGGGAAGTAGCCACTGTTGCAGATGACCATATATTCCCAAGTTCCGGGCCCGGAAATAGAGAAACTCAGTGGCCCAGCCGCGAAGATACAACTGGAGCTTTTTAGCTCGTTTCATCTTATTCAATTTCCTGCAAATATGCACAGGTCATTAAAGTAATCTAAACTTCAGAAAAACGACGGGAATATACCATGTTGTGATTAGGCTCGAGTTTATCTCACGTTATGGAGGAAAAGTAGGAAAGTGCAGTTGAGATTTATCAGAACAGTCGTGATCTCATTGAATGGCTGAGCAGACTCAAGAAGGTGATTGGCAGCTCCCAGAGGACAAATATGTTACTTTTGCCAGTGAAACTTACCACCTCACGAAGTGGGGACGTTAGCAGTGATGGTGATTGTCTTTGCTGGGTGTTCACCTTGTGAATGTTGCCATTGCTACTCATATCTGTGTTAACACCATAACTGCAGCATGTAAGCGCAAATCAGGCCAGGGGCCAGTGGTGCAATGAGTAACGTGCCTGATTATGGATTATGGGATTGTAAGTTCAACTCCTCCATGGCTGGCGTGCAGTGTAGAAATTTATTACAGCTCCAAACGAATTTTTCTCACTGCTCTAAAGCTAAGATGATGCTTGAATTTCAACAGGAACGAGAACCCTTTCATTATCTCCGATCAGTGAATGTCACCAGGGACATCGGAGGAGAGGAAGCTGGAATGGTCTGACAAGCTGCGCATGGCTCGTATTGTCTGTGCTACTATCACAGCATTTCCTCGTAAGGCTGCAGTTTATTCTGTCCCACCTCGTTATTCCAACCAAACCAGGAATGAAGGGATGAGAATAGAAGAAAAGGAGAAGCAGAAGTGCTTGTGAAACAGCAGAAAGGAACTTGGAGACTTGGATAAGACAGGGGAAGGATTGGTTGTTGAATGTTCCAGGATACCAATGTTTTAAAAGAAATAAGGAGGGAGGTAAAAGAGGTGGGGGAGTGGCATTGCTAATCAGAGATGGTATCACAGCTGCAGAAAGGGAGGTCGTGGAGGAGGATTTGTCCACTGAGTCAGAAACAGGAAAGGATCAGTCATTTTTATTGGGAGTTTTCTGCAGACACCCCGCACTCCTCCATAGCAACAGAGACACTGGTGAACAGATTGGGAGGTAGATTTTGGAAAGGTGCAGAAGTAATAGGGTTGTTGTCATAGGTGACTTCAATTCCCCTAATATAGACTGGAACCTCTTAAGTGCAAATAGTTTGGATGGAGCATATTTATTCAGGTGTGTCCAGGAAGGATTTCTGACTCAATATGTAGATAGGTCGACTAGAGGGGAGACCATAATGGATTTGGTGCTCGGCAACGAACCAGGCCAGGTGCCAGATCGATCGGTGGGAGAGCATTACGGTGATAGTGATCACAACTCCCTGACCTTCACGAGAGTCATGGAGAGGGATAGGATAAGGCGGTATGGGAAAGTATTTAATTGGGGAGGGGGAATTACAATACTATTAGGCAAGAAGTGCGGAGCATAAATTGGGATCAGATGTTCTCAGGGAAACGCACGACAGAAAAGTGGATGTTGTTTAGGGAGCAGTTGCTACAGGTACTGGATAAGTTTGTCCCACTGAGGCAAGGAAAGGATGGTAAGGTGAAGGAACGTTGGATGACAAGACATGTGGAACATCTAAGTAAGAGGAAGAAGGAAGCTTACTTAAGGTTGTGGAAGCATGGTTCGGACAGGTTTCCAGAGGGTTACAAGGTAGCCAGGAAGGAACTGAAGAACGGACTTATGAGAGCCAGAAGGGGGCATGAAAAGACTTGGCGGGTAGGATTAAGGAAAACCCCAAGGCGTTCTATGCTTATGTGAGGAACAAGAGGATGGCCAGAGTGAGGGTAGGTTTGATCAGGGGTAGTGGAGGGAACTTGTGCATGGAGTCGGAGGAGGTAGGGGAGGTCTTTAATGAATACTTTGTTTCAGTATTCACCAGTGAGAGGGACCTTGTATTTTGTGAGGACAACGTGAAACAGACTGATATGCCCAAACAGGTTGATGTTAGGAAGGAGGATGTGCTAGAAATTTTGAAAGACATGAGGATAGATAAGTCCCCCGGGCCAGACGGGATATACCCAAGGTTACTACGGGAAGGGAGGGAAGAGATTGCTGCACCTTTGGCGATGATCTTTGCGTCCTCACTATCCACTGGAGTAGTACCAGATGATTGGAGGGTGGCAAATGTTATTCCCTTGTTAAATAAAGGGAATAGGGACAATCCTGGGAATTACAGACCAGTCAGTCTTACTTCTGTGGTGGGCAAAATATTGGAGCGGATTCTGACAGACAGTATTTATGATTATTTGGAAAAGCACAGTTTGATTGGAAATAATCACAACGACTTTGTGAGGGGCACGTCATGCCTCACAAGCCTTATTGAATTCTTTGAGAATGTGACAAAACACATGAATGAAGGTACAGCAGTGGATGTGGATTTTAGCAGTATATGGATTTTAGCAAGGCATTTGATAAGGTTCCCCATGGTAGGCTCATTCAGAAAGTGAGGAGGCGTGCGAACCAGGGAAATTTGGCTGTCTGGATATATAATTGGCTGCACAATAGAAGACATAGGGTGGCAGTAGATGGAAAGTATTCAGCCTGGAGCTCGGTGACCCGTGGTGTTATATATGGATCTGTTCTGGGACCTTTGTTCTTTGTGATCTTTATAAATGACTAGAGTGAGGAAGTGAAACGGTGGGTTAGTAAGTTTGCCAATGACACAAAGGTTGATGGATAAAAACCAAAAGAACTGCAGATGCTGTAAATCAGGAACAAAAAGAAAGTTGCTGGAAAAGCTGAGCAGGTCTGATGGCATCTGTGCAGGAAAAGACAGAGTTAACGTTTCGGGTCCGGTAACCCTTCCTCAGAACCCAGATTCAGAACTCAGTTCAGAACCGGACCCAAAACGTTAACTCTGTTTTTCCCTTCACAGATCCTGCCAGATCTGCTCAGGTTTTCCAGCACCTTTTTTTTTGTTATCAAAGTTTGGTGGAGTTGAGGATAGTGTGGAGGGCTGTTATAGGTTGCAACGGGACATTGACAGGATGCAGAGCTGGACAAAGAAGTGGCAGATGGAATTAAACCCGGAAAAGTGTGAAGTGATTCATTTTGGAAGGTCGAATTTGAATGCAGAATACAAGGTTAATGGCAGGATTATTGGCAGTGTGGTGGAACAGAGGAATTTTGGGGTCCACGTCCATAGATCCCTCAAAGTTGCTACCCAAGTTGATAGGGCTGTTGAGAAGGCATATGGTGTGTTTGCTTTCATCAGCAGAGATATTGACCTTAAGAGCTGCAAGGTTATGCTGCAGCTCATTAAAACCCTGGTTAGACCACACTTGGAATATTGTATTCAGTTCTGGTCGCCTCATTTTCGGAAGGATGTGGAAGCTTCAGAGATGATGTAGAAGAAATTTACCAGGACCCTGCCTGGACTGGAGGGCAGGTCTTATGAGGAAAGCTTGAGGGAGCTAGAGCTTTTCTTATTGGAGCAAAGAAGGATGAGAGGCGACTTGATAGAGGTGTACAAGATGATGAGAGGCATAGATATACTGGATAGCCAGAGACTTTTTTTTTTCCCCAGAGAGGTAATGACTATTACGAGGGGGGACAATTTAAAGGTGATTGGAGGAAGGTATATGGGGAGATGTCAGAGGTAGGTTCTTCACACAGAGTGGTGGGTGCGTGGAATGCACTGCCAGCGGTGGTAGTGGAGTCAGATTCATTAGGGACATTTAAGCGACTCTTGGATAGGCACATGGATGATAGTAAAATGTAGGCTATGCAGGGTAATTTGATCTTAGAGTAGGATAATAGGTCGGCACAATATCGTGGGCCCAAGGGTCTGTACTGTGCTGTAATTTTCTATGTTCTATCCCCACTCTTTAACCCGAGAACTGGCCTGTGAACTCATCTTCACTCTGTTCTCCTGGAAACTGCCTGTAAACCCATACCCACTGTGATTCCCCAGAACGGCCTGTGAACACACCCTCACACTTTTCACCTTGCAATGGCCCATGAACACACCCTCACACAGTTCTCCCAGCAATAGTTGTGAAACCTTCCCCACTTTGTTCTCCTAGCAGCGGCCGATGAACCCTTCCCCATTTTGTTCCCTTTGCAGTGGCCTGTCAGCCCATTCCTAATCTGTCCTCCAAGCATGGACCTCTGAACCCATCCCCATTCTGTTTTCCTAGCAAGATCCTTTGAAGCCATCCCCACTCTGTTCTCCTAGCAACGTCCTATGAACCTATGCCCACCCTGTTCCCTTGCAATGGCCTGTGATCCTATCCAAACTCTCTTTTCCTAGCAATGAATTTGAACTCATTCCCTCTCTGTTCCACTGGTATTCCTCCTCTGATCTACAAGCAACAGCCTGTTAACCCATCACCCGTCTGCTTGCCGAGCAATAACGTGTAACCCTGTCCCCACTATGTACCCCGAGTAATGACCTGTGAACCCTTCCCCATTTTGTTCTCCTAGCAATGACTTGTGAACGCATTCCTAATCTGTTTCCCATAGCAAGGCCGCATGAGCCCATCCACACTCTGTTCCCATAGCAATGGCCTCTGAGCCCATCCCAATTCACTCCACCTGGCAATGCCCTGTGAACCCATCCCTATTTTATTCTCCTTCCAACTGTCTGTGAAGCTATCCCCACTCTGTTTATCCAGCAATGGCTTGTTACCCCTTGCCCACTCAGTTCCTCCAGCAAAAGCTTGTAAACCATCTGTTCTGTTACCCAGGCAACGGCCTGTCAACCCATGCTCGTTCTCCTCCACTAGCAATGGCCTGTGACTCCATCCCCATTCTGTTATCCCTGCAAATTACCTGGGAACCCATACCCACTCTGTTTTCCAATAATGACCTGTGAATCCAAACCCACTCTGTTCAATAGCAACGGCCTGTGAGCTCACCCTTACACTATTCCCCTAGCAGTGGCCTGTGAACCCTTCCCCATTTTGTTCTCTTAGCAACGGCCTGTGAACCAATCCTCACTCTGTTACACTAGCTACAGCCAGTGAACCGATCTAACAAGGGTCTGTGAGCCCATCCCATTGTCCGAGCAAGGGGCTGTGAGCCCATCTCCACTTTGTTTCCCTAGCAATGGCCTGTGAACCCCGTCCTATTCTATTCTCTTATCAACAATCTCGGAACCCATCCCACTTATTATCCTAACCAAAGCATGTGAAAACATCCCCGCTCAATTCCCGGAGCAAGAGCCTGTGAACACATCTCCATTTCTTTCTCCTGGCAAGCGGCTGTGAACCCATCTACACTCTACTGTCCTCACAACGGCCTTTTGTAACTGTCCCCACTCCATTTTCATAGCAACGGCCTGTGAACCCATTCTACTGTTCCCGTGCAAACAGCCTTTGTTCCCTTCCCCACTTTGTTGCTCAAGCAGGAGCCTGTGAAACCATTCCCACTCTGATCCCCAAAAATGGCCTATGTTCCCTTCCCCATTCCGTTGCTTGAGCAAGAGCCTTTGAGCCCATCCCCGTTCTGTTCCCTTAGCAACGGCCTGTGAACCCATCCCCAAATTGTTCTCCTTGCACAGGGCTGTGAATCTGTCATCATTCTGTCCCACTAGCAACGGCCTGTGAATGCATCACCACTGTGTTCACCTGAAAACGGCCTGCGATCCCATATCCACTCTGATCGCCTCGCAGCAGCCTTTTGAACCTGTCCCTATTCCTTTTTCATAGCAATGGCCTGTAAATTCATTCCCACTATCTTACCCTAGAAACTGCCTGTGAACCCACTCTGACCTTGTTCCCCAACGGCCTGTGAACACATCCCCACTGTGTTCCCCTTGCAACGGGCTGAGAACCCATTCTCAATCTGTTCTCCTAGCACGAGACTGTGAACTCTCCCCACATTGTTCCATGAGCAACATCCTGTGAATCCATTCCCACACTGTTCCCCTGGCAATGACCTATGAATCTACTGTGATACTGTTCCCACAGCAATGGCCTGTGAACCCATCATCACTCTTCCCAAAGCAACTGTCTGTGAACCCATTCCGCACTTTTCACCCAGCAATGGCCAGTGATCCTGTCTAAACTTCGTTCTCCCAGTAATGGCTTTGAACCCATACCCACTCTGTTGCCCTGCAACAGCCTGTCATCCCATTCCTATTGTGATGTCCTTGCAACGACATTTTTAACTCATCGCCCGTCTGCTCGCCCCTATCTATGAACACATCCTAATTCTGTTCTCCTAGCAAAATCCTGTGAACACGTCACCACTCCCTTCCCCTAACAACACCCTGTGAAGCAACCACCATTTTGTGAACCCTCCGCCCACCCCAGTTGGTACAGCTGAGCGACAGTCTGTCAACCCAAGAACAAAAACAAAGTTGCTGGAAAAGCTCAGCAGGTCTGGCAGCATCTGTGGAGGAGAAAACAAGAGTTAAAGTTTCGGGTCCGGTGACCCTTCCTCAGAACTGATCGTGGCTGGGAAAACGTCAGTTTATATGCAGAAAATAGGGAGGTGGATGAGGTCAGGAGTAAACGATACGATAGAGCCCAAAGAGAGAGAAAGACAGTTGGACAGACAAAGGAGTTGCTAACGATCAGGCTGGGAGGATGAATAGTTGTTAATGGGGACTGTTAGTGACTAACAACAGGGTGTGTGCAGTAGCAGGCTATGTGGTAACAAGGCCTGGTGTGTGGGGTGGGGCGCTGGGACATGGGAGAGTTTAGGCCCTAAGATTATTGAACTCGATATTGAGTCCAGAGGGCTGTCGGGTCCCAAAGCGGAAAATGAAGTGTTGTTCCTCCAGCTTGCTTTGGGCTTCACTGGAACACTGTAACAAGCCAGAGACGAGATGTTGGCCAGGGAGCAAGGTGGTGCATTGAAGTGGCAGGCAACAGATAGTTCAGGGTCTTTTTTGCGAGCAGAACGCAGATGTTCTGCGAAGCGGTTGCCAAGTCTACACTTCGTTTCCCCAATGTAGAGGGGACCACATTGTGAGCAGTGAATGCAGTACACTAGATTCTTGGAAGTGCAGGTGAAGTGTTGCTTCACCTAAAAGGTATTTTTGGGCCCTTGGATTCTGGGGAGGGAGGAGGTAAATGCGCAGGTGTTGCACCTTCGCTGGTTACAGGGGAAGGTGCCGTAGGGCTGTGGGGAGGTGTTGGGGATGATGGAAGTGTTGACCAGCGTGTCCCAGAGGGAAAAGTCCCTGCGGAAGTAGGACAAGGGAGAAGAGGGGAATATGTGTCTGGTGGTGGCATCTTGCTGGAGGTGGCGGAAATGGAGTCTGATGATCTTCTGGATGTGGATGCTGGTGGGATGGTATGTAAGGATAAGGGGAAACCTACCGCTGTTGCGGGAGGGAAGAGAAGGGGTGAGGGTGGAAGTGCGGGAGATGGGTCGGATCTGGTTGAGGGCCTTGTTGACAACGGAGCTGGGGAATCCTCGGTTGAGGAAGAGGGTGGACATTTCGGAGGCTCCCTTGTCGAAGTTGGCCTCATCTGAACATATGCGATGGAGACGGAGGAACTGAGAGAATGGGATGGAGTCCTTACAGGAAGTGGGGTGTGAGGATGTAGAGCCCAGATAGCTGTGGGAATCAGTGGGCTTGTAATGGATGTTAATGGCCAGTCTATCCCCAGAAATGGAAATAGAAATGTCGAGGAAGGGAAGGGAGGAGTCAGAGATAGACCAGGTGAAAGTGAGGCCAGGGTGGAAATTGGAGGCTAAATTGATGAAGTTTTCCAATTCCAGACGAGAGAGGGAAGCAGCACCGATGATATCATCGATGTATCGGAGAAAGAGTTGTGGGCAGGGGCCGGAATAGGACTGGAACAATGAACGTTCCACGTACCCCACAAAGAGACAGGCATAACTAGGGCCCATGCGGGTACCCATGGCAACCCCACTTACCTGAAGAAAATAAGAGGAGTTGAAAGAGAAGTTGTTGAGAGTGAGGACAAGCTCGGCCAAGCGGAGGAGGGTGGTGGTGGGTGGGGATTGTTCAGGTCTTTGCTCCAGGAAGAAGCGGACAGCCCTAAGACCATTCTGGTGGGGAATGGATGTGCAAAGGGATTGCAAATCCATGGTAAGTAGGAGGTGGCTGGAGCCAGTAAACTGGAAGCTTTGAAACCGGCGTAAGGTGTCAGATGAATCATGGATGTATGTGGGTAGGGATTGGACCAGAGGGAAGAAGACTGAGTCAAGGTAGGAAGAGATGAGTTCTGTGGGGCAGGAGAAGGCTGAAACAATGGGTCTACCTGGACAGTCCTGTTTGTGGATTTTTGGCAGGAGGTAGAAACGAGCTGTGCGGGGTTGGGGGACTATTAGCTTGGAAGCAGATGGGGGGAGATCACCGGATGAAATGAGATCCATAACCATAATGGATACAATGGCCTGATGTGCCATGGTGGGGTCATGGTCCAGGGGAAGGTAGGAGGAGGTATCTGAGAGCTGGCGCTCAGCCTCTGCAAGGCCAGACAACAACAGCACCACCCTTATTGGCAGGCTTGATGACAAAGTCAGGGTTAGATCTGAGTGCACGGATTGCAGTCAGTTCGGAGGGAGATAGGTTGGATTTGTTGAGAGGGGCAGCGAAATTGAGGCGACTAATGTCACGTCGACAGTGCTCAATGAGAAGATCGAGTGCAGGTAAAAGGCCGGAGGGAGGTGTCCAGGTGGAGGGAGAGTGTTGGAGTTGGGTGAAGGGGTCTGTGGGATGGGGAGAGGACTCTTGTACAAAGAAATGAGCACGGAGGCGAAGATGGCGGAAGAACAGTTCGGCGTCATGTCGTGCCCGAAATTCGTTAAGGTGGGGACGCAGGGGATAAAGCTGAAGCCTTTGCTGAGAACAGAGCATTCAGCATCGGAGAGCGGAAGGTTAGGAGGGATGGTGAATACCCGACGGGCGGTGGGGGGTTTGGGGGAGGAGATAGAGTCAGAGGGAAGGGGAGGAGAGGTATGTTCCAGAGACCCATTTGGGCATTTTTGAGTTGTTGCATCTTGTGGGCCTTGATGCCTGAAAGGAAAAGAAAAAATTTCTTGTTAGCATGACGAATGAGCCGGAGGATGAAGTGGAACTGCAGAGTGGTGCAGCCCTGAGCCAGCACGTTGCGATGCTGTTGGAAAGAAATGTTGAGAGTATGCATGTGGCGCCGATTGGCACTGAGTGTGGATCTCAGGATGCGGTGAGAGCAGCTGTCTGTGGAACCCAACCCCACTCTGTACCTCAAGCAATGGACTGTAAACCCAACCCCACTCTGTTCCGCAAGCAATGGACTGTAAACCCATCCCCACTCTATTCCGCAAACAATAGACTGTGAACCCATACCCACTTTATTCCTCTGGCAACGGCCTGTGAGCCCACCCCCAATCTGTTTGCCTAGCAGCGGCCCATGAACACACCCTCACACAGTTCTGCTAGCAATGGTTGTGAACACATCCCAACTCTGTTCCACTAGCAGCAGCCTGTGAACCTGTCCCTGCTCTTTTCCCCGAGCAAGGGACGATAAACCCTTCCCCATTTTATTCCTTCGCAATGGCCTGTGAACACATCCCTAGTCTGTTCTCCTCGCAACATCCTGTGAACACACTCCCATTTGGTACTTCGCGCAACGGCCTTTGAACTCATCCAAACTCTGTTCACCTCATAATGACGTTGATCTCTGAGCAACGGCCTGATAACCAATCGCACTTCTGCTTGCATTGCAATGGCCTGTGACCCCTTCCCCACTCTGTAATCTTAGTAATGGCCTGTGGACCCATCCCCACTCTGTTCTCCTAGTAATGGCTTTGAACCTATCATCTGTCTTCTTCTCGCAATGCCTTTGAACCCATCCCCATTCTGTTCCTCTGGCAATAGCCTGACAACGCATCCCTACTCTGATGTCCAAGCAACCACCCGTGAGCCCAGCCCCACTGTCGTCCCCTAGCAACCGCCTGTGAACCCATTCCCTCTCTTTCTCCTAGCAACAGCCAGTGAAACCATTGCCACTCTCTTCTCCCAGCGCCAGCCTGTGAACCTACCCTCAACTGTTCCCCAAGCAAACGCCTGTGAATATATCCCCACTTTATTCTCCTAGCAACAGCGTGTGAACCCATCCCCATTCTGTTCTTTTAGCAAAGGTTTGTGGCCCACGTACCCAATTTATTCTGCTAACATGGGACGGTGAACCCATCATCACTCTGTTCTACGAGCAATGTCCTGTTAACCCATCACCCTTTTGCTCGCCTATCAACGGCCTATGAATCAATCCCCACTCTGTTCCCATAGCAATGTCCTGTGAACCCATCCCTGCTCTCTTCTCCTTGCAGCGACCTTTTGAACCCGCTCCCATTCTGTTTTTTGTAGCAATGGCCTGTAAATTCATCCCCACTATGTTCTCCTAGAAATCGCCTGTGAACCCATTCCGACTCTGATCCCCAACAACTGCCTTTGAACACATCCCCATTGTGTTCTCCATCTCGAATCTGTTCTCCTAGCAAAAGCCTATGAGTCCATCTCCACACTGCTCCCCTAACAACGGCCTGTGAATCCATCCCTACACTGTTCCCACAACAATGACCTTTGCACCCATCACCACGCCACCCCAAGCAACTGTCTGTGAATCCATTTCCTGCGCTTTGTTCCCCTTGCAACGGCCGATGAACCCATGCGCACCCTGTTCCCCTAGCAAAGGCCTGTGATCCCATACCAACTCTGTTCCACTGCAAAAGCCTGTGAACCTATCCCTATCCTGATCTCTTTGCAATGGCCTTTAGAACACATCACCCGTCTGCTCGTCTAGCGACGGCCTATTATCCCATCCCCACTCTGTTCTCCTAGCAATGTCCTGTAAGCCCATCTCCAATCCTTTCTCCCAGCAACGGCCTATGAACCCTTCCCCACTGTGAACACCAAGCAACGGCCTGTGAACCCATACCCACTCTGTTCTGCCAGAAACTACCTGTGAACCCATACCCAATTTTATTTTCCCCTTGCAACAGCCTGTGAACCTATCCACAATCTATTATCCTAGCAATAGCTTAGAGCCAATCCCCTGTTCTGAGCTCTGAGCAACAGTTTTTTTAACCCATTGCCGAGCTGCTCGCCGAGCAATGCCCTAGGAACTTATCCCCATTTTGTTCTCCTAGCAACGGCCGATAAACGCATCCCTAGTCTGTATCCCTGAACAAACGTCTGTGAATACATCCCCATTCTGCTGTCCTAGCAACAGCCTTTTGAATCCATCCCCAGTCTGTTGCCCAAGAACGGCCTGTGATCCCATCCCCACTCTGTTCCCCGAGCAATGGTCTGTGAACCCATCCCCACTGTGGTCCATTAGCAATGGCCTATAATCTGTCTCCAATCTGTTCTTCTTGCAATGGCTTTAAACATATCCCCAGTCTGTTCCCCGAGCAATGGCCTTTTAAACCCGTACCCAGTCTGCTTGCCACTCAACTGCCTGTGAACCGAAACATACTCTGTTGTTCTCCTTTATTCCTTTATTTATTCATGGTGTAGGGCGTTGCTGGCTAGGCAGCATTTATTTCCCATCCCTAATTGCCCAGAGAGCAGTTAAAAGTCAACCCAATTGCTGTGGATCTGGAGTCACATTTGGGCCAAACCACATAAGGATGGCAGTTTCTTTCCCTAAAGGACATTAGTGAACCAGTTGTTTTTTTCGACAATTGACAATGGATCCATGGTCATCATTAGACTCTTAATTCCTGGAATGGAACATATGCAGGGTGTGAGGCAAGTGGAATACAGGTAGTTTGGCAGGCCCAGAAGTGCAGGAGTGAGAGACTGTGAAGGATAATGGAGAAGGGAAGGACATTGAAAGAAACCACGAAAAATGAAGGAGGAATAAAAGGTCATTGTGAGATTGGGAGGGCGATATGGAGGGAGAGGTAACAAGACAGAGAGATGAATTCTGCCGAGGCCAGGTCAGGATGAGTGACCCAGAAATGAAAGCAAGGTCGGAATGACTTCAACCCAACTCTTGACGTTGGTCCCTGTCCCCTCCCCTTCCCTGAGCACCAGGACTTGGGGCCGAGTCTGTCTCCCTCCAGCTCAGCTTCTCCAATACAAAGACAAACAGCAATACAGTTCAGTCTGCTACTTCACACTTTTTAATGAACATTTTTATTATTTACAAATTGAAGCTATAGGTACAGTCAGTGGAATGATCCCTTTTCTCACTGCCCGTAAGTTGACAGGAAATTGAAATGTGTTTTGTACCCCTGTGGGGAATAAGGTTGGACAATACAGCATCGACCTCAGTCTGTTGCATTAGTGACCTGCTGCTTCATTGCTGAAACATTGAACTGAAATGAGAACTTTCTGAATGGATTGTTTACTGAGTGAATTTGATTTATTGATGAATTTGGGTAAAGGGATATTTCAGCACATTCTTCAGCTGCTGTCTGAACTTAGTCTGGGTCACGGCATAAATCGCTGTGTTTGTGCAGCAACTGAGGAGTTGCAGCATGAAGCCCAATTCCCGCATGAAGTTAGGTACACGCTCAAGCTGAGACCCCATATTCCACATCTGGTTCCATATAGAATACACCATTAATATCGACCATAACAGGATGAAATTGGCCGAGATCACAAACAGTAAAATAATGGATTTTTTTCGATTTTGCATTTCTGCGTCACACTGACCTTCCCCATTGGTGTGAGCCCGGAGTCTCCTGCGGGGCCTGCTGGTCACTAAAATGTGTCTGACGGTGAAAACATTGAGCAACAGAATCAGGAGAAATGGAAGAGCCGGGGTTAGAATGTTGTGGAGGAACTCGATTGTGACCCAGACACGTGACATTTGAACATCGGGTGTTACCGCACAAAACCAGGGGGCATTCAACAGCCAATAACGAGCAGTGAGCATAAAATACCAGAAAATGTTCTTTAAACAGCTCAGCACAGTTACCGTTCCCAGAACCACAGCCGCTGTTTTCTCACTGCAATATTTACTTTTCAGCTTCTGGCAACAAATGGCCACAAATCGATCAAAGGTGAAAGTAACAGTGAACCAGACCGACCAGTCAGTGGCTGCATAAAGCAGGACAGCGTGGATATTACACACGGGGATGGACGGCAGGAAATAAAACTGTTCCCGATAAACAATGGGAATGTGTCTCAATATCAGGTCGAGGATAATGACCAGTAGATCCGCCACTGACATGGCCCCCAGGTAACGTCTGACACATTGAGACAATCCACAATCTTTATAATGAAGGATGAAGATCGTCACTACGTTAACTGTGAGGAAGGAAAACAAACGAAATACATATCAGCCTGAAGGCAGAGTTACCAGTTTGATTGAGGACCCAGTGACATTTTCAAATGTATCACTGATTTATTGAAAAAAATGAAGCTGAAATAACAAATAGAAATGTCTCATTGATTTTTTTTACAAAACACGTAACATAAAACACAAGAAACTCTCCTTCCCTAAAGACACAAACGCACATCCATAAGAACAGATAGTTTCTTGAACATTCCCACACATTCGATCACAGGAGGGCAGTGACAGGTCACTTCTTTACAGTTCCTAATACAGAGGTCGAAGATGTTGCGTTCCTGAAGGATTCTCTCCCACTTCCTTGAAGACATACAGAGTTTGGGAATTTCTGTCTTTTAGTCTAAATTGCGGTCAATTTTCGGTTGTGAAGAAACATGAACTGCCTGAGGAGATTTTGTGATAGTGTCTCCTTCTCCCTGGAACGGGATATTTTCCCTCGGGATCTAATCTTTTGTTCAATTCACTGACATCTTCGCAAATAATATCGGTTATAGAATGTTCCGGGGAATGTCAGTTATAGAATGTGATGGAATCATAAGGATCCACATCACAAAGGCCATTCTGTCCATCAGTTTTGGTGAGACCCACTCAGCCTCGTGGTGGAAATCTCTCCCCAAACTCAACTCAACTGGCAAACACAAATTAAAAGCATTGCCAGATCAGCTGAAGTGGTAAGTTATCTCACATTCTCAATCCACCTCACAGAACCAGCCCAGACACCACAAACCCAGATGAAATATCTGTTCAGCATGGAGCACTGTGCAGACCAGGCTAGTGTACTGTTCAATACAACCCGGCAATCTGTCCAGAGTGGGACACTGTGCAGGCTTCACCAGTCAACTAGATATCAGTCCAGCACGGGGAGCTGTGCAGACCACACGAGTGCATTGATCTATAAATCCGGACCAGGTATCTCTCCAGCACGGGGGTTTGTGAAGTGAACACCACTGAACTGATCTGTAAACCCGGAGCAGTTACCCTCCCAGCGGGTAGATCTGTACAGACCACCCCAGTGCAGTGCTCGGTGACGCTGTGTTAAATCGCTGCCCAGACTGGGGAAGCTTGCAGCCCATGCTGGAAGTGACAGGACGTGCGGCTCCCATCCATTTACAGCTCCATATCTCCAATGTGCCATGACAAGGGCTGCCATGGGTGTGAAAATCACTGCCAGAGAGAGATGGTGGGGTATCAGTTTAAATACCAACAGATGGGAGGGATTGGATATATAGACAGAGAGGGGGAGGTTGACAGACAGTGTCATGGAAGGATGTGTTTACAAGTTTTAGTATGCTGACATGTAGACATTTTGATAGCATCTTGCAGCATGGGTCAGTTTTTCAGGAATGATGCATGAATAGGATATTGCTGTGAGTTTCGATGCTGGAGAGTTTTGAATGAGCATTTGTTCTGCATTTGTGACTGAGAGTGTGGTGAGCACAGTCTTTGGCTCATTGGGCTGAATCTAGCAATAATTTGTCTCAGTGACATTTTAATTGAGTGTGACAGAGGGATAGTCTGCAGAAGGCTGAGCTAGTTTTCTGATGCTATCTTATCAAACTCCCCTCATTATCTACCTACCCCACCACATGCCATTCTTCTCATTCAATGCCAGCCTGATTCTCCCACCCATCATGGCTGGTAATAGCTCCCATCGCCTGAATGGCCCGGGTATTCCATGATCCCTGGCGCAGGTGCCATCTTTGAAAGACCAATGGGCACACAGTTGACCTTTCTCAGTTCGGAGCCATCCTGCACGGTTTACCCCGAGCCTGGCAGATAAGGAGCAATTGTACCAAGATTTGTCGAAAGGGGCATGGAGGTCTGGTGGATGGCTAGTACAGAGAAGGACCATTCTCTTCCTAGAAGAGTCCACACCACCAGACCCATCGAGCATGCTCTGAGCTCACCACCTAGGTCAGTGCAGTATCTGCAGTCTGAAGAAATGTCCAGCCATACAGGACAAGCATCAGTAACCTTCTCGGCTCTGCCAGGATCAGAGTCACCGTATTCTCTCTGCTCCCTCCCTCTCTCTCTGTCTCCCTTTCTCTCGCACCTCAACTACTCCCCTCCACTGAAAACACTGCATGGATTCAACAGTGTTGACTGGCTCACTCCTGCCACGTCACCATTTCCCCCTCACCTACACCATCACTGACATCACGACCACCCACTTTCACCCTCACTCCCTCCCTCCCTTTCTTTCATTCCAGGGAAAACAGCCTGGAATAAGACAGAAAGGGCCAAGCTGGGTGTTGGAGAGCCCGACATCACTTCCGTCCACCCCTGCCCCTGCCATGCGGAGAGGAGCCTGGTATGAGCCGGAGAGAACCGGGACGACCCGTGTGGAGATTCCGAAACATCCCCGTCCCACCAACCGAGTAAGGAGCAAAGTTCAGTGAAGGGTAATTCTCACTTTTTCAGTTCCGTTTCCAGCTGGTACAGCTCAGAAGCCGTGGCCCTGATGCCATCTCCCTTTTATATCGAGCCGGTACAAATGGAATCCCCATGGTCTCAGTGAGCAGGAGGGTGGGCTCACAACACATCGTCTCCACCAGCACCCAGGAAGGGAGCACGGAGTGTCCCTCCTACACCTCCTCCTTCAGACAGCTCAGATACTGAAACTAATCTATGACAGTCACTGCTCTCCCCAATTGTCCTGACATCTTCAATAATACAGCATTGAAATTGTCATAGAGTCGTAGTCCCAATGGAACAATTGAAATACTGTCACACTCACTACAGTGAGCAAATACTGATATACTCTTACAGAATGCGTCAAATAATGAAATGTTGTCAATGGAGCAACAGAAATCCTGACGCACACCAGAGGGAGGAAGTGAAATATTGACAAACCACAGAGCAAGTGAAATCCTGATCGGCTCCCCTTATCAGTGTAAGTATTGGTGTATTTGTGCGCGTGCTTGTGTGTATCTGTGTCTCTTTGTGGTGTTTGAAGTGATGCAATGCCACCCTCTGCTGGTCTCCACACACCACTGCACAGGCAGTGGCAGAGGATGAGAACCATCAGGGGTTTATTCAGAGAGGGACTGGACGGGCAGGACCTCACGACACCATCCAAACTGATTTATTTTTCATGTACTTATCTAAATGTCTCTTAAAAGTTGTAACTGTATCCACTCCCACCACTTCCTCTGCAAGTTCATTCCACACACAGATGACTCTCTGTGGAAAATAATTACCCCTCATGTCTTTTTAAAATCTTTACTCCTCCAAACTTAAAATATTTTCCTAGTCTTGAAACCTTTACCCTAGGGAAATACATCTGTCATTCAACTTATCTGACCCCTCATGATTTTATAAACCTCTATAAAGTCACCCCTCAATCTCCAACGCTCCAGTGAAAAAGTCCCAGCCTATCCAGCCTCTCCTTATAACTCAAACTATCCATTCCCAGCAACATCTTCGGAAATGTCTTCTTAAGCCTCTCCTGCTTAATATCATTCTTCCTCTGCCAGTGCGACCAGAACTGGTTACAGTACTCCAGCAGAGGCTTCACCAACGTCCTGTGCAATCTCAACATGATGTCTGGACTATAAACTCAAAGGACTGAGCAATGAGGGCAGCGTACTAAGGGCCTTCTTAACCACCCTGTCTGTACGTGTCTCTATTCTATTAACACTACCAAAGGTCCGACTTTAATTGTATAAGTCCTGCCCTTGTTTGTTTTACCAAAATGCAACACCTTGCATTTATCCAAATTAAACACCATCTGCCACACCACAGCCCAGTGAGTGATATTCCCACCTTCCGCACTATCACTTCATGTTTTGATTGACCCTCCTCTCACCAGAAGGCCTACAAACTCCGGCCTTGATTTTCCCAAAGATCTTGAGTTTGGTTTGCCTTGTGCGGGTAGGAGTAGGAAGGGTTGGATTGTAGACCAGCCAGTGGTGAGGAGACGCTGGAATATAATTTGTTGCCTTGTAAGATTTAATGGTTTTAGGAAGAAGGCGAGAAACAGTGATCTGCAATGCGGTTTTTTTGGGACCGAAAATTATGCTCTTTCGTTGTGTCTGGTCTTCAGTAAAAATATTTATTCGAGATCCTTCATAGCGCACATTGTGTCCTCAGGATTTCTTTCCCTAACATTGCAGTCTACAGATAATAGTCATTAAACTGGAAATCGTAGCCAAACAATTAAAGATGTTAATAATTTATCTAGATGGCAAAGCATATGCACTCAACATCCTATGGTTGAGGTAAATACCTTGCATTTGTTGAACAATGAAAAATGTTCCCCGTGTAATTCAGTAAAATTAACCAGAATTTAAGAAATCTAAACTTAGCTGAAAGCTGACACTTAAAATGTAACCCAAAATCTTAGCATGAGTTAGGTCTTGTTCAGTGTGTAGCGCCCATGCCTCTGAGGCAGAGCTCTGGGTTTGATTCCAATCCCTGAACCTGGGGAAATATCCCCAGCTCTGGAACAGAAGTTCTCGAATCAAGTCCTGCCTGTTGCAGAGGTGTCACGGAAAGTCAGAGCAGGTTAATGAGCAAACATACAGGAGAATAATGTTACAGATTCAGGGGCTATTGCAGTGTGGTGGTAGTGTCCCTACCTCTGGGACCAAAATTCAAGATTCAACTCCCACAGCGGTGCTTCATAATATGTCTGAAAAAGTTGATTAAAATTATGTTAGAATTGTGACTTGATCGAGAAGGAAGAGGTATCAGTTTTGAATTTCAGAATTTGAGCCCGGGACGACACAAAAACATAACCATTCGTGTTGATTGGAGTAAAATTTGCACCTTATAGATGTTTGTAAAATCATGAAGGGTATGGATAGAGTGAATGGTCAAGGTCATTTTCCCAGGATATGGGAGTCCAAAATTAGAAGGCATGGGTTTAAGGTGAGAGGGGAATGTTATAAAAAGGACCTCAGAGGCAACATTTTCACACAGAAGATGATGCGTGTATGGAACAAAGTGTCAGAGGAAGTTGTGGAGGCTGGTAAAACAACATTTAAAAGGCATCTGGATGGGTATTTGATTTAGAAGGAGTTAAAGGGGTGTGGGCCAGATGCTGGCAAATGGGACTAGATTAATTTAGGATATCTGGTCGGCATGAAAAAGTTGGAATGAAGGTTTTGATTCCGTGCTGTACATCTTTATGGTACATTCATCCAAGTGATCCAGATCTCTTTGTAATCTTAGAAAACCGTCATCCTTGCCCACTATTCAACAAATCTTGGTGTCATCCGCAAACTTGCTGATTGTGCCTTCTATAATTCACACTTAAATCATTTTTGTAAATGACACACAAATTTAGATCTAGCAAAGATCTCTGTGGATCACCGCTGGTCATAAGCTTCCAGTCTGAGAAACAACCCTCCACGACCACCCTGTCTCCTGCCATTAAACAGAAATACACAGAAACATACACACAGGCATATCGGGACACAGACACAGTTGTCTCTTTGAGACAGAGATAGATAAGCATTGATTAATAAGGGGATCAAGGGTTACATTCAGAAGGCAGCAGAATTGTGCTGAGAAACATGTCAGGCCTGATCGAACAGTAGGGCAGACTGCTCCAATTTCTTATGCTCAATGGTCTTAAAGTATCAGGGATATTTTCCCACGAGAGCAGTGAAGGCTGAGATTGATAAATCCTTCACTGAACAAATTCAATGGGAATGTGGGATAGGTTTGAGGGGCTGAATAGTCAACTCTGCTCCTATTTGTTGTGCTCTTTAAAGAGGAGGTGAGATGTTGTGAGATTAACACATTTTAAGGGGTGTCCCAATTAAGATTGAGATAAGGAGATTTCTTTCTCTTTAATATTATGCTGTCTGTAGTGTTGTCATCCCTCGGGAACAGTGAAGACTCGGTTATTGAAGAAATTCAAAGATGAACTCAACTGACCTTTGATGGACAGGAGAGTCAATATTTATTGGGAATAAACAGGAAAGGTGTTTTCAGCCACAAACAGATCAGCCATGATCTTTCTGAACTGAGCAGCAGGCTCGAGGGTCCGAATGGCCAACTGCAGGTCGCATCCTATGTGTTGTTCTCTCACTCTGCCCCTCGAGGCTGTTACAGAAATAAAGGAAGACCCTATCCACGCACAACCCTCTGCATGAAACGGTTGCCCTTAGGTCGCTTTTAAATTTTTCCCTTCTGACCTTAAAACTATGCTCCCTAGTTTTGGAACCCCTCACCCCGTGGAAAAGGCCTTGACTCTTTAACCTGATTTACCATTATTTTATAAACCTGTATAAGGTCACCCCTCAATGACAATTGTTTATTTTATTGTGTAGCGGCCGCAGCAATTTTTCCACCCAGAACCTTCAGCCAAAAATGAAATTAATCATTAAGATTATCTGTATTGGTGGTGTTATTAAAGGGACAAATGTTAACCAGGCTGACAGGAAATCTCCCATCCTGCTCAATACGTGTGCGGGGAAAATTGAGCACCAAATTGAGAGGGCAGCCTAGATTTATTGCTGCAGCTGATGGACAGCACTTTTGACCGTGCAGCGTTCTATTCAAGTGTTAGTCTATATTTTGTGATCGTCTTTTAAACTCTCAAGAATCAGGATCACTGACAGTACAACATCTACCTGATGATCCGACAACAAATGGCCCTAACAGTGTACTGCTGAGCTTAAAAACACCTCGACAACCAGTTACACGCAACAGGAGGAGGCCATGCAACATTTCTAGGCTGCTACACAGGAACAGGCGAGCCCTACTTAACTAAAAGGAAATACAGAATAGAAATAACTAATTATTTTCAGGTTGGAAAGCTGTATTTAATGGAATACTTCAGAGATCAGTGTGAGGTCATCAACAATTTACAATCTATATTAACGATTTGGATGAACGATTGGATTGGAGCTCAATTTGTAAGTACACCAGGTTAGTCATCCAATGGGATGTCAAGTGGAGCCAGAACATCGACAATGGGGTATAGACAAGGGGATATTGTTCAGCAAACCTTTGGTGGTTTGGGAAGTGTGGGTTGTGGGAAGTTTTTATTTTGCGGATAGGATAGAACAACAATTCATTATATGACTAGAGAGAAAGTGCAGAGCTCGGTGCTCAGAGAGATTTGTGTGTCCTGGTACATGAATCACATAAAGCTAGTCTGAAGATGCAGCAAGTGATTTGGAAAGGAAATGTGATGATGCTGTTTTTTGCAAAGAGTGTCGGGTATGATCTTAAGGGTGTTTTACTGCATCTGTACAGGGCATTGCTGAGACCACATCTGAGGCACTGTGTGTAGTTATGATGTCCTAAAATAAAAAAAAAACACAACGGCCTTCGAAACTTTTCAAAGATGTTTCTCTTTACTCGGTCCTGGTATGAAGGCATTATGTGATGAAGGATTAACAGTTTAGGCCTGAGAATGAGAGATGTTATTATTGACCAGATAAGAACTTGAGGAGAGTGTAGCTGGTGAATATCTGATGGATATTTCCTCTTGTATGGGAGAATAAAACTGGGGAAGTAATTTTAAAAAATATGATTGGTTCTGAGGAAGGGTCACTGGACCTGAAACATTAACTCTGATTTTACTTAATAGTTGCTGTTAGATCTGCTGAACTTTTGCAGAAATTTCTGCATTTCTTTAAGAATAAGATGCATTCATTTTAACACAGATATTGTGAGGACATTAAACATATAGTTTTTCAATTATGCAGGCACATATGAACATATTTTTTAAATCAAGTGCGGCCATTTGTTGCTCAGGAAATGGCTCTGTGTATGACAGCAGCAATGATACACCTACATGGAGCAGGGAATGTGATGGAAACATACAGTTCGGACAGTGTTCAAGGAGATCTGACATGGTCCAGTTTGGGCATTGGATAACATAATTGTGCTATTCAACTCAGAGGGAAAAAAATGTAACCTGCCTGAAAAGCAACGGCCTCTTGCTCCCTCTCTGTTTCCTTATTCCTCATCACAGCAATGTTGCGAGCTGAACGCCAATCAGTCATCTTTACCACTTGTGGAGGATTCCTGTTGACGATTCATTGGAATCTCTCATTGCCTGAAGCAAAGGGAATTCAGCCAAATCTGACTGTTCCAGGAAGTAATCCCATTGCCAGCAACTTGTGTGAGCAGAATAACGTCAGAATCAGAATAACATTTGGGAAGGTAAAGCAGGGCAAGACTTACACACTTAATAGTAGGGTCCTGGGGAGTTTTGCCGAACAAAGAGCATGCTTCTTGAAAGTGGAGTTACAGGAAGACAGGATAGTGAGGAACACGTTTGGCATACTTGCCTTAATTATGCAGACCATTGAGTATGGTAGTTGGGATGGTACATTGCGCCTGGACAGGATGTCGGTGCGGCCACTTAAAGAATACTGTATACAATTTGGTTGGCTCTGCTAAAGGAAGGATGTTGTTAAACTTGAGAGGGTGCAGAAAATATTTACAAGGATGTTCCAGGACTGGAGTGCTTGAGCTATAGGGAGAGGCTGAATAAGTTGAGGCTATTTCCCCTGGAGTGTCGGAGGCTGTGGGGTGACATTTTAGACATTTAAAAAATCATGAGGGATATGGATAGTCTGAAGAGCCAAGGACTGTTTCCCAGCATAGGGGAGTCCAAAACTAAACGGCACAGGTTTAAGGTGAGAGGGGAACGATTTAGAAAGGATCTTAGAAGCAATCTTTTCATGCAGAGTCTGATGAGTGGATGGAAAGTGCTGTCAGAAGAAGTGGTGAAAGTGGGTACAATTACACATTTAAAAAGTATCTGGATGGGTACATGAATAGGAAATTTTGAGAGGGATATGGGCCAAATGCTGGCAAATGTGACTAGATCAGATTGGAATATCTGCTCAGTGTGGACAAGTTGAATCAAATGGTTTGTTTCTGTGCTGTATGACTTTTTGTTTCTGTAAGAAGGATGAGGAGAAATTCTAAAGGAGCCTTTGGAGTGGGAATTTTCATCCCCAGAAGTCTGTGGTGCCTCTCTGTTTCCATTTAATCAAAGCTGAGTTAATGAACAATTTGAAAGACAAGTGAGTCACAGATAACAGGATCCAGACAGGAAAGTGGGACTGAGGCCACAACCAGATCAGCCACGATCTTACTACCTGGTGGAGAAGGCTCAAAGTGTTTCATGACCCAATCGTGCTCCTCAGTCCGATGTCCATATGTTCCATTCGGCCCCTCAAACCCGCGAGACAGGAGCAGTTGGGGGTCTCTTACTACTCTAATCTGGTGCACAGAAACAGAGGAGACTATTCAGCCCCTCAAGAATGTCACACACGGTTTGGGGTGATTTGAACAATGTATTTGGAAAAGTTGGGTATGACAGAGGCCCCTCATCTCTGTTTAAAGAAAATCATCTCTCTGCAACTTGTGCTTCATTTGTTGCTCATGTTGCAGGCCCAGATTAACCGTGAATACAGCTGCCGTACCTGACTTGGAGATGGCTCACAAAATCCTCTGGTCTCTCTTAATGTAACATTCAAGAGCAGACCTCCAGGGAAATAACAACCATTAACTTTCCAATAACAGAATATGAGAAGATTACAAACAGGAGCAGATCGTTTCTCCCCAACCCCCACCCCCATCCCCCCCGACTCCACCATCACCCCTCCAAAACCTGCTTTGCCCATCAATGAGATCATGGTTGAGTTGGTCTAGATCTCAAATCGTTTTTAATGTCCAAATCTTCACGGCCTTCAACCCTCTGACAGGTCAAAATCCATCTGCCACCTTTTTAAATACCTTCAGCGATCTAATTCCCCGAACTCTCTGAAATGAAGAATTCCTGACATTCACTAACCTCTGCTTGAAGAAAACATTCCCTGCTCCTACACCATGAGCTATTGATATGTACAAAAGAGGTGAACACAAGGGCTCAGGTAAGAGGGATGATTGTTATAAAAAGGCAGCATTTAACTGAGGATGGTATAAAGGAGTCTGAACAAAATTGAACTGAATAGGAATCAGTTGTAAACTCCCCACTAGTTGGAGTCATTCACAGCACAAAGAAAGATTTTATGGTGGGTGGATGTCAATCCTGTCAGTCCTGGGACACATCTTCAGGAGATCCTCAGAGTAGCTTCCTCAGCACAGACATCATCCTCTGCTTCATCAATGTCTTTCCCCATAAAAAGATCAGAAGTGGGGATGGTCGCTGAAGATTATAGGATGTCAGCACAATTTGTGACCCCTCAGGCACTGAAGCAGTCTGTATCCAACTGCAGCAAGGCCTGGCAACATCCAAGCTGTGTTCTTAAAGTCTTTCTAACATTCATGTAACAGTACTGCTAGACACTGTACATTTCCACTGTACAAAGAGGAGCTCATTCAGCATCTCAAGCTTGCTTCACATGAATATGAGGAAGCCATTCAGCTCATTGAAATCTTGGGCAAGAAGATGGATAGCCCATTCAGTCCCTCCAGCCTCTTACACAGGAAGAAGAGGGGTCTAGTTTTACGGACCAGACCAGACCCCCTCAAAAATATTTTAGGAAGGTAGCCTAGACCCTAACAAATTCTTATTTTAAAAGCAAGTGTGAAGTGTTATGTTCCAGATACAATGTGACTGTTCAAACTGCTTGATTTTAATTAAACAAAATTTATTCAAAAACTATAGTTAAAATACAATCAAAGAAAGAGGAATTTAGAATAACTTAACTCGATGGGAAAGTGTAACAGAAAAATAGTTACAGTAACTATTACTAATTACCTGTTCCTGCATACTAACGTCCCATAAACACACCCCGTGGCAAAAAGGAAAATTCAGACAAAGCTTCTTGTATGCAGTTCTCCAATCCAGGGGGATAAAATTCCAGTGGAAATTCAGAGAGAGTAGGAGCCAGGAGACATTCATTGAAATGTCCAACTTTGTTGAGAACCCAATAGCTTCTGATGTCAATGAAAACCCAAAACCCAGAAATTCTAATCTGTGAGAGCTGGTCACACTCATTCAGGCTGCATTAAACAAAACAAGGCCTCCCAAGCTATTTCCTCAAGTGGTCTTATCTTGACAGCTTTCACGGCTCGTTCAATCTCTTTCTTAAAAGAAACCATGACAAAACAATCTCTTAAAGTTACGCATTGTCACTCGAGTTAGCACATCAAACTGTTAAACAGGAACCAGGGGTAACCCAATCAGGCCCTTGGCCCTGTCCAATCAGATGAGGACGAAGTCATTCATCCATTTTAGTCACTTACACAGGAACAGAATGAGGCCATTCAGCCCCGTGAGGCACTTGTATGGGGACAGAATGAGGTAATTGATGCTCCTGAATACTCTGGGATAGAAATGCATGAACGTACCAAACTTCAATTCAATTAGTTTTTGAGTAATTCCTCTTTATTACTTCTAATCTCCCACAGTTTCACACTTTCACCAGTCATTCTGTCCCATAGTATTTCTGGAAGATTTTCTGTGTCTTCCTTTGTGGAAACAGAAGTAATGTATGCCACACAGCAGCGGGTTGGTGGGGTTTAGGAGAAGAGAGACAACCTCTGTTAGCGAGTAAATACATTGGAGCATTGCACTTAGGAGATGATGGACGTGGCTCCCACTTCTGCTCCCCAGTCTTATGTCCCTACGTTCCATTCTACCCCTCAAATCTGCTGCACAGGAGCATTTGGAGACAACTTGCTCCTGGTACCCAGTGAATCAAAACAGAGGAGACGATTCAGCCTCTGAAGACTGTCATCCATGGTTTGGTGTGAGATGGAAAATATTCTTGGGAAAAAAAGGGTCGGTGCTGGTCTGACACAAGCCCCCTTATCCCTCTTTACACAAGTTGCCCCTGTCTCCATTTGTTGGTTATGTTGTAGATCCAGATTCACTGTGAATACAGCAGCAGCCCCACTCCACCCCCCGCCATACTGCACCCAGAGATTGCTCACAAAATCCTCTCGTCTCCCTGACTGCAACATTCCTGAACAGAACTTCCAGGAAAATAACAGCTGCTAACTTTCCAATACCGAAATGTGAGAACATTAGAAACAGAAGTCGGTTATTCAGCCCCTCAAACCTGCCTTTCCCTTCTATAAGATCAGGGCTGATCTGCTCTGGGCCTCATCTCCTCTTTCATGCCCAATGGCTTGTAACCCTCAACTCTCTTATGCGTCAAAATCCATTAACAACCCCTCTCCCCCACCTCCAAACATTTCAGTGATCTAGCTCCCCTTGACGCTCTGGAACAGAGAAGCCCCGAACTTCGCTACCCTCTGTGAGATAGAAACACTCCCCATATGTACGCTGTGATCTATTGGCATGAACAAAAGTTATGATCGCAAGGTAACAGTGACTGGCACTGATAGCGACACAGTATTTGACTGAGAATGGTGTCACAGAACCCGAAAAAATTGAACTTAATGGGAATGTGTTTTAAACTCTCCACTGGTTGGAGTCATCCATAGCACAAAGGAAGATGCTTGTGATTGGTGGACATCAATCCTCTCAGTCCCGGGATATCTCTGCAGGAGATCCTCAGTGTAGCTTCCTCGGCATAAACATCTTCAGCTGCTTCATCAAAATCTTTCCCCCCATCAGAAGATCAGAAGTGGGGATGATCACACAATGTTCAGAACAATTTGTCATCTCTCAGGCCCTGAAGCAATCTGTGTACATGTGCAGCAAGACCTGAACAACATTCAAGCTTATGTTGTTGAAGTGTCGGTAATATTCATGTAACAGTATTGCTAAACACTGCTCATTTCACAGTAATATAAAAGGAATTCATCCAGCACCTCAAACTGGTTTCACAGGAATAAGAGGAAACCATTCAGTTCATCAAAACTATTGGCTAATAAGAGGCACAGACCATTCACTCTCTCCTGCCTTTTATACAGGAAGGCAAGGAGTCTAGTCAGCACATTGAGCTATTAAACAAGTATCAGGCTCACCCAATCAGGTCCTTGAGCGTCTTCCCTGGGACCAGGAGTAGGCCATTCAGAACCTCAAGCCACATAAGCAGAAATAAGAGGATGTCATTGATGCTCCAACATGACAAACCAATGAAGCAGATAATGCACAGATAGACTGTTCCATGTTATTTCTCCTGGCTCAATTGCTGATGGTTCACACATGTTACTTCAATTTGGTTTGCTGGCAGTGAGGAGGGACAGTGGGTGATTTGTGCTAAGTGTCACGGAGGCATCTTCCGTTTCCCAGAAGACAGACTGGTGTCCTCACTGGTGGTCAGAAGCTGGTGGGAATGGCTAACTCTTTCAGAAATAAGGCATTATGGCTGCTGACAGATTTGTGAACAACATGACATACAGTGCAGAGTCACACACCAACTGCAACGTAGTGTGGTGAGAGTTCATTTAGAGCTTGGAGTTCTCTCTCAACTAACATGGTGCTCCACAGAGGTCCATCAATTATCAGGAAATATGTCTCACGGAAAAAAAAACAAACAATTTGTCACACATTCAATGTCTTTTTGGACATAATAAGTATTAGTCCTTAAAACTGGATTTTAAATGCAATCACCTCTTACTCTTTCACAGCACAACAGATTAAACAATCATTTCCTTCACACTGATTTGAACAATGTATGGTGTGATGGGCCCTTGGGGGAATGTAGCACTCACAGCCATGTTTCTGGTCGCAAGGCTGGCTCTTCTGTAATGAGGATTACATCAAGTTCCAAATAATTGATTGTGATAGGGAACTATCAAGTCAGAGACACAGTCAGACATTTTTGCAGCTGACTGCGAGACAACAGAATAGTGTGTTGCCTAAAGGTTGCCAGGGTACTAGATGTCTTGGAAGGGTATAGAATATTGTCAAGGGTTAGAAAGACAGACAGGAGTTTGTTGTACACATTAGAACTAACAACACAGAACGAGAAATGGATGAGGCTCTGAGGACAGAACATAGAAAATTAGGCAAGAACATACAAAGTATAAGCGAGGACAGTAATGCTCGAGAAAATTATCCACAGAACCTCCTCTGAATTTCCAATGACAAGAGCAAGTCAAATCCGTGTTTGCATGGCGCACCCACACAGTGTTGAAAATGCCTTCCTCTCCTCAGTTTCTTTTCCCGCCTGATAAACCATTACATCACTGCACTGTCCCAGTGACCTGAAATATTAATGGGTCCACTCTTCATAAAAGCAGTTGACAATGTAATTGCACAATTTTCTGTACCACCGTCACAATAACAGCAACACCACTATTGCTGGTGGAGTTGATTGGGGATGAGATGGCCTAGCGGTACTATTTCTGTACTATTAATCCAGGTAATGACCCACACTCCAATTCAAATTCTGCCACAATCGATGGTGGAATTTGAATTCAATAAAATATCTGGAATAATGACATGCTGAAGCCATCATCTTCACCTAGTCTGGTCTACATGTGACTCCAGACACAAGCAATGTGGTCGACTCTCAACTGCCTTTTGAAATGACCAAGCCAGCCACCAGTTATATTAATCACTACAAAGTCTCAAAGAAATGAAACAGGACATACCTAAGTGCCAGTAATTCACAGCATGTGGCCTGCAGTGGTTCAGGAAAGCAGCGAACAAACACTTTCTCAAGGACAACTAGGAAAGGTAAATAAATGCTGGCCCAGCCAGTCACCCCCACATCCCATTAATGAATAAATGAAGATGACCACACTCAGGGAAGACAGACTGAGGGGACATAACTCAGTTTAAACAGGGACTTGGATGTATATCTACATGGGCATGATATTCGGGGATATGGGCAAAGGTTAAAAATAAATGTAATTAATCTCACATTTTATTCCCATCCCAGCTGATCATCAGCAATCACTTTGTTTGTTTCATTTTTATCTAGCTCTCTCTTTCTCCGTCTATTCAATCCATTCCTTCTCCCTGTAAAAACAAACATCCCTGTCACCAACATAAAACATAATATTTGCCAACTGATTTCAGTTCTGATGTATGGTCAGTGGACTGGAAATGTTAACTCTGTTTTTACTTTAACAGAGCGTGCCAAACCCGCCCAGTTTCCTCAGTACTTTGTTTCTTTTGGTTTCAGATCTCCAGCGATTTAACCGTTAATTTTGTTATTTAATGGGATGTCGACATCACTGGCAAGGGCAGCATTTGTTAACTGTTATTAATTGCTCTTGACTGTGACCATTCCACAAGGCAGTATATAGCCAAATACATTGTTTTGGGCCTGAATTCACACTTAATCCAGACCAGTTAATAACGTTAGATTTCTTTCCTAAAGGACATCAGTGTAATGAGACAAAATGCTCCGTGTTTGATGGTTGCTACTAGTGAAATTTTCTTTTGTTCCAATTGTGGTAGCAACTGAAACAGTATCTTTAGTGTAATAACCTGTGCCTCTGAATTACCTGCCCAGCGACGTAACGACTCTAACCTGATGTCCCTATTGTGAAGTAACTTTAGAGAAAAGAACAAGGGTATGATCGAAATATTTGTAACTGGAAGACAGGCTAGAAAAGAGCTGCAATTCTAAAGTCTGAATTTTACCTCGGTGGAGATAATGATTTATTCAACAACAACATAAAGGCAGAGGTGAAGAGTGGGAATATTATGGAGCTGGTATTGGACAGGTTTAGTGATGGCGACAATAGCGAGATATAAGTCAAAATAAGCCCCTCAATGTTGTGAACAGTCTTGTTCTTAGATGTTTGTGAGAGAAGGTCTGAAATTCATGGATACTGACGGGATGTTTTAATTAAAACTGAAGGTTATAGTTTCTGTCTTTGCCAAATATCGGTAACAGAAATAGCAATGGAGTTGAATATACTTTATGGGAGTAATAAATGAGTGGAGATAGAGAGACTTACCAGGAACACCAACAATAGCGAGAATGGGATAGTAACCAGCCTGAATAATCATCAGTACAGCATTTATGCGAACTGATAAGGTTGAAAAAGGCCAAGAAAGAAAGTAATACCCCAGGATAAACTCCTGTCCATTGTTGGAACATTCCAGTCTATTGTTCTCAGATTCTGATCTCTCCTCCCCATCTCTCTGCAGCTGCTGATCCCTGTTAGTGCTGTCGCTGATGCTCCCGCTTATACTATGGGATAACACACTGAATGGACCCCCTTAGTAATAGGAGAGGGAAAGCCTCCTGTGACGCAGTTAGAATCCATAGAGACTGACATCAATCACAGTCACTGAACAAACAGTCCCAGTTAACCCGTTTCAATACAGCACTTTCAGTTCACAATAACAACTGGACTGGATTGGATGTTAACATCGTTGGCTATTGATATTATATCCCATCACCAATTGCTCTAAGGAAGTCTTTGGTGAAGGAAAATGATGGATGTCTTCTTGTTGTAGCTTAGATGAATTTGCTGTGTTCTTCATGTACAATGTTCTAACCACCTGTAGCAAAGCCACAACCCCCTGAAAAAAAAAGTACACAAGCAAAACGTTGTGGCTGTGCTGATCAGTCCTCCACAACCACAAGTTTGTCGCTGGACATAGTTCCCTGACCATGCAGAGAAAGTGTGGATTGTCTGGATGTTCCTCTAACTGCTGTAATAAAGCAACTTTGTATCTTCAACATGCAATGTTCTTCATTGTAGTTTTTGTGCTTTAAAGCAGTAACGTTTACATTTCTTGATTCAGTTTAAAGCCAAACATGAAGTGTAAAACGACGTTGTTCATTAAAGGCCATGGATTAATGAGTCAGGGACATGAGTGTGACATTGGCTACGAGACAGAGCGGAATGGGGGCAGTGGCTGCGGAGACTGGAGGGGAGTACAGTGATATCCCAATGTCACCAGTATTCAACCAACACTTATTCTAACAGACGGAATGAAATGTAATGCAGAGCAAGGAAACAGGTTATAGTTCGGAGATGGAATGTCAAACAACAATGTGAGCACAACATGATCATTTAAATGTGATGTAGGGAATTATATATTATGTATACACTGTTTAATCACGGGGTATGCAGGTTGATAAGATTGTTCATACCTGCACAGGGTATTCAGAATTAAAATCAGACAAAAATTTCAAAATGTTAGGGGCATAGGGAGATTAAAGGATCCTATTGGTAGGGATATTGTTCATTCCCAGCTGGTGCAGTGATGATATGCTGAGTGATCACCACCTTTGTATGAAAAGAATATGTATGAAAAGTTTTCAGGCCCTGAGGGGACAAGCTTTGTCAGTGAAGGACACAGATTGTGCCATCGTGAATAATCTATTTCTGTTGTCTTATGAAGTGTAGCTGCCTCTAAATTATCTTATCAATCAAAATTGATTACCTGAAATTCATGCATTTAGGAGGATATTAGCAATTTTTTTTTGGAACGTAAAGAAGAAACAGATTCTGGTGTAATACAAGTGTAAACAGCACAACAGCTCTAATGGAAACAGGAATGGACTATATTGTCCCAAATGTAACCACTTTCAACATCTGGACCCATTAAGAAAAGCAAAATATTAGAAATGGAAATCTGAAATCAAACAGAAATTGGTGGAGAAACGCAATAGATGAGGCAACATCTAGAGACAGATTTAGAATTAACACATCAAGTCTGATACGAACTTGTTCTGAAAAAGTCATATTGGACTCAAAGATAATTCTGTTTCTCCCTGTTCAGATGCTACTAGACATGATAACTTTTATTCCAGCGTTTCTTTTCTTTTCCCCCTTTTGGACGCAACTTGTCTGATCTGAACCAGAATAGTGAAGCTGCCATTTGAGTTGGCTCTGAAGTATTTGGTAATGGTCATTAAATGAGACATTGCAAAGGTTCGGTATTAAAGATCCCTAATATTGATGATGTGTTGCATTGAGATAGATTGCCATGAAAAACTTGAACTCAGTGGCACTGATATCGCACGATTAGTCCTCTGGAAGTAACTGATTGAAAACGGGGGGATCGTTACCTCAATGTCATGCCGTGCTCCTGACATCCCCGGGGTTACACTCATCTGGCAAAGTCTTACCTTTCTGAGACTTTATACTAAGCTGTGAAAATATAAATTATCTTGATATTTTTAAAAGGACACATTCATCCATGGGTTCTGGTAAACGCTAGCAAGGGCAGAGTTTATTTGTCATCACCAACAGCTCTGGACAAGGTGACATCGAGCTGTTTTCCTGAAACTCTTCTAATCTAAGTGGTGCAGATGTATGCACAGAGCTGTTTCCAAGAGAATTCCAAGAATTTTTTTAACATATTATAGTGAAGGAACAGCAATTTACTCCCTATCCAGGATGACATGTGACTTGAATGATAATTTGTAGAGATTGGGTTTTCCATTGCTCAGTCGAGAACATTACCAGTGCAGGATTCTCTTCAATTTCCATTTATCACATTTGTGTTCAGGGTCCTTGATGCCGCAATGAGTCAAGTACGACTGGTGGCATGGGAAGTTACTCTGATCTCACTTCAAATGACTTTGGAGCATCAGCTGAAACAATAAAGAGTGAAAGTACAGAACACAGTTTGTTGAACAATGTGCTCACTGACCTCATAATATTCCAAAGCAATTGTAGGCATGGATTTATGATTTTGTCAGGCGACGTTTGTCCTATTCGTGATGAGGCAGTTTGACTAAATGCCCTCTCAGAGGGACAGAGAGAAGCTTCACTCTGTACCATGGGGAACAGAACGATCCCATTTCCAGTGCATCAGACAGTGGCAAACACACACTATTGTCTGCTCCTATTGAGCATTGATCATTTCAACCTCATCATTCACTGATAACCAATAGCAACATGGAAATCAGCGGCTTCCATCATCCTGGTTGGAGGACAAAAAGGTGAAAGGGAGGGTTGATAAAGTGGGAGATACTGGGGAAGTGGTGTGACATACGGCGGGGGTAGAAGCAGTGGAGTGTGAAGGGAGATGGTCAGTGGAAGGGTATGTAGCAGCAGAAGGAGCAGTGCAACGGATGCAGAAGTGTAAGGAAGGAAGAGGAGGAGGAGTGAAAAACCTCAGAAGGGATCACTGGACCCAAAACTTTAACTCTGATTTTTTTTTCACAGATGCTGCCAGACCTGCTGAGCTTTTCCAGCACCTTCTGCTTTTTGTAGCCAGTCCTCTGCTTGGTCGCATGACATGTTGCTGTGAGAAACAATCCCTGATACACTCTTACGAATTGTTCTTCGAGGCGACCCTTGCCGACTTGATTAATCCAGTCAATATGCATGTTCAAACCACCCATAATTACTATTGTGTCTTTCCCTCAAGCCCTCATTATTTCGGGCTTTATACTATGCCTTATACTTTAGAAGCATTGTGGGGTGGGGCTGAAAACTAGTCCTACCAAGCCGTTTCTTCCTTTACTTTTCAATTTCACCCAGACTGATTTATCATTTTGACCCCTCATGCCAATATCATTTCCTAATACAGCCTTGATATCATCCTTAAGCAATAGAGCAACTCCACCTCCTGTTCCTTTTTGTCTATCTTTTCGGAATACTGAGTACCCATGGGCATTTAACTCCACAACCTCGATCTTCCTCGAACCATGTTTCAGTAATACCCATCTATTTGGAAGTCATACCTATTTATCGACAACAAGGTGTACAGCTGGATGAACACAGCAGGCCAAGCAGCATCAGAGGAGCAGGAAAGCTGACATTTCGGGTCTGGATCCATCTTCAGAAATGAGGGAGGGGAAGGGGATTCTGAAATAGATAGACAGAGGGGGGGAGGCGGATGGAAGGTGGGCGAAGGAGCAGATAGGTGGAGAGGAGACGGACAGGTCAAGGAGGCGGGGATGGAGCCCGTAAAGGTGAGTGTTGGTAGGGAGTTAGGATGGGGGTTGGTCAGTCAAGGGAAGACGGACAGGTCAAGGAGGCGGGGTTGAGACTGGTAGGTAGGCGGGGCGGTGGGGTTTGAGGTAGGAGGACCGGATTGTTGAGAGAAAAGACGGACAGGTCAGGGAGACAGGGACGAGCTGGGCTGGTTTTCGGATGAGGTCGGTGGCAGGGAGAATTTGAAACTTGTGAAGTCCACATTGATACCATTGGGCTGCAGGGTTCCCAAGCGGAATATGAGGTGCTGTTCCTGCAACCTTTGGGTGGCATCGTTGTGGCATTGGAGGTGGCCCAGGATGGACATGTCATCCAAGGAGTGGGAGGGGGAGTTGAAGTGGTTCGCGACTGGGAGATGCAGTCGTTTGTCGCGAACCAAGCGTAGGTGTTCCACAAAGTGGTCTCCAAGCCTCCGCTTGGTTTCCCCGATGTAGAGGAGGCCACATCGGGAACAGTGGATACAGTATACAACATTAGCAGATGTGCAGGTGTACCTATTTATGTGCACCTATTTATGTCTTTTTGTGCTGTTAGCTCATCAATTTATTCCAAATGCTGTGTGTATTCAGTTCCAAGGTTTTTAAAAAAGTTCTATTGATTTGTTTTTCTTTTTTAATACTTTCTTGTGCACTGTGCTTTCTACACTCTCCATCCTTATTTATTAATTCCTGATAATACTGAGCCTCATCTCTATGGTTTATTCCAACTCCTAAGTGTTTCCGTACTGTCACTTGCTCTGCCTTATTACCCAATTGAAGGTCAAAGTTTGCTCCTTCTCTAGTAGGAACATTTACATTGTCATACAGCATGGAAACAGTCCAACCAGTCCATGCCAAACATAATCCCAAACAAAACTAGTCCCACCTGCCTGCTCCTGGCCCATAACCCTTCCAACCTTTCCTATTCATATACTTAGCCAAATTTCTTTTAAATGTTGTAATTGTGCCCACATCCCCCACTTCCTCAGGAAGTTCATCCAACATGCAAACCACCCTCTTTGTGAGAAAAAGCCCCTCATGTATTTTTAGAATGTCTCTCCGCTCACCTTAAAAATGTATCGCCGAGTCTTGAAATCCCCCACCCTCAGGAAAAGACAATATCACTACCCTATCTATACCCTCGTTTTTTTATCAACTTCTATCAGATTGCCTCTTAACCTCCTAAACTCCAGTGAAAGAATTCCCAGCCTATCCAGGATATCTAGATTTCTGAAGAAGGGTCCAGACCCGAAACGTCAGCCTTCCTGCTCCCCGATGCTGCTTGGCCTGCTGTGTTCATCCAGCTCTACACCTTGTTATCTCAGATTCTCCAGCATTGGTAGTTCCTACTATCTCCCCAGCCTATCCAGCCTTTCTTTGTAACTCAAGCCTTCCATACCTGGCAACATCCTGATAAATCTCTTCTGAATCCTCTCCAACTTAAAAATATCCTTCCTATAACTGGACAACCAGCTTTGGATACCGTATTCTTTGAAGAGGCCTCCCAAATGTCCTGTATAACCTCAACATAACATCCCAACTCCTACATTCGAAGGAGCAAAGAAAACAAGTGTGCCAAATACCTTTTTAACCACCCTGGCTACGTGTGACACAAACTGCAAAGAATAATGTACCTGCACATCTAGGTTCTTCTGTTCTACAACACTACGCAAGGCCCTACCATTAATTGTATAAGTCCTACTCTTGTTTGTTGTACCAAAATGCAATACCTGGCATTTATCCAGATTGAACTCCATCTGTTGTTTTTCAGCGCATTGACCCATTTGATCAAGATCCCTTTATAAGCATAGAAAAACTTCTTCAATTTCTACTGTACCACCAATTTTGGTATTGTCCACAAACTTACTCGCCATGCCTTGTATATTCTTATCCAAATCATTTATATAAATGAGAGACAAAAGAGGACCTCGAACGATCCCTGTAGAACACCCCTGGTGACAGGCCTCCAGTCCAAAAAAATGTTTTGAACATGTTTAACAAATTCTTTGCTCTCCAAACATTTAACACTGTGGTAGTGCCAGTTAATGTTTGGAACATTAAAATTGCCTCCTTTTATAATCCTATTTTCTTACATATATCTGAGATCTCTCTGTATATTTGTTCCTCTGTTTCCCTCTTCCTATTGTGGTGCCAAGAGTACAATCCCATCAAGGTGATCGTTCATTTCTTCTTATTTCTAATTTCATCCCATATTTTCACTGGATGATTTTTTAGAAATATTTTCTCAAGTTACAGCACTCATGTTTTCCTTGATCAAAAACGCCACTCCTCCTCCTCTTATGCCTCCCTTTCTGTCCTTGCTGAATCCCCCTCATACTTCTAAACTCCATCAAATATAGACCGAGTCCTCACTGTTATTTTTATGACAAGCCCTTCATCTCGGGATCATCCTTGTAAACATGCTCTGGACCCCATCCAATGCCAGCACATCCTTCTTTCGATACAGGGCCCAAAACTGCTCATAATATTCCAAATGCGGTCTGCCCAGAGCTGATACAGCCTCAACAGTACATCTCTGCTCTTTTATTCTAGGCCCCTTTTAATAAATGTTAAAATGGCATTTGCCTTCCTAACTGCCAACTGATCCTGCGCGTTAATCTTAAGAGAATTCCTCAACAAGGACTCGCAAGTCCATTTGCGTTTCAGATTTCTGAAGCCTTTCCCCATTTAAAAAATGGTCTATGCCTTTATTGTTCCTACCAAAGTGCATAACCTTACACACTTTCCCATATTGGTTTCCATCTGCCACTTCTCTGTCCACTCTTCAAGCCTGTCCAAATCCTTTCGCAGCTTCCCCTCTTCCTCAACATTGCCTGTCCGTCCACTGACCTTTGTGTCATCTGCAATCATGGTAAAAATGCCCTCAGTTCCTTTGTCCTGATTGTTAATGCATACCATGAATAGTTGTGTTCCCAACGCTGACTTCTAAAGAACTCATCAGGTCACTTCCTGCTATGCTGTAAGAAACACTTTATCTTGACTCTCCGCCTTCTGCCAGTCGGTCATTCCATAAACTGGCCACTAACACCATGTTCTTATCTTATTTAGCAGCCCGCTGTGTGGTACCTTGTCAAAGGCCTTGTGGAAATCCGAATTGATCACATCCACTGGCTCTCCTTTACCGAACCTGGTTGTTACTTCAAGGAATTCTAACAGATTTATCAGGGAATACTTGCCCTTGATAATGCCATGCTGATTCTGCCCTTTTTTACCATGCACTTCCAAGTACTCTGTAGTCTCATTCTTCATAAAAATCTTACCAATAACAGAGGTCAGGCTACCCCGTCCATAGTTTCTACCTCTGCCTCCTTCCTTTATTAAACAGGCGTGTAGCATTAGCCATTTTCCAGTCATCTGGGACCCTCCCTGACTCCAGTGATTTCTGAAAGGCCATCACCCATGCCTCTACAAACTCATCAGCTATCTCCTTCAGACGTCTGGGGTGAAATCCATCCGGCCTGGGTGATTTATCACTTTCAGACGTTTCGTCATCCCCAGACCCTTCTTAGTGATGGCCAGTGCACTCATTTCCGCCCCGTATCTTCAACTACAGGCATGCTGTTGGTATCTTCCACTGTGAAAACTGATACAGGGTATTGTATTCAGTTCCTTTGCCATTTCTTTGTTCCCCATTCCTACACCTCCAGCCTCATTTTCCAGGGGTCCAATGTTCACTCTTGTCTTCCTGTAATCCTTTACAGATACCTAAAAAAGTCTCTTGCAGTCTTCTCTTATATTACGAGCTATGAGAATCTCATATTTCATCTTCTCTCCCATCAGTACTTTCTTTTCGGTTTCCTTTTAAAGGGTTCCCAATCCTCTGGCTTCCACTCATCTTCACCGCATTGTATAGTTTATCTTTTCCTTTTGCACTATCCCTGACTTCATTTAAAGAAGATTTATAGAATAGTAGATGGATAGAGGAGAAGATAGGTGGAGAGGAGACAGACAGGTTAAAGAGGCGGGGATGGAGCCAGCAAAGGTGAGTGTAGGTGGGGAGTTAGGGAGGAGATAGGTCAGTCCAGGGAGGCCGGACAGGTCAAGGAGGCGGGATGAGGTTAGTAGGTAGGAGATGGGGGTGGGGCTTGAAGTGGGAGGAGGGGTTAGGTGGGAGGAAGGACAGGTTAGGGAGGCGGGGACGAGCTGAGCTGGTTTTGGGATGCAGTAGGGGGAGGGGAGATTTTGAAGCTTGTGAAGTCCACATTGATACCATTGGGCTGCAGGGTTCCCAAGCGGAATATGAGTTGCTGTTCCTCCAACCTTCGGGTGGCATCGTTGTGGCACTGCAGGAGGCCCAGGATGGACATGTCGTCTAAGGAATGGGAGGGGGAGTTGAAATGGTTCGCGACTGGGAGGTGCAGTCGTTTAGTGCGAACCGAGCGTAGGTGTTCTGCAAAGCAATCCCCAAGCCTCCGCTTGGTTTCCCCGATGTAGTGGAGGCCACAACGGGAACAGCGGATACAGTATACCACATTAGCAGATGTGCAGGTGAACATCTGCTTGATGTGGAAAGCCTTCTTGGGGCCTGGGATGAGGGTGAGGGGGGAGGTATAGGGGCAGGTTTAGCACTTCCTGCGGTTGCAGGGAAAAGTGCCGGGTGTGGTGGGGCTGGAGGGGAGTGTGGGGCGGACAAGGGAGTCACGGAGAGAGTGGTCCTTCCAGAAAGCAGATAAGGGTGGGGAGGGAAAAATGTCTTCGGTGGTGGGGTTGGATTGCAAATGGCAGAAGTGTGGGAGGATGATGCGTTGGATCCGAAGGTTGGTGTGGTGGTAAGTGAGGACGAGGGGGATTCTGTTTTGTTTGTTATTGCGGGCAGGGGGTGTGAGGGATGAGTTGCGGGAAATGCGGGAGACACGGTCGAGGGCGTTCTCGACCACTGAGGAGGGGAATTCCGTGAGTTTGACTCAGCCGCTATTCCAATGTGTTTCGGCAGTGTAGGATCTGTGACTGTCACCACACACGCGGAAAAGTCCTCGGTTCAGACGAGCACAGAATCAGTGATGTTACCTCAAAATCTCGGCAAGGTGTGCTGTCCTCTCTTGTTTATAAATGTGGATGGAATTTGTTATTTCACTGCTGTTCTAATTGCCAAATCTTGCATCAAGTCTTCATGGCAATATTTGCTGTTGTATAGGGAAGAAAGTCAATGCAATTTCAATTCCTTGTGACATATAACTTTTTCAGATTTCTCCTCCTCTCCGGTTACTTTTATCAGACGAGTTGTACAGCACATGCCATCTTTTATAAGAAAGCATTGTCATGCTCCGGACCCATTCGCAGCTCATTCAGTTAAAAACAGGAATGTATTTACAGAGAGACAGTAAGATGCTGGAGTCAGAGATAACACAGAGTGGAGCTGGAGAAACACAGCAGGCCAAACAGCATCAGTGGAGCAGGGAAGTTGACGTTTTGCATTGGGACCCTTCTTCAGACGCCGATGAGTTGATCAGATCATCATGTCTTTTCCTTCTTTTTAGGGTAGAGGAACAGGGAGTATAAACATGGAGTCGATGAAAACGAGGCAAAAGCAGCACTGGAGTAACACCCAGAGTGTCCAGTGTGCAACAACAGACATGATGGTGAGTCAGGCATAAGAGATTTTCACATTTAGAACAAAATGCAATCACGCACTCAGCACCTTTTGACATTTCTGATCGCCCGTTAATGTACTTTCAGTGTGTTCAGAAAGTGTCTTTTGTGCGTCTCGAAATGAGGGCAAAGGAATTCAGTATACTCTGGCGACTGGCATTCCTTCACTTTCTACAAGCGTATAGCAAAACAAAATAAAGTGAGTTTACAAAATGTGAGAGAATATTTTCCCTATCTACCTATAACAAATCAATCCCACTTATCAGTCACATCAAGGTTCCCCACGTAAAATCGCAATCTGTGCCTTCTTATGATTCTTAAGTACTCATTTGGTGAAGTACAACTGTTCTGATCGTCTGATCTTCACCTAAGAGAAACTGCTCAATCCATGAGAATACGAAGTGCACAGTTTTTCTCCAAGTTATGATACTGACTCTGGCGATGGCTATCTCGCTGTTTGATCATGGTATGTGAACTGACAGCAAATCTGGGAAGCATCATTTGGGAGACATCTTCACACATCCAAAATCTGCACAGCCAGTGACAGAGTTTGCTGGCTGGGCGATAACATCCCCTGGCTTCGTCCCTGGGTGTGCCCGAAACATTCAGCCTTCCGATTAACAGCCCGATGTGCTGGTTAATTGTGTCACATAAGCAGCGCGCAGCCAATAGGCAAAATCCCCTTTACCAGGCAGACAGTTGCTTTGTTTCCTCTGTTAGATTTTCACATCTGCCAATTACCCTGGTCAAAATCCATCCACTTAATTGAAATAAAGTTTAAAAAATGAATGGCTGCAAAGTTACGCACTGTACCATCAGAAAGCCTGTACGGTCAAGTTGGGCTGAATGGTTTCCATCTGCATCATATGAATTCTATGGTTCTGAAACGTCTGCTGGGAAATCACAGGAGATCTCCAATGGATCACTTTATCACCTCGGCATCACGCCTGGTATTTGTATACACCCGAATTTCTGGTACAGTTTTTCAATCAGGGAATGGCCCCAAGAGAGACAAAGAGCAATTGGCCAGCCCTGTTCGTGCCTTTCTCCCAGGTTTTTCGAGTAATCCTGCAATGTATCCCACATGACCTGCTTCATCCTTCCGAGAGGGAGGCCCACACGCAGCAGCTGCTGCTTGAGAATCCTACAGAGGACGCTGCAAGGGCCTGGTTAGTAATTCAGCTGAAATGTTGTCAGGAGTGAGATTTCAATTCACCCCTTAATAGAGACTGCAAACACCAGTGACTCACCTCAGAACACTCACCCAGGCCACTTTACTTTACCCACTGCTTTGACTAGGATTGATACTGAATTAAATAAAAGCAATAAAATTACGTTCAGAAGGAAACAGTAGGTGCCACAGATACCAGTATCAATTTCCAGATCCCAGTAACCCGAACATGTTACAAAAATAGAAGTTGCTGGACTAACTCAGCGGGGCTGGCAGCATCTGTGGAGAAAGAAACAGAGGTAAAGTTTTGAGATGAGTGAACTTTCTTCAGCATCCCTTAACATCCTTGAGGCGATGATAGTGAGTAATTGACACAATTTGAATATTGACTTATTGATTTGGTTGGTTACTGTATGTACCAAGTCAGACCCCCCTCAAAACATTTCAAGAGGGTAGGTTAGACCCTAATTTCTTATTTTCAAGGCAGATGTAAAGTGGGTGTCCCAGATATGATGTAACTGTTCAAACTACTCAGTTTGAGCAAAACAGAATTTATATAAACACTACAGTTGAAACATGAACAAAAGAAAGCGGAATTCAGAATAAATTAACTGTTGGAAAACTTCGTCGACCTGACACAGTAGCTATTACTAATTAACTGTTCCAATGAAATAACATTCCATAAACACACCCCTCAGCAAAAAGGTAAATTCAAGCAGAGATTCTAACAGGCAGGTGGGAACAGCATTCAGAGAGAGATTTCAGAGAAAGTCAGAGGAATCCTTTACTGAAGCTTGCAACTCTTCTGGACTCACACATCTTGTGACTGCTGCTGCTAAAAAAAAAATAAAAACCTGAACTGGGTGAACTGGCCACTCCCCTTCCATTGTTAAACTGTTACTCTATAGACTCTTCATCACTTCTGCATTTGCAAACCTCTCTTCAAAGAAAAACCCAGAACATAAATAAGAGATAACACAGTGTGGAGCTGGATGAACACAGCAGGCAGGCAGCATCAGAGGAGCAGGAAAGCTGACGTTTCGGGTCTGCACCCTACTTCAGAAATGGGGAGGGGAAAGGGAGCGATGAAATAAATGGAGAGAGCAGGGGTGGGGCTGGAGAAGGTGGGCGGGATAGTCAAAAGTGAGTGCAGGTAGACAGTGGTGGGGATTGGTCAGTGAGGTGTAAGGAGCAGATAGGTGGGAGAGAAGACGGACAGGTTGTGTCAGGTCAAGGAGGCAGGGATGAGAGGGAGGATTGGTCACAGGATGAGGCTGGGGCTGGGGAGAATTTGAAATTCGTAAAGTCCACATTGAGATCATTGGGTTGTACGCTCCCAAGGCAGAATATGAGGTGCTGCTCCTTCAGTTTCTGGGTGACATCGTTGTGACACTGGAGGAGGCCCAGGATGGACATGTCAACCAAGGTGTGGGAGGGGGAGTTGAAGTGGTTCGGGACTGAAAGGTGTTGTCGTTTGTCACAAACAGAGTGCAGGTGTTCCACAAAGCTGTTTCCGAGAATCTGCTTGGTCTCACTGACGGAAAGGATGCCACATCGGAAGCAGCGGATGCAGTAGGTCACATTAGCGGATGTGCACGTGAACATCTGTCTAATGTGGAAGTTTTTTTGGGTCCTTGGATGGCGGTGAGGGGGGAGGTGTCAGGGCAGGTTTAGCACTTCCTGCAGTTGCAGGGAAAGGTGCCAGGGGTTTGAGGCTAGTGGGGAGTGTGGAGCGGATGAGGGAGTCGTGGAGAGAGCGGTCCCTACGGGGGGCAGACAGGGGTGGGGAGGGAAATATATCCTTGGTTGTGGGGTCAGATTGCAGGTGGCAGAAGTGGCGAAGAATGATACGTTGAATCCGGAGGTTCGTGGGATGATAGGTGAGTACAAGGAGGATTCTTTCTTTGTTTTTGTTGCAGGGTGGGGATGTGAGTGTAGAGGTGCGGGAAATGCGAGAGGAGGTCGAGAGCATTTTCCCGCACGAAATATTCACATGACATACACTGTGAGATTTCTTTCTATCTTGCATTCTTATCAAATAATTCACCTCACTGAATTTCCCTTCGATTAATAAAGCCTACTAACCCTCGTTTTTAAAGATTCACCTACCACTGGAAGTAACACTAACTCTCTATCCCCACTGGCAAAATTGCAAATCTTTGATTTTTTGTCTGCTTCATGTTTCATCGTATGCTTTTCTACTTTTACATGCTGTCTCGCCAACTCACACATTCTTATTTCATTTCAATGTTCCTCTCACCTTGTGCCCAAAAAACTAATTCAATTAGACTGAATTTGGCAGATTCATTTCATGCATCCCAAATTGCAAAAACTGCGAACAGAATGTTTTTATCCCTGTCCTCTGGATAGTCTTGACTATAAGTCCTCAACATGGCCTTTAAAGTTTGATGCCACCGTGCTAATCCTCCCTGTGATTCTGCATGGTATGCAAGGGATTTAGATTGTTTTATTCCAAAGATATCCATAACCTCCTTGAATTATTACTGTAAATATTGACTCTTGATCTGATTGTATTTCTGTCGGTAGTTGGTATCTGGTGAAAAATTTAAGTAACTCTTCTGCAATTCTTTTAGCCATGATACTGCATAATGGAATGACCTCTGGAAACCTAGTGGACACATCCATTATGATTAACAAATACTGATCCCAATTTTTTTTTTTGTTTTAGGTAGGGGTTCTACGTAATCATTTATGAGCCTTGTAAAGGGTTCCACAAATGCAGGAATGGATATTAAAGGTACTGGTTACATTGCTGCCTGGGATTTTCCGATCAGCTGACATGTTTTGCAAAATCAGCCACAATCAAATAGTGGAGCAGAATCAATGGGCCTACCTCTTCTCTTATATCTTATGGTCTTATGGACTCTACCCAACTGGCCTGAATGCGGTAGTACAGAGTAATCGGAGCCTAAAGATATCTTTTGTTCACATACAATGACATGCAAGAATGAAAGACAGTACCCAGAACAATGAAAGTGATTTTGCACTTTGGCTTACTCTATCACCTCCTATTAGTAATTCATGTGCTACCAACACCAATAGTACAACTTGATGAACTCACAGGTCATTTCTCATTTGCCTGAACATGTGATAGTCTCCATTTCCTCATCAAGATGTCATTTTTAAGATAGTGACATTCTGGGATACACGCAGATTCTTCTTCTGTGTATTTTTTTTTGGTACAACTACTTTATTTTTCATCTTCCTGTTTTAATTCAATAATTTCTCTGACTAAAAATATCTACTTTATCCTACACCTGTTCTTGTTTTCTCTTAAATATTTGATCAAACACAGTCACTAATAGTTCTACTTCAACTTCCTTATCTTTATTCTTTGATTTCTCTTCCTGCTTCACCTTGTGGTTTTGTGACCTTGTTAGCACACAGTAAGGAAAAAAACCCAGCATACACTTCCTGTAATAACTCAGTTGCCTGATTTTCCACTGGCTTTTCAAGCACAGAAGCAACACTCCTACCTGTGATCCAGCTATATCGTTACCAAGGACAAATTCTATTCCTGGAGCTCAAAGTTCCTCTAGTACTCCAACCACCACTTCTACACTTTTCACTGAAAACTCCAATCCCACTTTACATAATGGAACTCTGCTCTTATCACCATAAGTTTCACATATTACCAGTTTTTTTTTTTGTTTTTTTTCTGGCAATAGTCCTTCTGAATGACATATCTCCTCATCTCTCACCATCAAAGGTTGACATGCTCCTGAATCTCTTAAAATTGTAATTTCTTTATGTAGCTCTTCCTGGCATATGTGAGTAAACCTGTTAAAAACCGAAAGGACTGTGGATGCTGTAAATCAGGAACAAAACAGAAGTTGCTAGAAAAGCTCAGCAGGTCTCGCAGCAGAAGAAAAAATCAGAGTTAACTTTTCGGGTCCAGTGACCCTTCCTCAGAATGAGTAAATCTTACCCTCAAGTAAATTTTTTAAAGAGTTCTGGCACTTTCTTCTCAACCATCCCCTAACCACGTTATGCATTCTGGTGCAGCTTTTTAGATTCCACTGTGCTTTTCATTACCACTTCAACAAAAATCGCTGACTCATCCTGTTTTCCCAAATCCATTTTCCCAGTGCTTTTCCTAAACCCCCAACCATCTGTCTTTTTTTTTTACCCAACTCAAAATCATCACCCATTTCAGCTGCTAATCTTACAGTTTTAAATCTCTGCTCTTCTGCATGAGTTCCCATGAACTCAGGAAGTGAATTTTTGAACTCCTTCAACATAATCGTCTCTCGAAAAGCGTCATATATTTGATGTGTTTTCAATGCTCTTATGCACTGATCAAAATGATTTTGTTTGATCCTTTCAACCTCAATATACATTTGAACAGATTCCCTCACTAGGTTCCTGAAATGGCGACAGGCTTCTGGCACAAGCTCATATGCACTTAAGATAGCTTCCTTCACCTCCTCATACTCCCCAGATATCTCCTCTGATAGTGATGCAAATACCTCACTAGCCCTACCTGCCAACTTTGTTTGGATCAACAATACCTACATGGTCACTGGCCATTCCATGTCTTTATCCGCTTTCTGAAATGAAATGAAAACGGTTTTTGCATCCTTCTCATCGAACTGAGGCAACACTTGAGCATATTTTTTAAAAATTCCCATCAGGCCTTTGGCTACGATGGTTTTGCTTGTCATCACTATCTTGCTCACGAAATCGACTTTCACCCTTCACCTCTGTCCTTTTAAGTCGACTTTCATCTCTAATTGCCAACATCTGAAGTTCAAACTCTCCCTCTTTGTGTTTTTCTTCTCTCTCTTTGTCCATTTCTTCTCTCTTTTTTTCTTTAAATTCTGAAAAAACCTCCTCCTCACTTTTTTTTCCCTCTGCTTTTACTCGGAATTCAAACTGTTTTTTTTCCTCTTCTTTTTTCTCGTGTACATGGCTCTGCAATGTCCCCCTGTCAATGCGCAGAGGTAGAGGAACTGGAGGACTTCTTATTCCATTAATGTTGCAGTGTGACCATGCACAGTACATCATGTTGGTGAATTACCCCTGTCCTGGCACAGCCACAGTCTCTGCATTCAGAAGTAGTTAGCCATTCCTATTGTCTTCATGTCTCCACACAGAAAGAAAGAATGGCATTTCAGATAAAGACCAACCCCCGATGTACGGCTCAAACTACGCTCCACATCACCACACCCCATTGCAAACCAACGACATTAAAATATCCCGTGTTTACTGAGAGCAGTGGAGCCACTGGGAACATCAGGGAGCAGACCATCAGGGAAACGGAGCAACATTTCCGATGTCTGAACGAGTCAGTGTACTCCAGTACTTGTGGTATCACGAAGTCCTGTCATGGGTCTCTATTTTTGCAATATTCTGCCTTTATTCCTCATGAAAAATTGACAGGTTCACATTTATCCACATTGTATTCCGTCCACCAATTTGTTGCCAATTGACTTAACCTGTCTTTGTCCATTTACAGAATTTCCACCTCCCATTCATAATTTAATTTCCTGCCTATCTTAGTGTCATCACAAATTTTAGTTGCAATGCATTTTTTTACTCATCCAAATTATTGATAAACATTACAAGCATTGGGGACCAGCACTGATCACTGTGTCACTGCACAGGTTTACGTTCGGTCAAACTGATAAAGACTGAATTATCCCTAATGTCTGTTTTCTGTTTAATAACCAATCCTTCCCCAGTTCCTCTGTAGTACATTTGATTTGCTGAATGTTCCAGAAAGAAAAAAAACACAAAACGTAAGAACAAGAAGCAATTCAGCAGCTCAAACTCTCGTCTTGTCTCCACATTCCTGCTCGTTCTCCAGAACCTTCATTTACTTACTGTCCAAGCATCCCGTGAAACCTCGGGTAGTGAATTCCACAGATTCATAACCGTTTGACGGAGGCAATTTGTACTCACTCCATATTAATTCTGCTACAGATGACCTCTTTTTCTGGATGGTTCCACATGAAGAAATATCCTCTCTACGTCTACATTATCAGCCCCCTTTCACATCTTCCATCCCTCAATTTGATCTTCTCTCATTCTTCTAAATTCCAAAGAGTATAGGACGAAAATGCTCCATCTCTCTTCATAAATAAACCCCTTATTCCTAAAATCAATCTGGTGAACCTCTTCTGAACTGCTTGCAATGCTACCACATCTCTCATCACCAAAACTGTTCATATTACTACATTTGCAGTCTCACTATTGCCTTGCATGAGTGCAGCTACTTCCCTACTTTTATGCTATTTTCCTTTTGCACAAATTTGGGAATTCTATTTGCCTTCTTATTTCCTGCTGTATGTGCATGCTAGTTTTCTACAATTCATGAAGGAGGGCATCCAGATCCTCTGCACAAAAGCATACTGAAGTTTCTCTATACAATAACTTGTCTTTCTACTCCTCTGACCAAATTGGATAAGTTCACACCTATCTACCTTAAATTTTATCTGGGAAATGTTATCCCCTTCACCTAAATTATCCATATCCATTTCTAAATTTCTTATTTCTTCCTCACAACTTACTTTCCGAGCTATTATAGTGTCATCTGAAAAATTGGCTATAAAATTTTCTTGACCCTCATCCAATTCATTAAAATAGACTAAAAATAGTTGGGGCCTGAGGACCAATCCCTCTGGCACCCCGCCTGTTCCATCTTGCCAACCAGAAGACCTATTTATCCTATCTCTCTGCATTTTGCTGGTTAGCCAATCCTCTATCCAAGCTAATAAATTACTCCTGAAGCCACTTGACCTTATCTTGCATATTGATCTCATGTGCAGCATCTTACCCATTTTTTTTTTTCTGGAAGTCCAGATATAAAACACACAAGAACCCTGCTATCCAGCTTGCTGGTCACATTTCTAAAGAACTCAAGCAAATTACTCAAAGTTGATTTACCCTTCAAAACAAAAACCCTTGCTAACGCTGATGGATTGCAGTTTGATTTTCAAATAAGAACATAAGAACTACGAGCAGGAGTAGGCCATCTGGCTCCTCGAGCCTGCCCCGCCATTTAATAAGATCATGGCTGATCTTTTTGAGACTCAGCTCCATTTACCCGCCCACTCACCATAACCCTTAATTCCTTTACTGTTCAAAAATTTATCTAGCCTTGCCTTAAAAACATTCAGCGAGGTAGCTTCAACTGCTTCACTGGGCAGGGAATTTCACAGATGCACAACCCCTTCGGTGAAGAAGTTCCTCCTGACCTCAGTCCTACATCTGCTTCCCTTTATTTTGAGGCGATGCCCTCTAGTCCTAGTTTCACCTGCTGGCGGAAACAACCTCCCTGCCTCCACTTTATCTATTCCCTTCATAATCTTATATGTTTCTATAAGATCTCCCTTCATGCTTCTGAATTCCAATGATTATAATCCCAGTTTACTCAGTCTCTCCTCATAATCCAACCCTCTCAACTGTCCTAAAATGTCCTGTTATTAATTCCTTAGAAATAGATTCTAACAATTTGTCTTCAATCCCAGTAGTTTCTCATTGCATTTTATTCCCTAATGATGATGAATAGTCTTAGTTCCTCCCTTTCTATAACCTCTGGATTAATTTCCAATTCCTGTGTAACGGACAAAAAAATGTTAAAAGTTCTGCTCTGATTGCCGTGTTAGAGGCTTGTCTGGCTGAACGGCCTCATTCTTTTTCTGTTTTACAAACTTGATGGGCTGAATGTCCTCCTCATGTTCCCAGGGTCACAGACTCTAGCACCTGAATGTCTCGCTCCTGTACCTAAGTCAGAGGCTCAAAATCTGAATATCCTCCTCCTGTTGCTGTGGACGACATTTGAGGTCTAAAGGGATCTAACTGTTACTGTGTAAATTTCAATGAGCTGAAGGGTCTCTCCTGTTCCTCCATATCAGGTTCAAGGTACTGAACGGTTTCCTCCTTTGCCTCTGAAATGGGACTGAGGGAGTTATTGGTCTTCTGCTCTTCACATACAACAGATAACAGTGTAGTATTCCTACAGTGTCCCAGGAGGTCCACACCGACACACCTCCCCTACCCCATCCCTGCAATTCCCATAGCCAGTCCACCTAACATGCAAATCTTTGGACTGTGGGAGAAAACCAGAGCACCCAGTGGAAACCCACACAAACACAGGGGGAATGTACAAATTCCACACAGACAGTCGCCTGAGGTTGGAATTGAGCCAAGGTCCTGGGCACTGTGAGGCAGCAGTGCTAACCAATGATCCACCATGCCACTCGATATGAGGAAGTTTTAGTGGTCAGAGGAGGTTACAAGGATAAGAGATGCATGTACATGCTCGAGCAGGTTACAAATATATGGAAGAGTGTAGGTGCTGGAGAATGTTACAGGGTTAGGGAGTGGGTGTAGATGCTCGAGAAGGTGATAGAGATATAGAGGTTATCAGAGCCGTGGGAGGCTACAGAGATGTAGAGGAGTGTAGGTGCTGGAGAAAATCGTAGAAATAGGCAGAGTTGAAGTGGCTGGAGGAGATATGGAGTAGATGCTGAAGGAGTTTACTGAGAGTGGGATGGGACAGGGAAAGGAGGTGATGACAAAATTGGGAGCAGTGTAGTTGATGGATGAGGTTACAGAGATAGGAAGGAGTGAAATCTGGAGGAAATTCGAGGTTTTATGGGCTAGAGAAAGTTACAGAAATGAAAATGTGGGGCGACAGACATTACAGAGATAGTGAGGCCTGTGCATGCCGGAACAGGTTACAGAGATTGTTTTCTTCATTCATTCACAGTATAAGGGGAGAGGTGTAGCAGCTGGAGGTTAGAGAGATAGGGAGGACTGGAGGAGGTGAAAGAGATAGGGAGTGTGAATGGGCCTGGCGGAGCTTAGAGAAATCAAGAGGCTAAATGGGGCTGGGTGGTTAGAGAGCTAGGGAGATTGAGTGGGGCTGGAGGTGTTTAGAGAGATAGGGAGGGCGAATGGGGCTGGAAGAGGTTAGAGAGATGGGGAGGGTGAATGGGGCGGGGACGTGAGAGAGATAGGGACTGTGAATAGGGCTGGTTGGGTTAGAGAGATAGGAGGGCGAGTGGGACTGGAGGAGGTGAAAGAGATAGGAAGGGTGAATGGGGCTGGGAACTTAGAGAAATCAGGAGAGTGAATGGGGATGGCAGAGGTTAAAGGGATTAGTAAGTTGAATGGTGCTGGGAGGTTAGAGAGGTAGGAAGAGTGAGTGGGGCTGGAGAAGGCCAAAGAGATAGGAAGGGCGAATGGGGCTGGAGGACGTTAGAGAGATGGGGAGGGCAAAAGGGCTGGAAAAGGTCACAGAGATAGGGAGGGCGAGTGGGACTGGAAAAGGCTCGAGAGATAGGGAGGGATGCAGAAGGAGATGGATGTAGCAGCTGGTGGCGATGGCAAGGTAAGTTAGAGGCACAGCTGGACAGTTTAAAAACACAGAATTGCACACTAATGGAGAACAAATTGTAGAAATCTGTGCCATAGACAAGGAACTGGGAGTAACTGAATGAGTGAGACATTGGAGGGTTTAATCCCAAGAGCCATGGAGTCAGTGTCATACAGGACAGCAGAGGCCCTTCGGCCCCTTCAGTTGACAGCCGCAAAAATAAGAAACCCTGTAGACACTGCAAAGTTGTCCTTGCTAGTGTCTGGGGACCAGTGACAAAATTGGGAGAGCCATCCTACAGACCAGTCAAGCAACAATGTGACATAACGAAGCCTCATGGTGTCAAATCAGACTTTGACACAGAAATTTCTGGCTGAATCATCTCCCTGAACTGGTGGATCACCGTTCCTCCACATTGAGCAGCACTTGGAAGAAGCACTGAGAGAGTGGAAAAGATGGAGAATGTATACAGGGTGGTTCATTTCAAAATCGCCAACAAGAGAGAATCGGCAGCAGCATTGCTGATCGAGATGGTTGGGTTTGAAAGCACATAGCTGCTGGTCTGAGGCAGCAACTGGTGGGGAAGGACCGTCTGAGAGGCAGAAACGTACTGGACCTCATCTTCCCCAATCTGCCGGATGCAGATACATGGATGCATGACTGTATCAGTCACAGTGACTGCTGCACACACTATTTCGAGAGATGAAGACCCACTTTTACGTTGGGAATACCCTCCATCATGTGTATGACACTACTACTGTGCTAAATGGGTTAGATTTTAAGTAAATTTGGCAACTCAACGCTGGGCTGTGAGAGGTGATATGGGTCACCAGCAACAGCATAATTTTACTCCAGCACCATTTTGAATAGTATTGCCCAGCATATCCCACACTTTATTATGACTATCAAGATAGGGATAAACCCTTGTTCAATGAACAATACAGGAGAGCGTGCCAAAAGCAGCAGCAACCCCATCTATAAATGAGGTGAAGACCACTTCCTCAGCAAATAGAACAAGCAGCAAATGATGGACAGATCGAAGTGAACCCACAGCCAACGAATCAGACCTAATCTCTGCAATGCTGTGACATCCAGTCCTGAATGGTGTTGGACAATCAAAGTACTCACTGGAGGAGGACGCTCCACAAATATCATCTTCCTCAATGATGGAAGAGCCCAACACAACAGTAGAAAAGATAATAAAAACAGAAGTTGCTGGAAAAGCTCAGCAGGTCTGGCAGCACCTGTGAAGAAAAAAAAAACAGAGTGAACGTTTCGGGTCCAGTGACCCTTCCTCAGAACAGTCGAAAACATGAGGCTGAAATACTCACAACAATGTTCAGACAGAAGTGTGGATGGGATGATCTAATGCAGCCTCCTCCAAAGATTCCTAGCATGACACGTGGCAGTCTTCAACTAACTCCATTCATTTTCTGTGGAGGGACTGGATAATTCAAAGGCTGATCCATCAGCTAAGAAAGGCGATTCAGCAGGAGGTTTCCTCGTCAAAGTTTGATCTGACACCATGACATTGTTGCCACGAAAATAATTGTGTGTAAATATTAGCACATATATTAGTACAAGGGAAAATTAATTGTATATTTTCAAAGCCCTTGCACTTAATAATCGTTTGATCTTGGGTGTGGTTAAAGGTCTTATCATTTCAAAGTCCTTTACTGTGATTTGTGCACTGTTCTCATCATATTGTTATCATAAAATTGAACTGTATAAATGGGTAGATGTGTGCTTTTTGGACAATGGGAAAGTGGGTATTATCGAAGGATGTCAGCCTTCAGTGATGTGATTTTGCTGTTAATAGTTAGATTTGCTGAGAACATTTCCAGAGAAATTTCTATCTCCAGTCACACACAAGAATGTTGTGTTGGGAATATGTTGACCATCTTTGTCGCTGGACAATTCTGTTTGGACACTGACGTGTGGAGTAACATGCACTGGATATTGTGAATGAGGGATTCAATGTAAGGCAACACGTGCTGCAGGAGTCCATCACCTTTATAATAACTTCATTCAGGATCGGGTCCAAGATGCACAATTACAGATGTCAGGTGGCACACCAGAAGTCATCAACAGAGATAAACTTATGAGACGTGGTTTTTGGCAGGTCATTTTTTTACAAATGTTGAGCTGCATTTGGACCAGCAATGAGCCCGGTGCTAGTTCATTGGCCAGTCTGCCCCATGCACTTCCTTGTTGTTTGGGGATGCCTCTTACAGGTCTGTTGTGAGGGATTGTGTGAATATCAGTCCAAGTCCAGTTTAGATACTCTCTGGACAGATTTACGAGATGTCCAGTGATTTGGAGGTAGTGGTGAGGCCTGGTCGCACTGCGGCTGAATTCAGGGTTTTGTTTTAAGTTTATTTTTAACAGATTTGCTGACTGCAAGATGATGTGTTCACTGATGTGAACATGATTCAGCTGTTTACGAGAGTCACTAAATTCTGCAATAATTAGGTGTGTACTCTGGTAGTTTAATTATTTTCACTTCAGTTGTTTTCAACTGAAAAACAATGCATTTGGTCTATTTTAGAAACTTATGAGACTTAAAGTGATATTAACTCTTTGCTGTAAAAAATGTAAAAGTGAGCTGCATTATATTTCTCACGCACTAATCAAGCAACGGTCAGACATTGACTGCAAAGCAGGATTCTGTGAGCAGGATTATGTCCCAGGCAAAATCACCACACTCTCTGCTAATTCCTGTCCAACTGAGCCAGGAAGAGGGGGCAGCTTCTTGGTATCTCGTCACTGTAGTGCTCAGCATTGACTTTGGATCTTGCGGCTGCTCGACTGCTCTGCAGCAGGTTATGAGAAAATCAATAAATGGGAAACACATACTTAACTGCATCGTCACCAATCTGGCTGCTGCAGATGCACCTCTCCAATTAATATATTATTAAGAGTGGCCACTGCATAATCCTTGTGGAAGGAATTGACATCTTTACATTTTCTACCCCTCCACCATGTTATGTAGCAACCTCTGTGCTGAACGGGAGAGAATTCAAACAGATCTAACAACTAATCACAAGGCATCCATGAGGAGCAGTGAACCATCAGCAGTAGCAGAATCATATTCTGCACGACTCATACAGTCTGCAATCTCATGGCCCGGCACATTTCCCACTCTACAGTTACCATCAAGCCAGGAATCCACCCTGGCCAATGAAGAGTGCAGAAGGACATGCCAGGAACAGCAGCAGCCAGACCTAGACATGAGGTGACAACCTGGAAGAATCTCTTATTGTCTTCAGCTACCAAGCAGAAAGACTTGCAATGCCAAACAGTATGAGCAGCAAGTGATGGACAGTGCTGAGTGATCTCACAACCTATGGATCAGATCTAAACTCTGCAGACCTGCACATTTAGTTGTAAAAGATAGTGGATATGAAAGAAACCGTTGAAGGAGGAGGCTCATCTCCAACAACTGAATCCTCAGCTATGGGGGAGCCCAGCACAGCAGGGCAAAAAATAAAGCTGAAGCATTTGTAGCAGTCTTAAGCCAACAGTGCCAAGCAGGTATTACATTTCGGCCTCCTGCAGTTGTCCCCAGCATCATAGATGACAATTTTCAGACAAATTGATTCACTCCATGCTATATCAAGAAATGGTTGGAGACACTGAAAACTGCGATGGCTGTGGGCCCTGGTAATATCTGACTCTAGAAATTGCCCCATCCTTCGCCAAGCTGTTCCAGTCCAGCAAGAACACTGACATCTACCAACAATGTGGTTAAATGGCTAAAAATATCCTGGACACATAATCAGCGCAATTTCATTGCAGCCAGTCACTGACATACCGGTGTACAGTCTACCATGTAAATCTGAAAAAAAGGGTCGGCAATAATGTACCCAATCAGCAATAACCTGCTCAGTAACTTTCAGTCAGTGTTCCATCAGGGTCGCTCAGATCCTGATCTCATTCCAAGCTTGGTTCAAAACAGCTGAACTCCAGAGGGGAAGTGAGAGTAATTATTCTTAATATCAAGGCATGATTTGACAGACTGTGACAATAGAAGCCCAATTAAAATTACTGTTAATCAGAATCTTGGCGAAACATTCTTGCTGCTAGGAGTAAATTGCTAGCAAAAAAGAGAGGTCGTTGTTGTTAGTATCAGTTATTTAAAATCCAAGACATCACTGCAATTATTCCTCAGGAGAGATAGTGTCCGAGTCTCAAACATCTTCAGATGCTTCAATGACCTTTCTTCCATCATAAGGTCAGATATGGGAATGTTCACTGATTATATTTCTCCCCAGATACTGAAACAGTCCGGGTTCAAATGCAACAAAACCTGGAAAATATCCAGGTTTGGTCTGACAAGTGAGAAATAACAGTTGGGCTATACAAATGCCAGGCAAATAGAATATTTAATAATCAAACCACTCTCTTAATATTCAAAGGAATTACCATCACTACATCCCCAACAGGATGTTCATCATCATCCTGTGGGAATTACCATTAGCCTACAATTGCATTGGATGAGTCGTATAAATAAATATGACTTCAAGAGCAAGTCAGAGGCGAGGAATCCAACAGACAGTAACTCATCTCCTGATTCCAGTCTTACAGATAGTGGGCAAGCTTTGGGAAGCCAAAAGTGTTTTGGAATATTTTCCAGAAATAACCTGAAAAAAAACCAGCCCATTTGATTACTATCACATTCACAAACATTCATCCCCTCCATCAGTTATGATTCAGAGTAGCAACATATAGCATCTACAAAGTACACTGCAGAAATTCACCAAGGCTTAATAGAGAACACTTTCCAAACCCATCTAGATGGACAAAGGCAGCAGGTACATGCAAAAGGCACAGTCTGTAAGCTATCTCCTTCATACGGCCAGATGTGATGTGTAATCATGATTCAACTACAATTCTCAAGCTCCTCAGATCACAGATCAGTCCAGATTCAAATGCAGCAAGACTTGGACAACAGCCAGGCTTGGGCTGACAAGTGACAACTGACAAGTAACATTTGCATCGCAAAAGTGCCAGAGAGACTCTGGCCCCTTGACATTCAACAGCATTGCCACCACTAAATCACCCACTAACAACATCTTGGAGTTTATCATTGACCGGAAACTGAGCTGAACTCATCAAATAAATGCCATTGTTTCATGAGCAGATCAAAGACAAGGATCGCACAGTAAATCGATTATCTTCCGATTCCCTAAATCCTGTCCTATATCTACAAGTCAGGAGTGTGATGGAACACTCTCCACTTGCCTAGATGGGTGCATCTCCAACAATACTCAAGAAGATTCACACCATCCACTACAAAGCAGATGACTTAGTGGTATTACAACCATTGCTTGGCTTTCTTAGCTCTGGAATCTGTTCCGAGTTCGGTCTCATCCCTGATTCAAGTTCTTACCGTTCCCATGCATTAATTGCACTTGCCCTTCTTGCTGTTAGTTATCCTGTGTCTGGAATGTTTTTCTTTTAAGAGCCTTGATAAATGGGTGCATTACCTCTTGCAGATTCCATCCACCGCCAGTCACAGTAGCTGCAGCATGGACCATCTACAAGATGTAAAGCATGTTCCACAGAAGGACAAATGCAGTTTATGCATGGGAACATTATGAACTTGAATCAGGATCAAACCTAAGCAGCAACAGATACACAGGGCCAGGCAAGCCAAGCAGTTTTTTCAACATCCAGTTATGAATGGCAGAGGACAACTCATTGAAGGCAGAGGCCCCAGAAATATCTCCATTCTCATTGATGAAAAAGGCAACCCGTTAGTGCAAAAAATAAGATTGAAGCATTTACAACAACCTTCAGCCAGATTTGCTGAGGGGATGGTCCATCAGAGGTTATTCAGAAAATTTAATTCATTTTATATTGGATTTCAAGAAATGGGTTGCGGCACTGAAAAATGCAAAGAACCCTGGCAACAGCCCATCAATACAATTGAAATAATGTCCTCCAAAATATTCTGCAGCCTCAGCCAAGCTGTTCCAGTATAGTTACAGTGTTGTCAGCTATTTGATATGGTGGAAAATTGTCCAAATATGTTGTGTATGGAAAAAGCTAGAAAAGTCCAAACTGGCTAATTAGAAATTCAGAAGGAATCGAATGATTGTCGGGGACATCAACAGTGCTATCAGACAGCACTCAGTTTGGGTTCTGCAGGGCCGTCACAGTCCTGATGTCATTACAGCCTTGGTTCAAGCATGAAAAGAGAAATGAATATTAGAAGCAAAGTGAGAGTAACTGCTCTTAATTTCATGGCCACATATGACCAAATGTGGGATCAAGGATCCCTAGCAAAACTGGAGTCATAATGTAGGAAAATGTGCAGTTGTTCATTTTGGAGGCAAGAACACAGCAGTACTTAAATGGGGAAAAATGTAGAAAGCTGCAACACAAAGGGAGCGAAATGAGGTTGAATTCTTTCTCTGAGAGAGTTGAGAGCCTGTGGAACACCTTGACAGAGAGAGCTGTGGGGGCAGAGTCTTTGTGCATATTGAAGATGAGATAGGTTCTTCAGCACAAAGCGTATCTAGGACTACAGAGATAGAGAAGAAAAGTGGATGGAAGGAATAATTGGATCAGCAACAATCCTACTGATTCGTTTTTTATTCATTCACAGGATGTGGGGGCTATTGACTGACAGCGTTTATTGCCTGTCCCTCGTTTCCCTTGAGAAAGTCGTGGTGAGCTGCCTTCTTGAACCACTGCAGTCCACCAGCTGTGAGTTTACCCACAATGTACTTAGGGAATGAATTCCAGAATGTTGACTCAGTGATCATGAGGGAACGGTGATATATTTCCTAGTCAGGATGGCGAGTGGCTTTGAGAAAGTCTTGCAGGCTGTGATGTCACCACGTATCTGCTGACATTGTCCTAGATCGAAGAGGTCATAGATTTGGAATGTGCTGAGGATCTTTGGTGAATTTTTGCAGTCTTTCTTGCAGATGATACGTACTGCTTCTACTGAGCGTCAGTGTGGACGGAATGGATGCTGATGGGTGTCATGCCAGATCAAGTGGCTGCTTTATCCTGGATGGTGTTGAGCTTCTTGAGTGTTGTTGGAGCTGCACCTGTGAGGTGGGTGGGACGTATTCCATCACAATCCTGACTTGCACTTTGTAGGTAATGGACAGAATTTGGGGAGTCAGCAGGTGAGTTACTCGCTGCAGTATTCCCAGATTCTGACCTGCTCTTGTAGCCACTATGTGTATATGGCTAGTCCAGCTGAGCTTCTGGTCAATAGTTACCCCCACGATGTTGATAGTGGGGCATTCAATGATGCTGACACCATTGAACGCCAAGGGGCGGTGGTTAGATTGACTCTTATTGGTGATGGTCAATGCCTGGCATTTGGGTGTTGCAAATATTCTTTGCCACTTGTCAGCTTAAGCTTGGCTATTGTGCAACTCCTTTTGTATTTGAATGGCAGATCAGGCTTGAGGAGCAGCACATCCTACTGGTGTCCTTAGTTCTTATGGTCTTATGGGAATCAAGGGGAACCTCTCGATTGATTTAAGACTTAGCTGGTCCACAGGAAGAAGATTATAGTTTTTGGAAGTCAGTTATTTTCAGCTTCAGGACTTCTCTGCAGGATGTTCCTCAGGGAGTTTACTATGACAAATCTTCTTCACCTGCTTAATCAATGATCTTCCCTCCATTGTAAGGATTGGGGATGTTTGCTGATGACAACACCGTGTTCATAAGCATTTGCAACTCATCAGATACTGAAGCAGTCCATGTCCCAATGTAATAAGATCTTAATGATATGCGGTCTTACGCTAACATGTGACATCAACATTTGTACTACACAAAAATCAAACAATGTCCATCATGAGTATGGGGAATCTCACCATCAACATTTGACATCTAATGGCATTGCTGTTGCTGAATCATTTACTTTTTTTTTTCCCAAGACCATATAACTGCACTGGTTACAACAGCAGTTCAGAAGCTAGGAATTCTGCAGCTTTTAAAATTTCTCCTTTCTCCTCAATAACCTGCTCAGTGACGCCCAGTTTGTGCTCCACCAGGACCATTCAGCTCCTCACCTCATTACAGCTTTAGCTCAACATGCACAAAAGAGCTGAATTCCAAAGGGAAGGTGTGAGCGACAGCCTTTGACATCAAGGCTGCATTCGACCACTCAGAGGCCCAAGCAAAATTTGAATCAATGAGTATCGGGGGCAAACTCTTCGGTGGTTGGAGTAGTACATGACACATAGGAAGATAATTTTTGGTTGTTGGAAAGGAATCATCTCAGCTCCAGGATATCTCTGCCGGAGTTCCTCAGGGTAGTGTCCGAGGCCCAACCATCTTCAGCTGCTTCATCAATGACATTCACTCCATCTTACGATCAGGAGTGGGGATGTTTGCTGATGATTGCACAATGTTCAGCACCATCCGTGACTCCTCAGACACTGAAGCAGTCCGTATCCAAATACAACAAGATCTGGATAATATTCAGGCTTGGGCTGACAAGTGTCAAGCAATATTCGTGCCACACAACAGTCAGGCTATGACCATCACCAATAAGAGACAATCTAATCGCCACCCCTTGATTCAAGGTGTTACCGTCACTGAATCTCTCACTATCAACATCCTGGGAGTTGCCATTGACCAGAAACTCAACTGGATTCACAACATAAAAGCAATGGCTAAAAGTGCAGGTCAGAGCCTAGGAATACTGTAGCGAGTCACTCACTTCCTGACTCTACATGGCACAGGTCAGGAGTGTGATGGAATAGTCCCCAAATAATTTTACATCTGGCAAACTATTATCTATTGACTTTACCTATCTATATCCATTTACAGACTCCATCTTCTATTGATAACTCAATTTCCTGCTTATCTTCGTCCAAAGTAGTTACAGTCCATTTGTTTCACTCCTCCAAATTGTCGATACAGATTGTAAATAGTTGAGGACCCAGCACTGGTCACTATGTAACTCCAGTGGTTACATTCTGTCAAACTGATCCGGACTGATTTATCCCAAGTTTCTGCTTTCTGTTTGATAACCAGTCCTCCCCCTTTCCTGTGTAGCACACTCGAAGGGCTGAATAAGAACGACGAGCATCAGTCAGCAATTCAGCCCCTCAAGCCTGCTCTGCCAATTGATACGATCATCGCTCATGTCATCTCAGCCTCAGTTCCACTTTCCTGCCTGGTCTCCATAACCCTTCATTTACTCAATGTCTCTTGATCTTGGTTATGAATTCCACATCTACATTGTCAGTTCCCTTTGGCATCTTACATACCTCAATGAAATCTCGTCTTATTCTTCTAAACAGTACAGACCTGAACTGCTCAATCTCTCTTCATAAGACACTCCTTATCTATGGAATCAATCTCATTAAACTATTCTGAACTGCCTCCAATGCAACTACATCCCTTCTCAAGCCAGGACACCAGAACTGAACATGGTACTCCAGTTGCAGTCTCACTTATGTCTTGCAAAGTTGCTGTCACACTTCGCTACATTTATACTATATTCTTTTAGAAATAAACGCTGATATTGCACTTGCCTTCCTCATTACCTGCTGTACCTGAGTATGAGTTTTCTGTGGTATGCACAAGGAAACCCAAATCCCTCTGCACTTAAGCACTCTGAAGTTTCTTTCCATTTAGATAATAAGTTGACTTTGTACTATGCTGGCCACAATGGATAACGCCATACTTATCCACATTAAGTTAAACTGCAAAATGTTGGCCCTTTCGCTGAAATTATCAATTTCGGTTTGTAAAAATCTTACAGCTTCATTGCAAATCTACGTTTTTTTCCCCCATTTTAATGTGAGCTGAAAATCTGGCTATAGTATCTTCTATCCTTTCAATCAAGTAATACAAAAATTGCAAATAGTTGGGGCCTGAGCACTGAACTCTGTAACACCTCAAAAGTTCCAATCATAAACCTACACATCCTTATGCCATCTCACTGCATGTTGTTGGTTCACCAATTCTCTATCCATGCTAATAAATTCCTCCTAGCCCGCGTGCTGTTATGTTACAGATTAAACATTTGTCCGGCACGTTATCCAATACCTTCTGGAAGTCCAGATATATAACGTCTCTAGAATTCCTATTATCCACATTGCCTGTCACATTGTTAAAGAACTCAATCAAATAATTCAACATGATTTATTCTCCATGAAACCATACTGACTCTGATGGATTGTGGTTTGACTTTGCAAATCTGCTGTTTTTAACTCCTAGGTAATAGAAGTTAACACTTTACCTTCAATCTCAATAGTCTACTCACTACTTTTTATTCCTTAGTGAACATAGTTATTCTAAGTTCTTCTCTTTCTACAACCTCTACGTTCACTTTCCAATTCCTGTGCGACAGGCACAAGGCTATAAAAGGTCTGCCCTGATTGCTGCGTAAGAGGCATGGTTTCATTCAGTACCTGGTTTATAACTAGATGGGGTGAATGTCCTCCTGGTGTTCTTACATTATAGTCTAGATGGCCAGAATGCCTTAATCCTGTTCCTGAGTAAGACTCAAGGTCTGAATGTCCTCCTCCTGTTGATGTATAGGAGGCTTGAGGGGTTATGGAACCTTCCTGTTGCTGTGCTGTTCAAGGGCCTGAAGGGTCTCCTCATGTTCCTCCATAACAGCGTTGAGATGCTGAACGATGTCCTCCCCCATCGCTGAGTGTTTGTTCTTCTCCTGTTCCCATACAACAGGCGCGTGGCTTAATTAGCTGCTCCTTCCCCACTAAGATTTCAAATTGTTTTGTGCACTTCTCAGTTCCTGTGCATCAGGCTTTATGGGCTGAATGGCCTGCTCTTGTTCCAGTGCACCAACCTCCAGGCACTTTGCGACCTCTTCCATCTCTTGTATCGCAGAGGTGTGGAGTCTGAATGGACCGATACTGTTGCTTTGCAACAAGATAGTTGTGCTCCATGTCCGACTCTAGGTCCTGTGAGATAGGATGGAGGGAATGGTTAGCCTCCTCCTGTAACTGTATATCGGGCTCCAGGAGCTGAATAGCCTCGTCTTATTCTCGTGTAACTGGGTTGAAGGCTTGAGTATACTTCTCCGTTCCTGTGTTACGGGCTGGAGAAGCAGATCGAATTCCTCCATTTGCTGTGAAATTGGCTTCTGTTGCTGACTCCTTCTATGTAAAAATAAGATCATCTTTCATTCTTGTAAATTCCAATGTGTATCAGATCAACCTGATCTTCCTTTCCTTATAAGTTAGTACATTCATTGCTTCCAATGCAACACCATCCTTTCTTCAGTGAGGAGACTAAATCTGTACACACGACTCCAGATGTGACCTCACTAAGACCCTGTGTAGTGGCAGCAACACTTTTCCAGTCTGTTCTAAGTTTCCCACCCAGGTTTGAGCTGTGTCAGATGTCTGGAGGAACGCACAACATCGTTGAAAGTTTATTGTCCTTCTCTACTCCACGAGCATAATGGAAAATCTGGTGAAAATGTCACAATAACTTTTGGGAAAAACAGATTAGATGTGGCAAAATGATCTCAAAATCGAGATAGGTCTTACCAAATACCTTGTCTGAATCTCCCCACAGTCCACGTTGCTCAGATTCTACAGAATCTGGAAAGGTGGAGCTTAGAAACAGCAAGGAGAAGCAAACATTCATGGGAGTTATGTTTCGGAGTCAAAACTGCAATAAAAATGTTGAGCAGGTTATAAAACGGGAAATTAGATATATAAGTTTGTGGGTACTGCAATAATAATGGATAATTTCAAGTTCCATCTAAACTGGTTAAGCCAAGTGATTGCTAACTCTGGGGAAAATGGATTTCATGACCGTGTATGTGAGGATGGTTTGCTTCAACAGTATGTTGAGCACCGAGCTCGAGATCAGGCTGTTTTGGAATTGGTGCTGTGTGATCAGAACACCGAATTGAAAGTCTTGCTGTAAAGGAGACGTTGGAAATAGTAATCATAATATATTGAATTTTACATGATGTCTGAATCCAAAGCAGTTTTAGCATTTTTGAAACTGCGGTTACAAACCTGAGTCATGCCAACCATGAAGGTCGATGGGGCAAGTTGCCTTCAGTGAATTGCAAAAGTACAGGCAATGTCTGTTCTTAATAGAAACACTGTAAGGTGTCCAATATACATTTAACCCACAAAGTGCAACCAGCAAAAGAGAAAGGTGGCTCAACGATGATTAACAAAAAAGTTAAAGACTATATTAGATTAAAGGAAGTGGCTTATAAAAATACCAGATATTTTGGTAAGCAATGGATTCAGAGAAATATCGGACCAAGAAAAGTAAGAACAAGAAACTGACAAAAAAATTTTTAAAAAAGATTTGATTTATTATTGTCACATTTAACTAAGTACAGGGAAAAGTTTTATTTTGCATGCAGTACAAGCAGATCATAAAATACATAGACTTAGAGATCATAGGGTGTTTATACAGAGTGAGACATGCAAGGTTATAGCAGGTGGTATACAAAAACAAGATCAATTCAAGACTTGAAATTAAGGTAGTCCATTCAGCGGTCGAATAACAGTGGGGAAGATGCCATTCTTGAATCTGTTGTAATTATATTTAAACTTCTGTATCTTCAGCCCGATGGAAGTGGTTGGAAGAGATGAAAACTGGGGTGGGATTGGTCTTTGATGATTTTGGCTGCCTTTCTACAGCAACAAAAAGTGTAGATAGAGTCCATGAATGGGAGGTTGGATTGTGTGATAAGTCTGAGCTGTATTCCCAATTTTCTGGAGCCTTTTACGGTACAGACAGGATAAGTTATTGGAGACAAATCAGAAATTAAAGGGAAACTAGTCAGTTACTTTCTGTCTGTCCTAATGGAGGAAGATCCAGAAAATCTCCCAGAAATGCCAAGTGACCATGGGACTCGTGTAACTAAAGAGTAAGATCATTCATATCAGTAACCAAGTAGTATTTGGGAACGTAACTGGATTGAGCATTGATAAATCTGATGGACCGTATGTACTTCATACTGGAATTTCGGAGTAAACAGCAATCGACATATTGATTGCATTGGGGGTCACCGTGTTATTTTCCTGTACCTTCTGAAAAGGCAGAAATCCATTCTGGATAATGGAACGTTATGAATGCAATCCAATGATTTAAGAAGGGATGAAGAGGGAGAGTGGCGACTATGGACCAGTTCTCTTCTCATTCGCACTTGGGAATCTATTGGAATTTATTATAAAGGATGTGACATTGGATATTTGGAAAGCAATTTGAAAATTGGAAAGAATGGTAATGCATTTATGAAAGAAAAATCATAATTGACCATAATTGTTTGAAGGTATTTCTTGTAGACATAGACAATTGAGTGCTAGTGGATGTGGTATAGTTGGATATTCAGGAGGAATCTTTTACGAACTTACGCAGTGAATTAGTGAGTAAAATTAAACCAAAGGGTATTGGGAATAATATGGTCAAATGGAAAAGTAAAAGCTAGTTTTAATTTCATTTAAAAGGAATCGGAATAAGGAAGTAAATACATCCTGTAGCAGATGCAGAGAGTGTTGGTGAGACTGTACCTGGAGTATTGTGTACAGTTTTTGTGTCACAATCTAAGAAAGAATATACTGATCACAGAGTAATTGCAATGAACATTCTCCAGATTAATCCCTTAGATGCCAAGATTGTCTGATGAGAAAATTCGGTCTGTGTTCTCTCCAGTTTCAAAGAATGAGAGGGGATCTCATTGAAATTTAGAACATTCACACAGAGGGGACCGAATAACACAGGGGCATGGAGAAGTGCTGGCAGGAACGTTTGGGAGAAGTGCTGGCAGGTAAGTTTGGGAGAAACCCAAGGTATTATACAAGTACACCAAGCAGAAAAAAATAACTAGGGAACAATTCGGGCCCGTTAGAAACCAAATAGAAAAGCTATGTGTGAAGCAGTTGTGGTGGATGTCTGTGCAGAAGAAAACATGAAACGGGCATACAAATCCCTTTATAGATCAACATTATTCAACCAATTCCTTTTCAAACAGTTGGCTATTGGTGTATTTTTCCCACCAAAGTGCACAATGTCACATCATCCACGTTGCTCTTCATTTCCCAATATTTGCCCATTCACTCCACTTGTCTCAATCACCATGGAGTTTTTTCACATCCTCCTCACAATTCACTGACATCATTTAGTGCCGTCAGCAGACTTGGAAATATTGCATTTGATTCCGTCAACTAAAAGTTTCATATGTAATTGTGATTAACTGGGGCCCAAGAACTGATCTCTGCAATAACCCTTGAACCTTTAACTCCAAAAAATCCCTTTATCCCTGCTCACTGTTTCCTGTCAGCTCTCCCAGTCTAAAACAAATCTTATGCCATTAGGTGCTAATATATGAACATTGTTTTAGCCTGGGAGAGCTGACAAGAAATAGTGAGCAGGAATATTTTCTCAATGGTCAATCACGTTAAGGGATATGTACATTGTGTGTGTAAAGTGCATTGAAAAGATGGTCGGTCGTGACGTAGAAAAGGCGGAGACTCAATGGGCTGAATGGTGCACTCCTTTCCCGATTTCTCTGTGTCGTCTGTGGGAAAGCTTGGTAAATGTTACCACCAGCTCTGAGATGTTAGGAAGGAGGCCTCTGCAGGGTCGACAGGAATGCGTTTTCCATTCCCTTTTCTAGTACTAAAACTGGAGCCGGGTGTTCTCATTGGTTTGATCTCTTAAGACCGTGGAACATGTTGATACAATTGACTGTCTTGATTGTCTGTTTCAGAGACCATTGAAGAGTTCAGCACATGTCCGTGTGTCTGGAATCACTTTTAGGCCAGGCAACGAATGCACAGTAGATTTGCTTCCTGAAAGTATATTGGTGAAGGAAATTGGCGTTAACAATGGACATTGGGTTCAAGATAACTGTTGCTGACACCAGATTTTAGATCTCGATATTTTATTAACTGTTTTTAACTTCCACCAACTGCCTGAGCATTCGCCTGTTCTGGATTTAAAATCCAGTGACATTCCCACAACAGCATTGTGAGATCTCATATTTCTAATGAGTCTGAGTTGTGGGGCAGATTCAGGTGAACTGTATTGTGATTTACCCATCAGTTACAGCACAGCAAAAAAGGCACATACAAAGCTTCAGAATGTCTTACTTTACACAGTTTAAGCTTAGAGTGCACATGGACCACCCCACCTCCACCCCCACTTTGATTACTGTTAGTCAGTGGATCCGTTGTCCTCTGTAATTGGCTCCCCGGTATAATTTAAGCATGCCCGAGCAAAACTACAAAGAAAAAAACAGGCTTGTGGTCTACCCTTGGTACTTCACGATGTCTTCCAGACTCGCCCACTTTAAGGGCATTTAAATGGTCATTGGATAAACATATGGATGATAATGGAATAGTTTAGGTTAGATGGACTTCAGGTTGGTTTCATAGGTCGGCGCAACATCGAGGGCCGAAGGGCCTGTACTGCGCTGTAATGTTCTATGTTCTATGGTCTATGTTCTTATTTCCTTTCATGAGGCTTTTCACAATGGATACTCTATTCAAGTAACAACAGCTGCACTGTGTTAGCTACCAATATTTGCTGATTACTTCAGAACCTATTAAAATTCTCATTACAGGAAATAATATTGATTTTTGACCATTTTCCAAAACGTTATGTGATTACGACTAATATTAGAGTTCTGTAACTGACAAGTTGTGTCAAAATGAGTTCAGGCAATTCACATTCCAATATCTTGTCATCTCTGTATTCATTCCTCCCTGTAATGATAAAAGGCGAGGTTGATTTTTCCTGTATGAAACTGGTTTGAATCTTTTCCGTAATGTTTTTTTTTTCTAATACTAATTCAGATCTATAATTATAATTATTGATTAAACAACTAATTTGTGTTAGATGTTCTTATCTACGTCTTATCCATCAGCTGCAGCCTCGAGCTTCGATTGGTATCAAATATTAAATGTTATAATCTATGTATTTATGCACATTCAGCAAACTTGAGATGTTATTGTCAGCCTTATTCTGCTGCATTAACCATGGCAGGCGTTGGCCATTTTGTGCTGTTTAGTTATGGGCAGCACTAACAAACACCATCTCCACATGGGGACCTATCAGAAACCACATTGAGCAAGTTATTTGTCTGCTGCCTGACTGCTCTGGACAAAGCTGAATCATTGTCCACATTGCCACGTAGATGTCAGAGTTGGAGCTGGAATAAAACAGCTTCCCCAGGGGCACGGCTTGTTGTGCAGCACCAGCCTTCAGCCATATTGCAGGAATAGTGTCAGGGCCCATTGTCTTTGTCGTATCTACTGTGTTCAGCTGATTCTTGATGTCCCATGCAGCGAATCGAATTGGTTGAAGACTGACATCTGTGATTCTGTGAAGATCATGATGAGAGTAAGGTGGATCATCCACTCGATACTTCTGGCTGAACTTAGTGCAGATACTACAGCCTTGTCCTTTGCACTGATGTGTGGGGCTGTTCCATTATTTAGGATGGGGATATTTGTGGAGCCCTCTCCTCCGGTGAGTTGTTTAATACTCCATCAACTCCATCACCATTTATGACTGGATGTAGTAGAGCTTAGATCTGATTAGTCGGCCTTGGGATGACTTTGCCCTCTCTATCAGATGTTAGTCCTGCTGTTTGGAATGCAAATAGCCAAGTGCAGTAGATTTAACGGGTTGCCATCAATTTTAGGTTCACATTGTTCTGATCCTGACATGTTTAGCCACGCTCGTCACTGAACCATTGATGGGTTTGATGGTATTGGGACACTGAGGGATTATCCCGGGCAAAAAAGTTACAGATTGTGGTTGAATACAATTCTGCTTCTGCTGTTGCTGTGGTCTACATCACCACATGAGTGCCCAGTTTTGAACTGCAATATGTGCAATGTAATTGTGCTGCCTGTCCCCCAGTTCACACTGAGTCCTCATCGCCCCTGTATACAGTGACCTACTCTGGGTTCTGATGTGGTAACACTTCCATTTTAATATTCTTATTGTTCTGAGGGTCTTTCCATGGTGTCATGTCTCCAATTTTTCACATTCCTCAAAACCCTTTAACAGATTCATCTGAACCTTTTTCCTTCCAGTGGTGTCATCTTCTGTTTTTAAAGTGAATGTGTTTCTCCCTGTTTCTCTTTCTGACCATGATTAAGAGCTCTGTAGTGTCAGTGATTCCAGCCTTATGTAGTTTCAAAACCAATGAATTTGTGCGCCTTGCGCTGTCATTCACTTCCCGGTGTCATGATGCTCCATGTTGGACGGGACATTTGAGTAGGTTTTACACACGTCTTTGGAATTTATTCATAAACTGAAATTGCTGAAGAAATGAAGGACGTCTGGTGGCATCTGTATAGTGAAAGCAAAGTTAATCAGTTGAATCCAGTGACGATTTTTCAAAGCTCCCAGTTTCTCCAGCAATTTGTGTATTTGTTTCCGATTTCCAGCGTCCACAGTTCTTTGATTTGTTGAAGATTTATTTTGAGCCGATTCATATCTGGAGAAAGAAAAACCAAAAGAACTGCGGATGCTGAAAATCAGGAACAAAAACAAAGTTGCTGTAAAAGCTCAGCAGGTCTGGCAGCATCTGTGAAGGAGAAAACAGAGATAGAGGACTGGTTGACTAGCAAAAAGCAAAGAGTAAGTGCAAATGGGTGCGGTCAGTGGCTAGTGGTGTGCCTCAGGGATCAGTGTTGGGACCGCAATTGTTTACAATTTACATAGACGATTTGGAGCTTGGGACAAAGTGTGGTGTGTCAAAATTTGCAGAGGACACTTAGATGAGTGGTAGAGCAAAGTGTGCAGAAGACACTGAAAGTCTGCAGAGGGATATAGATAATTTAAGTGAGTGGACAAAAGTATGGCAGATGGAGTACAATGTTGATAAGTGTAAGGCCATCCATTTTGGTAGGAATAACAGCAAAATGGACTATGTTTTAAACGGTAAAAAATTGCAGCATGCTGCTGTGCAGAGGGACTTGGATGTCCTTGTGCATGAATCGCTAAACGTAGGCTTGCAGGTGCAGCAGGTACTTAAAAAGGCAAGTGGAATCTTGTCTGTCATTGTTAGAGGGATGGAGTTTAAAAACATGGAGGCTATGCTGCAGCTGTATAGGGTCCTGGTGAGGCCACTCCTGGAGTATGGTGTACAGTTTTGGTCTCCTTACTTGAGAAGGGATATACTAGCACTGGAGGCGGTGCAGAGGAGATTCACTCAGTTGATTCCAAAGTTGAGAGGGTTGGATTATGAGGAGAGACTGAGTAGGCTGGGATTATACTCATTGGAATTCAGAAGAATGAGGGGAGATCTGAGAGAAACATATAAGATTATGAAGGCAATAGATAGGGTTTAGGCAGGGAGGTTGTTTCCACTAGCAAGTGAAACTAGGCCTAGAGGGCATCGCCTCAAAACAAAGGGAAGCAGATGTAGATCTGACGTCAGGAGGAACTCCTTCACCCAAAGTGTTGTGAATCTGTGGAATTCCCTGCCCAATGAAGCGGTTGAAGATACCTCGCTGAATGTGTTTAAGGCAAGGCTAGATAAATTTTTGAACAGTAAAGGAATTAAGGGTGATGGTGAGCGGGTGGGTAAGTGAAGCTGAGTCTCAAAAAAAGATCAGCCATGATCTTATTGAATGGCGGGCAGGCTCGAGGGGCCGGATGGCCTGCTCCTGCTCCTAGTTCTTATGTTCTTATCTTCTTAACGTTTCGGGTCCGGTGACACTTCCTCAGAACTGAGGAAGTTCTGAAGAAGGGTCACCGGACCCGAAACGTTAACTCTGTTTTCTCCTTCACAGATGCTGCCAGATCTGCTGAGCTTTTCCAGCAACTTTGCTTTTGTTCATATCTGGAGAAACTCAGCAGGTCTGAATGCATCTGTGGAGACAGAGAAACAGAGTTAACGTTTCAAGTCCAGCGTGATCCTTCTTCAGAACTGAAAAGGTTTGAAAAGTGGACTTTTTCATACCTTGACAGAGGTGGAGGAGGGGTGACAGAGAAAGGAGGGTGTAGATGGGGAGTGCAAAAGATAACGGACTTTCAATTGCAGTGAAAGAGAAACAGATGTAAATAAAGATGTGAATGGGGGAGTTGAGTTCTCTCTGTTGAGTGCAAAATAAACAAGACGCAAAAAAGACAAGATCCACAGGGAACCGGGGGAGAATATGAAAAATAGAAAACAGTCATAATGGGGTCAGGCTGTGAAGTTATGGAATTGAATATTAAGACCTACAGGCTACAAAGCACAAAGTGTAAAATGAGGTGCTACTCTAACTTGGAATGTCCTTCATTGAAACATTGCAGGAGCCCAGGACCGAAATGTTAGCATGAGAGCAAGGTAGTTTATCGAAATTGGAAGCAATGAGAATGTCAGTTTTATTCCTACTGACAGAGTGGAAGTGTTTGACAAAGCAGTCTCTGTTTTGTCTCGCCAGTGTAAAGGAGACAGCATTGTGAAAAGCAATGACAGCACACTGAATTGAAAGAGTACGAGTGAAATGCTGCTTCACCTGAAAGGTGTGTTTTGAGTTGCTAAGAAAGGAGGAGCGAGTCTGCGATCTTTTCAAATATCCGGCTTTATTTCTTCTTCAATATCGAGTGCATTGTTGTACGTTAGGACCTCTGCAGCAACAGCTTTAATTGTGCTTTTTAGACTTTTTCTATTCAATTTACTCGCAAGCTGCTCCCGACATCCTTAACTACAGAGTCAAGGCAACAGTTTGTTTGTCATGTATGCTCCTGTCTGCTTCGAACTGATATCCGTTATTTCAAATGTACTTGCAAGCCTGCTGTTTGTAATAGAATTTGTAAATTTAACCCTTGTTATGCTGCAGCTTAATCAAACAATTTTCAATGTACTCCAAAACTTCCTTGTTTTTATACCTCTATTCATAAAACTAAAGATCCAGTGAGCCTTCTTCACAACATTTTTCACTTGTCCCACCACCTATAATTTCCTGTCTTCTGCGTCCCTCTCTCCTTAAACAGAAGGGTTATATTTGCCAGTCTTCCGGGACTCTCCTTGACCCGAGAAATTCCTGAGAGATCACCAGCAAAGCCAAACAATCTCCTCACCTATCTCCTTAGAACTGTGGCGTGCAGTCCGTCTGATCTGGTTAATTGATCTACCTTCAGACCTTTCAACTTCCCCAGCACCTTCTCCTTACTGATGGTCACCATACTCACCTCTGCCCTCTGATTCGCTTGATGTTCTGGCAGGCTGCTGGTGTCTTCCACCGTGAAGACTGATGCAGAGTACCTATTCAGATACTCTACCATTTCTATGTTTCACATAACTACTCCAGCCTCATTTCCAGCAGTCCAATGTTGGGTCTTGCTTCCCTCTCTTCCACGTTACATATCCAAAGACCTCTTGCAATCTTCTTCGATATTATTAACAAGCTTACCATCATATTTCATCTTTTCCTCCCTATTGCTTTTATTATTTATCCTAAGGTGGTATTTGGAGTCTTACTAGTCCTTTGGATTTCCAATAGTCTTCACCACATTGTATGCTTTCTCTTTTGCACTTATGCTGTCCCTGACTTCCTGTATTACCGACAGCTGCCTTGTCCTCCATTGATTATGCTTCTTCTTCCTTGGGAGGAATTTAAAATGTGCCTCCGAATTATCTCAAGAAACTCCTGCCATTGCTGCTCCACTGTTTTCCCTGCTCGGCATCCCTTCCCATCAACTGTGGCCAGTTCCTTCCTCCTGTCTTTGTAGTGACGTTCCTCAATTATAATCACGTCACATCTACAAATGAACAATATATCTAACTGAAAGAGGGAGGTTTGAGAGATGTGAAACTGAGCACTATTGGAAGATTTATTAATAAGAGAGACCGAGATAGAGAGGGTATATGGATGAAGAGGTGTAAAAATAGAGAAAACTAGATTATTGACAGAAGTAAATGTACTTCGCTATTTTGGCAATTTCTGTGTGCTGTGGTCCTCTGTACAATGTATGTACAACAGAGTAACACGTTCACATTCTCTGTCTGATGCCAGAACTTTTATCTCCAGTAATATGACAGAAGCCAGCCATTGACAGAACCCAGCAGGTCAATATATTTATTTCCTCGCAGTGTGTTAATTAATTGAAATAAGGTGGGACACCCGAAGCAGGAATTTATAGCACACCAAGTAATAAGAATGAGAGACGAGAGCGTGGAAACCCAGAGAGGGGAAATTCTTGAGAGAAAGGGAACAGAACACGTAAACTGAGAATCAAATAATGCTAAATGTTTTATAAATTTTGTACATCGTATGCACCATATTTTGTTAACCATGTCTCCGTTGTTAACTCTGAATGCCTCATGCATACATGAACAGTCTTATCTATCTGCACACACTGACAGAGAGTACATATCAAATCATTTCTCCTCCATTCCAAATTATCGTGTTTTGTTTACATTGTCACTCGCCATTCCTTCAGCCAAATATATTCTGTTGCCTTCTCTGCATTTTATTTTATTCTGACTATAACAAGGTATGGGTGTCTGGGGGATATCGCTTTACTCCTGCCCAGTCTCCACAGCCACTGTCTCCTATTCTTTTCTGTTTCTTAACCAATCACATAGATGCTGTCTGTGACTCTTTAATCCCAATAAACAAGGCAATTGGAAATGTAACGCTTACTTTTGAGCTAAGGCCAAAGAAATTGGTAAAGAAAAGGTGTATAAATTGTGCAAAAAAGTATTTGCAACTTTAGAAGCAAATTATTGAATGCATTGTGTTAAAGATAAAATGTGCCTTGTTAGAACAATGAGAGGAAATTTCAGCGAAATCCACATTTCCTGTCTTTCTTCAGGACAGTTGTGGCCAGAGACAGTTTTTAGATTGGCAGTTGTAGTGGAGAAGACTTCAGCGCGGTGACAACCTCTCGAATGGCTCTTAGGAATGTGGTTACATGGAGCATCTCATGTGGATAACACAACAGAATCATTGAGCCTGTGAAGAGAAAGCATCAACTTTCTCCTTTACATCTAATATTGTGAGAGTAATTCGAGATGGGGACTAAGACCAATAGCAAGCAATGTCAGCATCCCACCCAGGCCAGGTATCGTTGTTACATTAAAAGTGTTCGAGTGAAAGGGATTAACTGGAGCTGTTTGTTCCATGACTCGAATTAATATCAGTCTCCATGGATACTAACTGTGTCACTGGAGGGTTTCCCTCTTCTATTAATAAGGGGTTTCTTCCAATGCATTATCCCATAGTATCCGTGGCTGTGTCATCCTCAATACGATTGGGATCAGCAGCTCCAGAGAAGGGGAGGGATCAGAATGTATGAACAGCAGATTGGGATGTTCCAATAATGGATCAGAATGTGAGAACAGTGGACAGGAATGTTACGACAACATACCAGAATCTGAGAATAATAGATTGGAATATTCCAACAATGGACAGGAGTTTATATTACAGCCTTTACTTGCTTTCTTTCGATTGGGTACTGTTAACATTGCGGATAGAATGTGTACTGATGATTATTCAAGCAGGTTACTACCCCATCCTCGCTATTGTTGGTGTTCCCGGTAAGTTTCTCTATCTCTTTCCATTTATTAATTCTGTAAGCCTTTGTGAACAGCATCTCAATTTCTATGTTCTGTATTTGGCAAAGATGGAAACTATTGTATTCACATTCAATTACAAACTCAATTCTTATGCCATGGCTTCACTTACAAACATCTGAGGAGGAACAAAAGTGTTCATACCCACCATTGGCCCATTTTGTCCTGAGCTGATCTATATCACAATATCCCCTTTATCACCAATAATATCCCCAGTGTTCACTTCTGCCTCAGTGCTGTTTCTGAATAAACCATAATCTTCTCCTTTTCAGTTGCAGTTCTCTTCTGGCCACATTTGCAGTTACTAATATTTTGATTGTATACTTATTCTTATCTCTGCCTGGACCCATGCCAGTTGTAAAATGTGAAGCCAGTTTGATTCTAAAATGAGGTGGTCACGGCTTTGTGTTAGTGGTTTCAGCATAACCCATCGATGGCCGTCAAATGACAGTTTCATTGAATTGTTTAGATTCTGGAACTTTCCAAGTAGCAGTGGGTGCCATGTCCATCATCTCCAAAGTGCAGTGCTCCGATGTATTAACTTGGTGATAGAGGCCATCTCTCTTCACCTAACCCCCACTGACCCACTGCTGAGTGGAATACATTACTTCTGTCTCCACAGAAGAAGATACAGAAAATCTTCCAGAAATTCTACAGGATAGAGTGACTGTGAAAATGAGAAATTGTGGGAGATTACAATTCATAAAGAGGAATTACTCAAAACTAATTGAACTGAAGTTTGGTACTTAGCTCTGGTACATCCCAGAGTATATACGGAGGCGGTAATAGAGCTAGTGAAAAAGTTACAGGGTCATACAGCTCTCCAGTTCAACCAGTCCATGTCAAACATAATCCCAAACTATCCGAGTCCCAAATGTCTGGGCTTGGCCCATATCTCTCCAACTGTTTCCTATTCATGTACTTATCCAAATGTCATTTAAAACTTGTAACGACAAGAAAGAATTATTGATTACCATTCAAAACTCTTTAGATTCTGGAATTTCCGGTTCCTGCAGATTGGAAGTAGCTGTTGTAACCCAAATAAAAATTGGAGTGAGAGGATAATCAAAATAAAACTAAATTTTTGACAACTTAAGTCTGTTATAAGGAAAATATTGGAATCTTTTATGAGGGCTGTGAAAACTAGACACTTGGGAAATCATGATATGACCTGGCAGAGTCAACTTAGATTCAGGAAAGGGAAGTTTTCTTTGGTTAATGTTAAGTTTATGTTAATTAAAGTGTCCACAAATTTCAGATGTGTGTCCAAATTATCCCCAGAAATGTCTTCCATTGCTGCTTCACCGTCTTCCCTGCTAAGATTCTCTTTCTATTAACTCTAGCCAGTTCCTCCCTCATGTCTTTGTAGTTTCATTTCTCAATTATAATAGTGTCACATCCAAATGTGAACGATACGTTTAAACTGAAAGAGGGAGGTTTGAGAGATAAGACATGGAGAAAGATTGGAGTATTTATTTAACTCGATATCTGTAATGTATGTCTGAGACAGAGAGAAAGAGAGAGAGAATATGGATGATGAGATGTAAAAATAGAGAAAATGAGATTATTGACTGAAGTAGATGTACTTTCCAATTTGTTTTGGCAATTCCTGTGTATTGTGGTCTTTATCCAGTGCATGTACGACTGAGTAATATGCATATAATAGTTGAAGCATCCACACATGAGAACCAGTGGGAGTGGTGCATTTGAATTTACAGAATACTTTTGGAATGGTTGCACACAGGTGAGTGAGTAAAGTTGGAGTCGAGGGGTAAGGGGGAATATACTACATGGATTGAGAACTGTTTAGTTGAGACAATACAGACAGTCGATCCCTTTTCCAGACTGAATGCTGTTACTTATGGGGCATTACATGTATCAGTTTTTGGACCACAACAGTTTGAAAGGCATACAAACAATTTGGATGTGGCCAGCAATAGCATGCATCTCATTTTGTAATGATTAAATGATGCAAGGTTGGGAAGTGTTGTTGTCCAAAAGGACCTGCAAGTCCTGGATCATAAGTCACCAAAATTAGTACATAAGGGATATCAGTAATGAGGGAAGTAAATGGTATGTTGTCCTTCATTGTCAGATGATTCAAGTATATGAATAAAACCGTTTGTCTGCACTTGTAGAGCCTTGATGAGAGGGTATTTAGGGTCATTGTGTACAGAGTTTATCCCTTTTGTAAGGAAAGATCTCCTTGCCACAGGCATGGTACAAACAGGTATCACCAGTCTAATCCCTGAGATGATGGTACCATGAGGATAGAATGAAGAATCTGAGTGTTTAATCTGTAGCGCTGTGAGAGAATAAGAGATTACTGCATTAAAAGTTGAAGGTTGGTGGTGAACACTTATATCCACAAAAGACATTGATAGGATGAGAAATCCCATACGTTACCCATGTAAGTACATGTGGATTTTACATGTAAAATGACACAGAGCCCCACAGCGATTGAGAGAGAAGTGCTGGCTCTGAATGAACTCTCCCCACATTAATGCGTGACCCTACACTGAACGTCATATTGTTCACAACCAGCCATAATACCCTCTTTCTGAAATGATTAGCCATTCCTACCAAATTCTGATCTCCATAGAGAACACAAGTCTGTCTTGTCGGAGGATACCACCTTGAGATTTTGCACAAAATATTAGGTTTCCCACCTCACGGCAGTAAAACTACATTAAAGTACCACATGTGTACCATGAGCAACGGAGGCACGAGGAACAGCGTGAAGCAGACTATCTGTGCAGCCTCTGCTCCATTTGCTTGTCATGTTGGAGCATCAGTTACCTCACTCTGTTTCCATGTAAGTGATTGTAGGGGCTGAATGGCCTCCTCCTGTTCATATGTCAGTGACTCAAGGGGCTGTACAGCGGGCCAAGTGCCTAATTGAGTCACCCCGGGTTCCTGTGTAACAGCTCGATGTGTGAACTAGTGTAACAACGCTGTAACTGTAAAAGGTTATTTTGTCCTGGTTTCTTTCAAGAGAGAGATTGAATGAGAGGCACAAAGCTGACTAGTTAAGACCACTTGAGTAAACAGCTTGAGAAGACTCGGGTTTTTTTTTTTGTTTTGTTTTTTTTTAATGCAGCCTGAATAAGTGTGACGAGCTCTCAGATTAGAATTTCTGAGTTTTACTTTTCAGTTGCAACAGAAGCTATTGGGGTCTGAACAGAGTTGGAAGCTTCAGTGAATGTCTCCTAGCTGCTGAATTTCCTCCTTAATTGGAGAATTGCATGTGAGAACCTGTGTCTGAATTTTATTTCTTATCAAAGTATGCGTTTATGGGCTGTTACTATATTGGAACAGTTAATTAGTAATAGTTGCTGTAACTATTATTCTGTTAGGTTTTCCAGCAGAGTTAGGTTATTCTAAATTCCTCTTTCTTTGGTTGTATTTTAAGTACAGTGTTTAAATAAATTGTGTTTTGTTTAACATCTGTCAACTATTTCATTAACTTAGCTCTGAATAAATGTCAACAGAAAGGCACCACAGACTTCTGGGGAAGAGAATTCCCATTCCAAATGTCCTTTTAGAATTTCTTCTCAACCATCTTACAGAATCAGAAAGTCATACAGAAACAGATCAGTTAGTCCAACTTGTCCACGCTGATGAGATATATGATCTGATGTATTCCCATTTGCCCATATTTGGTCCATATTCCTCTAAACCTTTCCTAATCATGTACCAATCCAGATACCTGTTACCTGTATAATTGCACACACCTTCACCACTTCTGACAGCACTTTCTGATCACACACCACTCGCTGCATGAGAACATTGCCCTAAGTTCCATTCTAAGTCGTTCCCCTCTCAACTTCAACCTTAGTCCTTTACTTTTGGCCTCCCCTCTCCTGGAAAATGGACCTTGGCTATTCAGACTATTCATGCTCCTCATGATTTTATAAACCTCTGTCATGTCACCCCTCAGCCTCTGACACTCCAGGAGAAAACATTTCAAACTATTCAGCCTCTCCCTACAGTTCAAACCCTCCAGTCGAGGAACATCCTTGTAAATCTTTTTCTGCACCCTCTCAAGGTTAACAACTTCCTTCCTTTAGCAGAGCCAACTGAAATGTGCTCAATATTCTTAAAGTGGCCTCATCAACGTCCTGTACAGGAGCAACATGCCATCCCAACTCCTATATTCAATGCTCTGACTGATTCATGCAATCGTGCCAAATGTGTCCTCCCCTATCCTGTCTACCTGCTACCCCACTTTCAAGGAACTATGTACGTGCACCCAAGGTCTTTTTATTCGGCAACACTCCCCAGGGCCCTAGCATTAACTGTATAAGTCCTGCCCTGCTTTACCTTACCAAATGCAAAACATCTCATTTGTCTAAATTAAACTCCATCAGCCACTCCTTAGCCCATTGGCCCATCTGATCAATGTCCCATTGCACTCTGAGATAATCTTCCCCACTGTCCACTGCACCACTTTTGATGTCATCTGTAAACTTACGAAACATGCCTCTGATATTCACATCCAAATCCTTTATATCAATGATGAAAAGCAGTGAACTCAGCACTAATGCTTGTGGCACACCGCTGGTCACAGGCCTCCAGTCTGGAAAACAATGCTCCACCTTCAAGCCAATTTTGAATTCATTTGGCTAGCTCCCCCTGGATCCCATGTGAACTACCATTACTAATCTGCCTGCCATTTGGAACCTTATCAAACATCTGAAGTCCACATCGAAAACGTCTGCCACACTGCCTTCATCAATCTTCTTTATCACCTCTTCAAAATAATCAAGTTAGTGAGACATGATTTACACTGCACAAAACCATGTTTACTATCCCTAATCAATGCTTGCCTTTCCAAATGCATGTAAATCCTATCCCTCAGAATCCCCTCCAACAACTTACTCACCACTCATGTCTGGCTCACTGGTCTGTGGTTCCCTGGCTTGTCGGGTCACTGTTTCCTTTTCTAGTCCCACTCCTCCATTGGTCACAACAAATTTTAAATGTAACCAGGTTGGTGATGTGGCCGATGATATAGGTCTCAGACTGGGTCAGGGTTAGTATAAGGAACGATTCAGGCAGATTTCTTTAATCTGCTAAAACAACATGTTTATGACCAAAACAAATTTACTCAAACTATGATGGAAAGAAGAATGACACACACAGTTCACACACACACACACACGTATGTTTGATGACCAACTGAAATTTTAATTTGAAAGAACTTTGTCCACATAATGGTTGAACTCACGATAAAAGGAAAAATGTGAGATATTGTTCCAAATGTTATTCTGCTTCCAAATTTATTCTTCTCACACAAGTTGTTGACAATGGGATTATTTCCTGGAACCGTAAGATTTGGCTGAATTCTCTTTGCTTCAGGCAGTTGGAGATTCCAATGAATCCTCGTCATGAATCTTCCATGAGTGGTAAAGATGATTGGTGCGTTTTCAGCTCTCATACATTGATGTGATGAGGAACAAGGCAAAAGAGAGGGAGCAATAGGCTGAGATAACAAGGTGTAGACCTGGAAGAACACAGCAGGACAAGCAGCATCAGAGGAGCAGGAAGACTAAGGTTTCGGGTCTGGACACTTCTTCAGAAATGCTGCTCCATGTAGGTGCATTGTTGCTGCTGTCATACACAGAGCCTTTTCCTTCGCAACAATGGCCCCACGTGATTTAAAGATATGTTTACATGTGCCTGCGTAATTTAAAAAATAACATGTTTAATGTCTTCACAATATCTGTGTTAAAATGAATGTGTCTTATTCCTAAACAAATACAGAAATTTGAACCTTCCTCAGAACCTGATTTTTTTTTTTTAAATTGTTTCCCCAGTTTTATTCTCCCGTACAAGAGGAAATATCCGTCAGGTATTCACCATTTACACGCTCCTCAAGATTTTATATAGTCAAGAACATTTCTCGTTCTCAGGCCTAAACTGTTAATCCTCCAAAACATAATGCCTTCATCACAGGACAGTATACAGAGAACCATCTTTGAAAACTTTCAAACACAGTTGTGTTTTTTTTTTTCAGTTGAGGGCATTATAACTACAGAGAGTGCATCAGATGTGGTCTCAGCAATTCCCTGTACAGATGCAGGGAAACATGCCTAAGATCATACCTGGCACCCTTTGCAAGAAACAGCACCATTCCATTTACTTTCCAAATCACGACATCTTTAGAATAACTTTATTTGATTTATGTACCAGGACACACAAATCCCTCTTTAACACCGAGCTCTGCGTTGTCACTCTAGTTATATAATTTGCTGCCATTTTATCCTTTCCCCAAAACATAAACAACCCATAACCCATATTGTACTGTTTTATTTGCCTTGCCGAAAGTTTGCTCACAAACATCCCCTGTCTATACCCCGTTGTACATGCTCTGCCTCACTTGACATCTTATTGGATGACTATACTGGTGTACGAGCAAATTGAGCTCCAATCCTATGCTAAACTGTTGATGACCTCACACTGAACCCTGAGGACTTCCACTAGTTGCAGCTTTACAACCTGAAAATAAATAATTATTTATATTCTGCATTTCCTGTTAGCTAACCAGGACTCCCTGTGTAGCAGCCAGGAAGGTTAAAGGCCTCTACTGTGGTGTGTAGCTGGTTGCCGAGGTGTATCTGAGCTCAGCAATACACCATTAGGGCCATTTGCTGTCAGTTCATCAGGGAGGTTGTACTGTCAATGATTCTGATCCTTGGCGTTTAAAAGACAAGCACAGATTATAGACTGACACTTGAGTAGAATATTGCACGGTCAAAAATGCTGTCTTTCAGATGCAGCCCTCTCAATCAGGTGCTCAATTTTCCCCGGAAAAGTATTGACGAGGAGGGGAGATTTCCTATCAGTCTGGTTAACATTTGTCCCTTTAAAAACACCATGAATATAGATAATCTTAATGATTAATTTCATTTTTGGCTCTGGGTGCTGTGTGGAAAAATTGCCACAATTGGTACACAATAAAATAAAAGAAATGTCTTTGACGAGTAACCTTACAGGCGTTTGCAAAGTCTTAAGGGGCACAGATGTGTAAACCCAGTCAAAGTCTTTCACCCGGGGTGGGAGAGTCCAAAACGAGAGGGCATAGCTTTAAGGAGAGAGGGGAAAGATTTAAAAGGGTAATATTTTCATGCAGAGGGTGGTGCGTTTATGGAATGAGCTGCCAGAGGAAGTGGTGGAGGCTGGTACAATTCGAACATTTAAAAGGCATTAGGATGAGTATATGTTTAGGAAGAGTTTAGAGAGGTATGGACCAAATGCTGGCAAATGGGCCTATATTTATTTAGGATATCTGGACGGCATGGATGAGTTGGACCGAAGAGTCTGTTTGCATACTACATATCTCTGAGTCTCTGTGACTCTATGTCTGAATACTTCATTTGTGTAACTCCTGAGAGGGGAAGAATGATCTCCTATCTCATTGTAACAACCATGACTGTTTGAATGGGGATTTCCTTTTCCTCTGTAACAGCCTCGAGGGGTTAAGTGAGAGAACAACATACAGGATAGGAACTGCAGTTGGTCATTCGGACCCTCGTGCCTGCTGCTCAATTTAGAAAGATCATGGCTGATCTGTTTGTGGCTGAACACCCCTTTCCTGTTTATTCCCAATAACGGACTCTCTTGTCCATTAAAGGTCAGTTGAGCTCCGCCTTGAATATCTTCACTAACGCAGTCTTCACTGTTCCCTAGGGATGAGAACACTGTAGACAGCACAATATTAAAGAGAATGATATATTCTTATCTCAATGTTAATTGGGAGACTCCTTAAAGTGAGTTAACCTCACAGCAAGTTACCTCCTCTTTAAAGAGCACAACAAATAGGAGCAGATGTAGGCCATTAATTCTCTCAAACCTCTTCCATATTCCGATTGATTCTGTTCAGTAAAGTATTTATCAATCTCAGCCATCACTGCTCTCTTGGGGAAATATTCCTGATACCTTCAGACCTGACAGCATAAGAAATTGGAACAGAATTAGTCATTTGGCCCATCAAGTCTGCTCTGCTGTTCGATTATGCTTGGCTTGTTTCTCAAAACAATTCTCTTGCCTTCTCACCAGAACCCTCGATCTGCTTATTAATCAAAACGTATCTATCTCTGTCTTAAAGACACGGCTGTGTCTGTGTCTGTGTGTGTGTGTGTGTGTGTGTGTGTGTGTGTGTGTGTGTGTGTGTGTGTGTGTGTGTGTGTGTGTATGTGTGTTTCTGTGTATTTCTGCTCAATGGCAGAAGACAAGGTGGTCACGGACGATTGTCCTCCAGACTGGAAGCCTGTGACTAGCAGTTATCCACAGGGATCGGTGCTGGATTTACTTTTGTTTTTCATTTTAAAAAATGATTTAGATGAAAATTGTAGAAGGCATGGGTAACAAGTTTACGGATGACACTGAGATTATTTGAACCGTCAACAGGGAAGGTTATCCAAGATCACAAAGAGATCTTGATCAATTGGATGAATGAATCATAAAGATGTATAGTATGGGAACAAATCCTTTGGCCCAACATGTTCATACTGACCAGGTATCCGAAATTAATCTAGTCCCATTTGCCAGCGTTTGGCCTATATTCCTCTGAACCCTTCCAATTCATATACCCATCCAGATACCTTTAAAATGGTGTTTTCACAAGCCTCCAGCATTTCATATGGCAGTTCATTCATATGTTTTTAAAATCTTTCCCCTTGCACCTTAAACCTGTGCCTTTTAATTTTTGACTCCCCATACTCTGGGAAAAAGACCCTGACTATTCACCCTATCAATGCCCTTCATGATTTTAAAAACATATATGAGGTGCACATTTTACTCCAAACAACACGAATGGCTGTGCTTCCTATTATCCCGGGCCTGAATTCTGAAATTCAGCAATGGTACCGCATCCTTCTCGATCAAGTCACAATTCTAGAAAAAACTTAACTAGTTTGTTCAGACATTTTATGAAACACATCTGTGGGATTTGAATCTAGACCTTTGGGCCCAAAGGTGGAGACACGACCACCACACTGCGATGGCCCCTGAATCTGCAACATTACTCTCCTGTATATTTACTCATCAACCTGTTCTGACATGCTGTGACACACCTCTGAGACTGGCAGGACTTGAATCCAGAACTTTTGGTCCAGAGCTTGTGACATTACCACAGGTTCAGGGATGGAAATCGAATCCAGAGCTCTGGCACAGAGGCATTGGCGTTACTCATTACACAAGACCGAAGTCATGCCCAGATTTTGGGTCACATTTTGCGGCCAGGTTACAGTTGAGTTTGGATTTATCAAATTCTGGTTAGCTTTACTGAATTACACAGGGAAGGTTTTTCAGTGTTGAACAAATGCAAGGTACTTGCCTCAACTATAGGATGTTGAGGGCATGTGCTGTGCCATTGAGATAAACTATTAACATCTTTAATTGCTTGGCTATGATTTCCAGCTTTAACGGTTATTATCTGAAACCCTCCCTCTACTGACCCCTTCTCCCACCGCCAACACACCCCCTCCTCCTGGACACCACCCCAAGGCCACCTACCCTCTCTCGACTTCTTCATCTCCAACTGCCGTCGAGACATCAATTGCCTCAACCTCTCCACCCCTCTCACCCACTCCAACCTCTCCCCCACAGAACATGCAGCCCTCCGCTCTCTCCACTCCAACCCTAACCTCGTTATAAAACCCATGGACAAGGGTGGCGCAGTTGTAGTGTGGCGCACTGACCTCTACATTGCTGACACCTCCTCCTACCGCCCCCTCGGTCATGACCCCACCCCCGACCATCAAAACATCATCTCCCAAACCATCCACAACCTCATCACTTCAGGTGACCTCCCACACACAGCCTCCAACCTCATCGTTCCCCAACCCCGCACCACCCGTTTCTTTCTCCTTCCAAAACTCCATAAACCTGACTGCCCTGGTCGACCCATTGACTCCGCCTGCTCCTGCCCCATCGAACTTATCTCCACTTATCTCGACTCCATTTTCTCCCCTTTGGTCCAGGAACTCCCCACCAACGTCTGTGACACCACCCACGCCCTCCACCTCCTCCAAAACTTCTGATTCCCTGGTCCCCAACACCTCATCTTCACCATGGACGTCCAATCCCTATATACTAGCAATCCCCATGCAGATGGCCTAAAGGCCCTCTGCTTCTTCCTGTCCCGCAGGCCCGACCGGTCCCCCTCCACTGACACCCTTATCCACTTAGCTGAACTCGTCCTCACCCTTAACAACTTCTCTTTCAATTCCTCCCACTTCCAACAGACAAAGCGGGTGGCCATGGGTACGTGCATGGGCCCAAGCTATGCCTGCCTCTTTGTAGGTTACGTGGAACAATCCCTCTCCCGAAGCTACACTGGTCCTATCTGCCACCTCTTCCTCCGTTATATTGATGACTGTATCGGCGCCGCCTCGTGCTCCCACGAGGAGGTCGAACAGTTCATCCACTTCACCAACACCTTCCACCCCCAACATTGAGTTTACCTGGACCATTTCTGATACCTCTCTCTCCTTCCTGGCCCTCTCTGTTTCCATCTCTGGCAACCACTTGGAAACCGAGATCCATTTCAAGCCTACCAACTCCCACAGCTACCTCGAATACACCTCTTCCCACCCACCTTCCTGCAAAAATGCCATCTCCTATTCCCAATTTCTTCGCCTCCGCCACATCTGCTCCTGAGGTGAGGCATTCCACTCCCGGACATCACAGATGTCTTCGTTTTTCAAGGGCCGCAACTTCCCCTCCACAGTGGTCGAAAATGCCCTCGAATGCATCTCTCGTGTTTCCCGCAACTCATCCCTCACCCCCCCCCCCCTCAATAAAAACCAAAACAGAATCCCCTCGTCCTCAGGTACCACGCCACCCACTTCTGGATCCAACACATCATCCTCTGGCATTTCCGCCACCTGCAATCTGCCCTGTTACCAAAGACATTTTTTCCCTCCCCACCCTTATCTGCTTTCCGGAGAGACCACTCTCTCCGTGACTCCCTTGTCCACTCCACACTCTTCACCAGCCCCACCACCCCCGGCACTTTTCCCTGCAACCGCAGGAAGTGCTATACCTGCTCTCTACCTCCTCTGTCACCGCCACCCCAGGCCCCAAGGAAACCTTCCACATCAAACAGATGTTCACCTGCACATCTGCTAATGTGGTATATTGTATCCTCTGTTCCTGATGTGGCGTCCTCTACATCGGAGAAACCAAACGGAGGCTTGGAGACCGCTTTGTGGAACACCTACACTCGGTTCACGACAAACAACTGCACCTCCCAATCGCGAACCACTTCAACTCCACCTCCCACTCCTTGGACGACATGACCATCCTGGGCCTCCTCCAGTGCCATAACGATGCCACCCGAAGGTTGCAGGAACAGCACCTCATATTTCGCTTGGGAATCCTGCAGGCCAATGATATCAATGTGGACTTCACAAGCTTCCAAATCTCCACTCCCCCTACCGCATCCCAAAACCAGCCCAGCTCGTCCCCGCCTCCCTAACCTGTCCGTCCTTTCTCCCACCTATCCCCTCCTCCCACCTCAACCCCCATCCCCACCTCCTACCTACCACCTTCATCCCCGTCTCCTTGACCTGTCCGTCTTCCCTTGACTGACCAACATCCACCCTAACTCCTCCCCTACACTCACCTTCACTGGCTCCATCCCCGCCTCCTTGACCTGTCCGTCTTCTCTCCACCTATCTGCTCCTTTATCCATCTTCAATTTGCCTCCCCCCACTCTCTCTCTATTTATTCCAGAATCCCCTTCCCCTCCCCCATTTCTGAAGAAGGGTCCAGACCCGAAATGTCAGTTTTCTTGCTCCTCTGATGCTGCTTGGCCTGCTGTGTTCATCCAGCTCTATACCTTGTTATCTCAGATTCTCCAGCATCGGCAGTTCCTACTATATCTGTAGACTGCAATGTTAGGGAAATAAATTCTGCAGACATATTCTGCACTATGAAGAATCTCGATTAGACATTACTGAACACCAGATACGACGAAAGAGCATAATTTCCAACCCCAAAAGATCGTATTGCAGATCACTATTTCCCGCCTCTAACGTGTGACTGCCCTCCTCCTAAAACCATTAAATGTTACAAGGCAACAAATTATATTCTAGAAACAAAAACAAAGTTGCTGGAAAAGCTGAGCAGGTCTGGCAGCATCTGTGAAGGAAAAAACAGAGTTAATGTTTGGGGTCCAGTGACCCTTCCTCAGAAGTGATGGCGGCTGGGCAAATGTCAGTTTATATGCCGAAAATAGGGAGGTGGGTGGGGTAGAGAGTAAACAATACGGTAGGGCCCAAAGAGAGAGAAAGAAGTTGGACAGACAAAGGAGTTGCTAACCATCAGGCTGCGAGGGTGAATAGTTGTTAATAGGGACTGTTAGTGACTAACAACAGGGGGTGTGTAATGGCAGGCAATGTGGTAACAAGGCCTGGTGTGTGGGGTGGGGGCTGGGACATGGGAGAGTTTAGACCCTAAAATTATTGAACTCAATTTTGAGTCCGGATGGCTGTAGGGTCCCCAAGCGGAAAATGAGGTGTTGTTCCTCCAGCTTGCGTTGGGCTTCGCTGGAACACTGCAGCAAGCCAGAGACAGAGATGTTGGCCAGGGAGCAGGGTGGTGCGTTAAAGTGGTAGGCAACAGGTAGTTCAGGGTCTTTTTTTTGCGAGAAGAACGTAGATGTTCTACAAAGTGGTCGCCAAGTCTACACTTCGTTTCCCCAGTGTAGAGGAGACCACGTTGTGAGCAGCGAATGCAGTAGACTAGATTCTGGGAAGTGCAGGTGAAGTGTTGCTTCACCTGGAAGGTATGTTTGGCCCTTGGATACTGGGGAGGGAGGAGGTTAATGCGCAGGTGTTGCACCTTCGCCGGTGACAGGGGAAGGTGCCGTAGGGCTGTGGGGAGGTATTGGGGGTGAAGGAATTGTAGACCAGGGTGTCCCAGAGGGAAAGGTCCCTGCGGAAGGCAGACAAGGGAAGGGAGGGGAATATGTGTCTGGTGGTGGCAGCTCGTTGAAAGTGGTGGAAATGGCGTCTGATGATCTTCTGGATGTGGATGCTGGTGGGATGGTAGGTGAGAATAAGGGGAGCCCTATCCCTGTTGCGGGAGTGAAGAGGAGGGATGAGGGCAGAAGTGCAGGAGATGGGTCGGACCTGGTTGAGGGCCCTGTCGACCATGGAGCTGGGGAATCCTCGGTTGAGGAAGAAGGTGGACATGTCGGAGGCTCCCTTGTCGAAGTTGGCCTCATCTGAACATATGCGACGAAGACGGAGGAGCTCAGAGAATAGGATGGAGTCGTTACAGGAAGTGGGATGTGAGGACGTATAGCCCAGGTAGCTGTGGGAGTCTGTGGGTTTGTAAGGGATATTAGTGGCCAGTCTATCCTCAGAAATGGAATCAGAAATGTTGAACAAGGGAATGGAGGGGTCAGAGATAGACCAGGTGAAAGTGAGGGCAGGGTGGAAATTGGAAGCAAAATATTTGAAGTTTTCCAATTCCAGATGAGAGAGAGAAGCAGTACCGATGATATCATTGATGCATTGGAGAAAGAGTTGTGAGTGGGGGCTAGAATAGGACAGGAGAAAGGAATGTTCCACGTACCTCATGAAGAGACCGGCATAACTAGGGCCCATCTGGGTACCCATGGAAACCCCTCTTTCCTGAAGAAAATGAGTCTCCTCACCACCGGCTGGTCTGCAATTCACCACCCCCTCTCCTCCTGCCGACACAAGGCAAACCAAGCTCAGTGTCTTTGGGAAAATAAAGACCGGAGTTTGTAGGCCTTCTGGAGGTGGGGCGGTCTTTCAAAACATGTCAGGGTTGTGGGGGGTGGGAATATCACTCACTGGGCTGTGGTGTGGCAGATTGTGTTTAATTTGCATAAATGCGAGACATCGCTTTTGGTCAAAAAAACAAGGGCAGGACTTATACAATTTAAATTAGGACCTTTGGTAGTGTTGCAGAACAGAGGCTAGGCCATCAGGTATAATTGTTTGAAGTTTGTGTCACATATAGGCAGGGTGGTTAAGAAGACATTTAGTTCGCTACCTTCTTTGCTCAGACCTTTGATTTAGGAGTTCGGATGTCATTTTCACGTTGTACAGGATGTAGGTGAGGCATCTTCTCAAGTACTGTGTCCAGTTCTGGTCGCACTGTTATCGGAAGGATAATATTAATCTGGAGAGGGTTTAGCAGAGATTGACCGGGATGTCCCTGAGAATGGATGGTTTGAGTTATAAGGAGAGGCTGGATAGGCTGGGACTTTTCTCACTTGTGCGTCGGAGGTTGAGGGGTGACCTGATTGAGGCTTATAAATCATGAGGGGCACAGATAAGTTGAATGTCAGTTATCTTTTCTTGGGGGTGGAGAATCTCAAGACTGTGGGGATATTTTAAGTTTTGAGGAGCAAACATTTTAAAAGACATGAGGGGCAATTATTTTACAGAGAGTTGTTCGTGTATGGAATGAACTTCCAGAAAAAATGGTGGAAGTGGGTACAGTTACAACGTTTAAAAGACATCTAGATAAGTACATGAAGAAGAATTCATTTTGGATGATGTTGTGAGCTGCTGCCCTCCCAGGCCCTCTCTGAATAAATCCCTGATGGTTCTCATCCTCTGCTGCTACCTGTGAGTGGCGTGTGGAGACCAGCAATGGGTGGCATTGCATCACATCAAACATCACAGAGAGTGTCAGACCTGCCCCACACAGAGACACACAGATACACACACAAATACACCGATTCTTACACAAATAAGGGGAGCCTATCAGAATTTCTCTGGCTCTGTGGTTTGTCAATATTTCATTCATTCCATCTGGTGTGTGTCAGGATTTCTGTTATTCCGTGGACAGCATTTCATTATTTGAGTCATTTCATGGGGACTGTGACTCTATGAGATTTTCAATGCTGTATTATTGAAGATGTCAGGACAAGTTTGGAGACTAGTAAATATTACAGGTTAGTTTCAGTATCTGAGCAGTCTGAGGGAGGAGATGTAGGAGGGAGACTCCATGCTCCCTTTCTGGGAGCTGGTGGAGACGATGTGTTGTGAGCCCACCCTCCTGCTCACCGAGACTGTGGGGATTCCATTTGTACCGGCTCGATACAAAAGGGAAATGGCATCAGGGACACGATTTCTAAGCTGTGCCAGGTGGAAATGGAACTGACAGTGGGTTCAAAGTGAGAATTACCCTTCACTGAAGATTGCTCCTTACTCGGTTGGTGGGACGTGTAAAATTTGGAATCTCCACACGGGTCGTCCTGGTTCTCTCCGGCTCATTCCAGGGTCCTCCACACGCGGTGGAGGAAGATGGATGAGGGAACTGATGTGGGGAGCATCACCGCCCTGCTTGGCCCTTTCTGTTCTTTTCCAGGCTGTTTCTTCTGGAATGAGGGAAAGGGAGGGAGGGAATGAAGGTGAATGTGTGTGGCCCTGCTTTTCGTCATGGTGTAGGTGAGGGGGAAGTGGTAAGGTATCCGGATTGAATCAGTTGACAGTGTTGGATCCATGCAGCGTTTTCAGTGCAGGGGAGTAGCGGAAGTGTGGGTGTGTGTGAGAGAGAAAGAGAGAGAGAGAGATGGAGCAGAGAGAATACGGTGATACTTATCCTGACAGAGCTGGGAAGGTTACTGATGCTTGTCCTGTGTTGCTGGACATTTCTTCAGACTGCAGATACTGCACTGAGCTGGGTGGTGAGCTCAGACCACGCTCGGTGGGTCTGGTGGTGTGGTTTCCTCTGCTAAAAGAATAGTCCTCCTTTGTACTAGCCCGTGCACCAGGACCTCCGTGTCGCCTTCGACAAATCTTGGTGCAATTGCCCTTTATCTGCCAGGCTCGGGGTAAACCGTGCAGGGCGGCTCCGATCTGAGAAAGTTCAAATGTGTGCCCATTGGTCTTTTAAATATGGCACCTGCGCCAGAGATCATGGATTACCCGGGCCATCCAGGCGATGGGAACTATTACCAGCCATAATGGGTGGGAGAATCAGGCTGGCATTGAATGAGAGAAATGGCATGTGGTGGGGTAAGTAGATAATGAGGGGAGTTTGATAAGATAGCATCAGAAAACTAGCTCGGCCTCCTGCAGACTACCCCTCTGTCACACTCAATTAAAATGACACTGAGCCGAATTATTGTTAGATTCAGTCCAATGAGTCAAAGACTGTGCTCACCACACTCTCAGTCACAAATGCAGAACAAATACTCATTCAAAACTCTCCATCATCTGAATTCACAGCAATATCCAATTCACGCATCATTCCTGAAAAACTGACTCATGTTGCAAAATGCTATCAAAATGTCCACATGTCAGCATTCTAAAACTTATGAACACATCATGACACTGTCTCTCAATCTCCCCCTCTCTGTCGATATGTCCAACTCATCCCAATTGTTTGTATTTAAACTGATGCCCCACCATCTCTCTCTGGCAGTGATTTTCACACCCATAGCAGCCCTTGTCATGGCACATTGGAGATATGGAGCTGTAAATGGATGGGAGCCGCACATCCTGTCACTTCCAGCATGTGCTGCAAGTTTCCCCAGGCTGGGCAGCGATTTAACACAGCGTTACCGAGCAATGCACTGGGGTGGTCTGTACAGATCTATACGCTGGGAGAGTAATTGCTCTGGGTTTACAGATCAGTTCAGTGGCGTTCACTTCACACCCACCCCGCGCTGGAGAGATACCTGGTCCGGGTTTATAGATCAATGCACTCGTCTGGTCTGCACAGCTCTCCACACTGGACAGGGATCTGGTCCTGGTTTATAGATCAATGCACTGGTGTGGTCTATACAGCTCCCCGTGTTGGACTGATATCTATTTGACTGGTGAGGCCTGAACAGCGTCGCACTCTGGACAGATTGCTGGGTTGTATTGAGCAGTACACTAGTCTGGTCTGCACAGTGCTCCATGCTGAACAGATATTTCATCTGGGTTTGTAGTGTCTGGGCTGGTTCTGTGAGGTGGATTGAGAATGTGAGATAACTGACCACTTCAGCTGATCTGGCAATGCCTTTATTTTGTGTTTGCCAGTTGTGTTGAGTTTGGGGAGAGATTTCCACCGCGAGGCTGAATGGGTCTCACCAAAACTGATGGACAGAAGGGCCTTTGTGATGTGGATCTTTATGATTCCATCACATTCTGTAACTGACATTCCCCGGAACATTCTGTAACCAACATTCCCCGGAACATTCTATAACCGACATTATTTGTGAACGGTTGGATTTCAGTTAATTGAACAAAAGATAAGATCCCGAGGGAAAAGGTCCCGTTCCAGGGAGAAGGAGACACTGTCTCAAAATCCCCTCAGGCAGTTAAAGAGGTGAATGCATTTTCCCTGTGTTTATGTTTCTTCACAACCGAAAATTGACCACAATTTAGACTAAAAGAGAGAAATTTCCAACCTCCATTTGTCTTCAAGAAACTGGGAGACAATCCTTCAGGACGGCAATGTCTTCACCCTCCGTATTAGGAACTGTAAATAAGTGACCTGTGTCTGCTCTTGAGCGATCGAGTCTGTGGGAATGTTCTGGAAACCACCTGTGCTTATGGATGTTTATCTGTGTGTTTGGGGTCAGAGTGCTTCTTGTGTTTTACGTTACATTTCTTGTAAAAAATATTGAGACATTACTACTTGTTATTTCAGCTTCATTTTTTTTTCAATAAATCCGTGATACATTTGAAAATGTCACTGGGTCCTCAATCAAACTGGTAACTTTGCCTCCAGGCTGATGTATAATTTGTTTGTTTTCCTTCCTCACAGTTAACGTAGTGACGATCTACATCCTGCTTTATAAAGATTGTGGATTGTCTCCATGTGTCAGACGTAACGTGGGGACCATGACAGTGGCGGATCTACTGGTCATTATCCTCGACCTGATACTGAGACACATTCCAATTGTTTATCGGGAACAGTTTTATTTCCTGGAGTACATCCCCTTGTGTAATCTCCACGCCATCCTGCTTTGTGCAGCCACTGACTGTTCTGTTGGTTTACCATCACTTTCACCTTTGATCGATTTGTGGCCATTTGTTGCCAGAAGCTGAAAAGTGAATATTGCAGTGAGAAAACGGCGGCTGTGGTTCTGGGAACAGTGACTGTGCTGAGCTGTTTCAAGAACATTTTCTGGTATTTTATGTTCAAAGCTCGCTATCGGCTGGGGAACATCCCCTGGTTTTGTGAGGTAACAAACTATGTTTATTTCTCTCGTGTCTGGGTCACAATCGAGTTCCTCCACCACATTCTAACCCCGGCTCTCCCATTTCTCCTGATTCTGCTGCTCAATGTTTTCACCGTCAGACACATTTTAGTGACCAGCAGAGCCCGCAGGAGACTCCGGGCTCACACCAATGGGGACGTTCAGTGTGACACAGAAATGCAAAATCAAAAAAAATCCATCATTTTACTGTTTGTGATCTCGGGCAATTTCGCACTGTTGTGGTCAATGTTAATGGTGGATTCTATATGGAAACGAATGTTTCATTTTGGGTATCTCTCTGTGTATCTACATCGGTTTGTGCGGGAATTGGGCTTCATGCTGCAGCTCCTCAGTTGCTGCACAAACACCGCGATTTATGCCGTGACCCAGAGTAAGTTCAGGCAGCAGCTGAAGAAGGTGCTGAAATATCCCTTTACCCAAATTCATCAATCAATCAAATTCACTCATTAATCAATCCATCCAGGATTTTCTCATTTCAGTTCAATGTTTCAGCAATAAAGTAGCCTGTCGCTTTGGTAACAGACTGGGGGTAGTGCTGGCTTGTCCATCCTTATCCCACACGGGGTTACAGGGAAACAGGTCAATGTTTCCCTCAACTCACAGGCCAAAGAGAAAAGACACCATTCCACTGACTGCATCCGTACCTTCAATATGTAATTAACGTTCATTAAAAAGTGCCAAGCAGCACAGCAAACTATATTGTTGTTTGTCTTTGTTTTGAAGAAGCTAAGCTGGAGAGAGTCAAACTCGGCCCCAAGGGAATGGGAGGATTTCGGGACTGAGCTCAGGAGTTGGGTTTAAGTCACTCTGTCCTTGCGTTCACCTCTGGTATATCTCTGTCTCTTTCTCTCTCTCCTGTCCCTCCTCGCTCTCTCTCTCCCTCTCTGACCCACATTTCTCCGTGCCCCCCTGCTCCCCATCCTTCTCTCCATTCCCTTCCTTCTCTCTTTCCACCCACCCTCTCCAAACCACTCCCTCCCTCTCTCCCTGCGTCCTGTCTCTCTCTCCCTCCTCCTCGAATGTCCGCAACCCCTTTTCTCACCCTCTGCATGTGTGAAACCCATCTCCAACTCTGTATTTTTCCCTCTGACCCCATCTCTCCCTAATCCCATATCACAGTCTTTCCCTCTCTCCGTCCGCATCCCCCTCTCTGTCTCTCTCCCCACCCCCTGTGTACCCTTTGTCTCTCTCCTCCCCCCTCACTCTCACCTCTCACTCTGCCTCTGTTTCCTTGTCTCTACCTCTCTATCTCTGACCCACTTTCTCTCTCTCTTTCTGCCCCCTCCTCCTTATCCTCCTCTCTCCCTTCAAGTCCCTCACTTATCTCTGACACCCCCTGGCTCCCTATCCCCCGTCCCCTGTCCCCTGTCCCCCAGCCCTGTATCTGGCTCGCTGGGCCCCGTCCCCCTGTCCCCCAGCCCCTGCCCCTGTCGCTCTCTCCTTCCCTCCCTGTCGTTCTCTCCCTCCCTTCCGACCTGTCACTCCCTCCCTCCCTGTCGCTCACTCCATCGCTCCCTCCCATCGATCCTTCCCCGTCCCTCGCTCCCACTCCGTCCCTCCCCGTCCCTCACTCCCTCCCCATTGCTCACTGCCTGTCCCTCGCCCCCCCCCCCCCCCCCCCCCCCCTTCCCTCGCTCTCTCGCCATCCCTCACCCCCTCCTCAAACCTCACTCCCACCACGTCCCTCGCTCCCTGTCCCTCCCAATCCATGTCCCTCGCTCCCTCCCCATCCCTCTCTCCCTCCCTGTCCTTCTCTCCCTCCCCATCCCTCGCTCCCTCCGCCTTGCTCCCTCCCTGTCGCTCCCTCGTTCCCTCTCCCTCGCTCACTCCCTGTCGCCCCCTCCCTCCCCATTCCTCACTCCCCGGCCCTCTCTCCCTCCCCGGGCCTCGCTGCTTCCTCGTCCCTCGCTCCCTCCCTATCCCTTGCTCCCTCACTCCCTCCCCATCACTTGCTCGCTTCCAGTCACTCCCTCGCTCCCTTCCCTCGCTCTCTCACCCTTGCTCCCACCCCACTGCCTCCCTCCCTCGTTCCCACTCAGTCCCTCGCTCCCTCCCCATCCCTCTCTCCCTCACTCGCTCCCTCTCTGTCCCTCGCTCCCTCCCTCCTGCACTCTCCATCCCTCGCTCCCTCCATCTCCGTCCTTCGCTCCCTCCGTCCCCGTCCCTTTCTCCCTCCCTCTCCATCCCTCGCTCCCTCCTTCCCTGTCCCTTTCTCCCTCCCTCTCTGTCCCTCGCTCCCTCTCTCCCTCCCCGTCCTTTGCTCCCTCACTCCATCCCTCGCTCACTCACTCCCTCCCAGTCCATTGCTCCCACCCCGTCCCTCGCTCCCTCGCCCCCTCACTCACTCCCTGTCCCTCGCTCCCTCACTCCCACCCTTTCCCTCACTCCCTCCCCGTCCCTCGCACCATCCCCATCCCTCGCTCCCTCCCCGACCCTCGCTCCCTCCCTCCCCATTCCTTTCTCCTTCCCTTCCTGTCCCTCCCTCCCTCCCTCGCTGTCCCTTGCTCCCTCCCTTCCTATCTCTTGTTCCCTCCCTCCCTCCCCGTCCCTCACTCCCTCCCTCCATGTCCCTTGCTCCCGCCCACCCCGTCCCTCGCTCCCTCC
>NC_063339.1:84561456-84589431 GCF_021869965.1 Rhincodon typus
CTCCCTCCCTCCCTGTCCCTTGCTCCCGCCCACCCCGTCCCTCGCTCCCTCCCTCCCTCCCCGCCCCTCGCTCCCTCCCTCACTGACCCTTGCTCCCGCCCTCCCCATCCCTCGCTCCCTCCCTCCTTCCCCGTCCCTTGCTCGCTCGCTCTATCACTCTGTTCCTCGCACCCTCACTCCATCCCTCGCTCACTTGCTTCCTCACTCCATCCCTGTCCCTCGCTCCCTGGCTAACTCCCCTTCCTTCACTCCCACGCTCTGTCTCTCATTCACTTGTTCCACCCCTCACTCACTCTCTCCCTCACTCCCTCCCTATCCCTCACTCCCTCACTCCCTCCCCGTCTGTTGCGCCCTCCCCGTCCCTCGCTACCTCGCTCTCACCCTCCCCATCCCTCACTCCCTCACCTTCCCTTGCTCCCTTCCTGTCCCTCACTCCCTCCCTCCATGTGCCTTGCTCCCGCCCTCCCCGTCCCTCGCTCACTTGCTGCCGACCCATCCCTCCCTCCTCGCCGTCGCTCGTACCCTCACACCCTCACTCCCTCCCTGTCCCTCACTCCCTCCCAGTCCCTTGCTACTTCCCTCCCTGTCCCTCGTTCCCTTCCTCTCTCTCTCTCCATCCTTCACTCCCTCCATCTCCATCCCTCGCTCCCTCCCTCCCTCCCCATCCCTCGCTCCGTCCCTCACTGCCTCCCCATCCCTCGCTCCCTCCCCGTCCATCTCTACCTCCCCCTCCCTCGCTCCCTCACCCTCGCTTCCTCCCTGTCACTCCCTCGCTCCCTCTCCCTTCCTCACTCCTTGTATCCCCCCTCCCTCCCCCTCCCTCGCTCCTTCCCCGTACCTCGCTTCCTCACTCCCTTGCTCCTTCTCCGTCCCTCACTCCGTCCCTTGGTCCCGCCCTCCTCGTCCCTTGCTCCCTCCCTCCCCATTCCTCGCTCCCTCGCACCCTCCCTGTACCTCACTCCCTCGGTCTATCTCGCTCACTTGCTCTGCCCCTCACTCACTCGCTCCCTCACTCTCTCCCCATCCCTCACTCCCTCGCTCCCTCCCCATCCCTCACTCCCTCTCCATCCCTCACTCCCTCGCCATCCCTTGCTCCCTCCCCGTCCTTTGCTCCTTACCCATCCCTCGTTCCCTCCATCCACGTCCCTTGCTCCCGCCCTCCCCATCCCTCGCTCCCTCCCACCCTACCCGTCCTCGCTCCCTTGCTCACTCACTCCGTTCCTTACTTCCTCGCACCCTCCCCATCCCTTGCTCCATCCGTCCCCGTCCCTTTCTCCCTCCCTTCCCTTCCCTCACTCCCTTCCGCCCCGTCCCTTGTTCCCTCCCTCCCCATCCCTCGCTCACACGCTCCATCCTTCGCTCCCTCACTCCGTCCCTCGTTCTCTCCCTGTCCCTCGCTCCCTCCCATTCCCTCGCTACCTCACTCGGTCCCTCCCCATTCCTCACTCCATCCCCATCCCTCGCTCCCTCATGTTCCCTAACTACCTCGCTCCCTCCCTGTCCCTCGCTCCCTCCCCGTCCCTCGCTACCTCCCTGTCCCTCGATGCCTCGCTCCATCCCTTGCTCCAGCCCTCGATCCCTCGCATCATCCCTCACTCCCTCACTCCGTCTCTTGCTCACTCGGTCCGTCCCTCGCTCACTCGCTCCCTCACTCCCTACCCATCCCTCACACCCTCGCTCCCACCCTGTCCCTCGCTCCCTCCCCATCCCTCGCTCCCTCCTGTCCCTCGCACACTCGCTCCCTCCCTGTCTCTCGCTCCCTCCCCATCCCTCGTTCCCTCACCGTCCATTGCTCCCTTGCTCCCTCCCCATCCCTCACTCCCTTACATCCGTCACTCCCTCCACGTCCCTCGCTCACTTGCTCACTCCCTCCTCATTTCTCACTCCCTCACCATCCCTCACTCCCTCCCTCCCTGTCCCTTGCTCCCTCCCTCCCCATCCCTCATTCTCTCCCTCCCTCCCCATCCCTCAATCCCTCCCCGTCCCTTGCTCCCTTATGTCTGTCGCTCATTCCCCATTCCTCGCTACCTCCCTCCCTCTCCGTCCCTCTCTCCCTCCCTTATACAATCTCCGTCCGTCGCTCCCTCACTCGTTCCCTCCCCATCCCTCGTTCCCTCGCTCTATCGCTCCCTCCTCATCCCTTGCTCCCGCCCTCCCCGTCCCTCGCTCCCTCCCTCCCTCCCCATCCCACGCTCCAACCTTTGCTCTCTTGCTCCATTGCTCACTCCCTCGCTCACTCGCTTCCTTGCTCCCTCCCCGTCCCTCACTCCCTCACTGCGTCCCCATCCCTTGCTTCCTCGCCGTCCCTCACTCCCTCGCTCCCTCCCTGTCCCTCACTCTCTCCTCGTAACTCGCGCCCTCCCTGTCCCTCACTACTTCGCTCTCTGTCCCTCCCTCCCTCCTTCTCCATCTCTCGCTCCCTCCATCTCCATCTCTCACTCCCTCCATCTCCATCTCTCGCTCCCTCCCTCTCCCTCCCTAACCGTCCCTCGCTCCGTCCCTCCCTCCCTGTCCCTCGCTCCCTCACTCCATCCCTCGCTCACTCGCTCCCTCTCCGTCCCTCGTTCCCCCGCTCCCTCCCCGTCCCTCGCTCCCGCACCGTCCCTCACTCCCTCGCTCCCTCCCCATCCTTCACTCCGTCCCTTGCTCCATCCCTCGCTCCCTCGTTCCGCCTCTCACTCACTCGCTCCCTCACTCCCTCCCCATCCCTCACTCCCTCCCCGTCCCTTGCTCCCTCCCTCCCTCCCAGTCCCTCACTCCCTCACTCCGTCCCTCACTTCCTCGCTCCATCTCTCGCTCCCTCCCTGTCCGTCCCTCGCTCCCGCCCCGTCCCTCACTCCCTCCCCATCCATCGCTCCCTCGCGCACTCCCTCCCCATTTCTCACTCCCTCACTGTCCCTTGCTCCCTCCTTCCCCATACCTCGTTCCCTCCCTCCCTCCCCGTCCCTTGCTCCGTCCCAGTCCCTCACTCCATCGCTGCCCCTAACTCCCTCGAATCCTCACCATCCCTCACTCCCTCCCCATCCCTCGCTCCCTCCCTCCCTCGCCGTCCCTCACTCCCTCGAATCCTCACCATCCCTCGCTCCCTCCCCATCGCTCGCTCCCTCCCTCCCTCCCCATCCCTCGCTCCAACCCTCGCTCTCTTGCTCCATTGCTCACTCCCTCGCTCACTCGCTTCCTCCCTCCTTCCCCGTCCCTCGATCCCTCGCTGCGTCCCCATCCCTCGCTCCCTTGCCATCCCTCACTCCTTCGCTCCCTCCCCGGCCCTCACTCCCTCATCGTAACTCGCACCCTCCTCATCCCTTGTTACCTCGCTCTCTGTCCCTCCCTCTCTCGCTCCCTCCCTCTCCCTCCCTAACCATCCCTCGCTCCATCTCTCCCTCTCCTTCCCTGTCCCTCGCTCCCTCACTCCATCCCCGCTCACTCGCTCCTTCCCCGTCCCTCGCTCCCGCACCGTCCCTCACTCGCTCGCTCCCTCACCATCCCTCGCTCCTTCCCTCCCTTCCATTCCCTCACTCCATCCCAGTCCCTCACTCTGTCGCCGTCCCTAACTCGTTCGCTCCCTCGTCAACACTCGCTCCCTCGAATCCTCCCCATCCCTCCCTCCCTCCCCGTCCCTCACTCCATCCCAGTCCCTCGCGCCGTCGCCGTCCCTAACTCACTCGCTCCCTCGCTATCACTCACTCCCTCGCACCCTCACCATCCCTCGCTCCTGCCCCATCCCTCACTCCCTCCCCATCCATCGCTCCCTCGCGCGGTCCATCCCCATTTCTCACTCCCTCGCCGTCCCTTGCTCCCTCCCCCCGTCCCTTGCTCTCTCCCTCCCCATCCCTCGTTCCCTCCCTCCCTCCCCGTCCCTCGCTCCATCCCAGTCCCTCTCTCCATCACTGTCCCTAACTCGCCCACTCCCTCGCTGTCCCTCGCTCTCTCAAATCCTCACAGTCCCTCGTTGCCTCACCATCCCTCGCTCCCTCCCCGTCCCTCGCTAAAACCCACCCTGTCTCTCATTCCCTTCCTCTCCGTCCCTCGCTCCCTCCCTCTCTGTTCCTCGCTCACTCCCTCCCGATCCCTCACTCCCTCGCCATCCCTCGCTCCGTCCCTCCTGGTCCCTTGTTCCCTCCCTCCCTGTACCTTGCACTCTCCCTCCCTCCCCGTCCCTGGCTCCCTCACTCCCTCGCTGTCCCTCGTTCCCTTGTTCCCTCCCCTTCCCTCGCTCCCTCTCCCTCGCTCAGTCCCTGTTGCTCGCTCCCTCGCTCCCACCCTGTCCCTCTCTCCCTCCCCATCCCTACTTCCTCCCCATCCCTCGCTCCCATACCTTGCTCCCACCTCGGCCTTCACTCCCGTCCATCGCTCCCTCGCTCCCCGTCCCTCCCTCGCCCGGTCCCCATCCCTCTCTCCCCATCCCTCCCCCCCCACCTCCCCATCCATCCCTCCCTCCCTCCCTACCCGGCCCTTGCTCCCTGGCTCCCTCCCTGTCGCTCCCTCACTCCCTCTCCCTCGCTCCCTCCCCATCCCTCGCTCCTGTCCTTGCCTCCCTCGCTCCCTCCCCGTCCCTCACTCCCTCTCTTGCACCCTCTACGTCCCTCACTCCCTCCCCATCCCTCGCTTCCTCTCCCTCGCTCCCTCCCCTTCGCTCCCTCCCTTGCTCCCTCCCCGTTGCTCCCTCCCTGTCCCTCGCTCCCTCCCTGTTCCATGCTCCTTCACTCACTCCCTCCCCATCCCTCGCTCCCTCCCCGTCCCTCGCTCCCTCTCTGCCCCCCTCCCTGTTCCTGTCTCTCGCTCCCTCCCAGTCCCTCGTTCCCTCCCTGTCCATCCCTCCCTGTCCCCCTCCCTGTCCCTCGCACCCTCCCTGTCCCTCCTGATTTATTCAGGAAAGTTGCTTTTGCTTTTGGTACTGATTTTCACATCTTTTAGTGTGGATCATAAGTTTTGGGGTAGGTGCAATAAAGGAAAAATGTCTCTCAGAAACTGAATTTGTTTGTTCTGAGATTTTACCCTGTACAGACAGTGATGATGTTTGTAAATATTTCACAGAGTAACAGAAAGAAAGACATTGAAGATGGTAGAGTCAAATCAAACACACTGTCAAGATCCAACAGAGTTAATCAATTCATCAGGACCAGAAAGGAATATGTTTATCTGGAATGCCTGTGGGAAAAGATTTCAAACATCAGTGTAAGTGGTAAAGTGCCAACACTCGCACACTGACACGCCTGATTCTGAATGTTCCAGTGAGCTAACTGCAGAAATTATTCAACATCATCCAGTTAACATTCTGAAAAAAAAAAAATCCACAGAGCAGAGAAACTGGACACACATTGTGTTTATGGACAAGGATTCAACAGATCATCCAATCTGGAGAGATGCCAGGAGATCAGCATTATGGAATAACCGTGGAAATGTGTGGATTGTGCGAAGGGATACAAATATCCAGGCCAATTGGAAGCTCATCGCCGTAGTCACTGTTGGGAGTGATCATTCACCTGATAAATATGTGGGAAGGGATTTGCTCAGTCATCCAGCCTTGTGTCACACCAGTGGGTTCACACTGAGAAGAGACGTTTTAAATGCTCTGACTGTGGGAAAAGCCTTAGGAGCTCTAAAGGTCTAATTCAATATTGACATGTTCACGTGGGGGAGAATTCGTTCAGCTGTTCCACATGTGGGGAGGAATTCACTTGGAGATCCAGCCTAATGTCACACAAAAATCTTCACGGGGAAGGAAGCTTCATGTACTCTGTGTCTGGGAAGTGATAGAATTCATGGTCCAGCCTAATGTCACACAATCGAGTTCACACTGGAGAGAGACTGATATCTGCTATGTGTGTAGGTGGGGATTCACGTCTTCATCCATACTAATGTCATAATCAGGTCACACTGGAGAGAGATCTTTTACCTGCCCTGTGTGTGGGAGGGGATTCACATCATCATCCAGCCTAAGGTCACATAAGCCGTCTCACACTGGAGAAAGACCGTTCATCTCCATCAGAGACTGCTCTGTGTTTGATTTTGTTTCTGTCAAGAACAATAAATCCTGATTCCCTGACCGGAAATTGAACCCAGGCCACAGCAATGAGAGCGCCAAGGCACAACCACTAGATCACCAGGAGTGACGGTGGAAAAGCATGCTTACTGACACAGCTTTTGGCCTTTATTTTTTCACTGGAGATAAGCTTCTCCTTCAAAATAATTGAGTTACTGAGTTTGTACAGAATGGAAAGAGGCAAGGATTTCACCCACCTAGCTTATATCGTCCCAATTTAGACTTCAAAAGCAGTGTCTGGTTACAGCAAAGAAAGGAAAGAATTCCGCACCCCCCCCCCCCCCGCCCCCCTCCCCTCCCCCGCCCCGTCCGTGTTAGTCCTCCATTGTTTCCCCGTTACTCTGCAGTTTATTCTGCCTAACTGGAACATTGTTCACATTAGCTGCTTTCTGTCCTTCCGAAAGATCTTCCTCAAGTACCTGAAAGGACAAACAGGAACGTAGTGTTTCAAATGCATTTCTGGCTGGTTGAGGAAATGACATGGTGGTCTTAACGCCATTTAATGAGCAATAATTTTGATCGACTTTAAAGAGCTCCTTCGGATGTTGGTTGCAGAATGTGGTGAAAATTCTCTCACTCCCCAGGAAGAATGAAACTCAAGACCACTAGGCGAACCACTAAACTGCAAAGTCATGCATTAGAAACTGCAATGTACTGGATTACTGGATAGCCTGTGCATCATACATGAAGACAATGTGACAAATCCGATACAGAGCCGAGGCGATCATGCGCAGAAGCATGGGAGATTGTAATGCCAAATCAAACAGTGTCCAGGGTGATACGAACAGAGATCTACCCTGGTAGTCTCGTGATGAGGATTCAGTGCCTTCACTGCCATGGTCTTTTAATGGTTAACATTTACAGCAATAAATATAAAATACTGACTAATCTTTAGAAGCAGAATTATGTCATGGACCAGTCAGAATCACGTCACTGCATGTTAGTGTTCCACATCAGCAAAGTCAGTTGCAATTGCCTGACGTGCAAATGGATTAAAACAAGAAGAGAGGGGACATCAGGAAAAGTGAAGGGCCATGGTGGTTTGTGAGAGCTGACAGTAGGGCGAATGCGGTCAGGCCCAATGTGGGTTCTGAAGGCAGGAAAGCTGACGCTTCAGGTTCTGAAGAAGGTTCCAGACCCGAAACGTCAGCTTTCCTGCTCCTCTGATGCTGCTTGGCCTGTTGTATTCATCCAGCTCTACACCTTGTGATCTCAAATTCTCCAACATCGGCAGTTCCTACTATCCCTGGGTTCTGAAGACTGGTTTTCACTGTTTACCCTGGTATATAATCACTCTGGATCAATCACCCACAATGACTCTCCGTTGTGTGTTGCCCTTTGCATGTCTCACCTCGGTTCAGAGCCCAGAGGGCATCCATGCATGTTAACTTGGCAAATTTCACTCAGGTCACCCTAACAGTCTCGTATTAATACCATAAACTTTAGGAGCAGAAAGGGACCATCCAGCCCATTCAGTCTGCTCCACCATTTACTGATCTTGTGTCTGGTATGATAATCCTGAACTGCACTTTCTTGCCTTTCCCCATAACTCTTGATACCTTTACTGACTAAAAATCTGCCGATCTCACCATTGAATACACTTAATGACCCAAATCTGACAACCCTCTGCTGTAAGGAATTCCATGGATTCACCACCATCTGAGAGAATAAATGTTTCCTCATCTGTCTTAAATGTGCGACCACATTCTGATATTAGGCACAGATTGCCCAGAAGGAAAACCTTTTTTGTGTGTCCAATATATTTAATCTCAAAGAAATCTGTACGCTTTAATAAGGAGCAAGTATTGTTTTTGTAGTCTGAGCACGTGAAGTCAATGGACTTCAGCACTTCCTCCTGTTTGGTTTCAGCCCTGATGTAAAACTTTCACTGATTCTGACAGAGCTATCCCCTTTATGTCTTAATGTCAGGAATTCACGTTCATTTTAAGAGTTTCGATAGGAACAATCAATTCCCCATTCCTATTTTGGAATCAAACCGAGAACACAGCAGTTGCAATGCTGAATCCCAAAAAGGAAGATGCGCACAATACTTGCAACTTTTTGTCTTGACACTACTTTTGACCTTTTGTTTCAGTTGCAAAATATTAGTCAGTGAGATTTTAACACTGCGGAGAAAGACACTTCGGCCCATTATATCTATGCCAGTCATCAAATATCTCACTTCTAAACCCAGTTTCCAGCACTTGGCCCATCACCTCGTTTGCTCTGACGTTTCAAGTGCTCTTCCAAATAGGTAGTCAATGTTTGAGGGCATCAGTGGAACAAAAACACTTTCTTCAACAAACGACAGGAAGCATTGCTGTTTGCTACAACATGAAATCTACATTTTCCTCTTTGAAGACAGCTATGAAAGCCAAACTCTTTCTCAGAGCCGTTTGCCAGTTTCCCCCATAATGCCAACAGTGTAGAATGAAATCCCACACTGCCTGAGGTTACCACTAATGACTCCCTACTTTCAACCTCTCTGCTGACATGAGATGTGGTGTCCCTCAGGTTAAACCACCGCCAGTTTTGTCTCTGTAATAAGAAAGCAGCCCTGTGGCCCAGAATGTTTATGGCGACTTAGTGTGGCTCAGTGTCAGACTTTGTGATATTATATCCCTGGGGTGCAAAAGGCAAGTTTTATACTCTATTAAATGTATTATATATGTCAGTTGTCCTGGCAGGAAGTAAAGAGAAAGATTGCTTGTACACATTACCACAAATAAAATTCAATCTTTACAATGGTGGCCACTTAACCCAGAATTCCGAGCGATAGGCACGGCATTGCTTGTCACTGCGCAGGCTCACTACGTTCCCGCGTGCCCACAGGCTAGAGCATGCGCAGTGGGAGCGATCCTGAGAAGTAGCTCTTTTCCTCGGCTCCACAAAAGGTAACAATGAGGCGGAACGGAGGAGGCGACAGACCGGGCGGTAGATGGGGAGGCTTTCTAAACACTTTGTGGATGCGACAGACCCCGCATAAGGACACTATCTGTCCCCGTTTCAGAAAACGGGACAAATTGAGGCTCCGTCTCCATGATAGGCCGCGGGTAACGGCCGACATCTTAGTAGGAGGCAAACAGCAGCAGAGCGCATGTGCAGTCGCCCTGGGCCAGGGGAAAGGATGTTGTGAACATCTCTCCTGGACTGATAGGGATGGAGTTTATAAACTCCTTTAACAGGGATTGAGGAGGGGAGGATTTACACACAGCAAACTCCAAAGTAAAGAAATATTTGCTTCTTCTGAAATTTTGTCCCGGACTGACTGAGATGGCTCTTGTAAATTTTTTTTACAGCATGTTAGAAAAGGATTTGCAGATCAGAAACTCAAACCAAATATGATACGCCAAGATCTAAGTGAGCCACTTTATTCATTGGGTACTGGATAATATTGGCCTTTGAATGTAAGTATTGAGTAAGATAAAAGTAACATAAAGTTCCTTCCTTCTATCTCCCAGTAATTATTGCCCAATAGCTTAAGTCTGTGTCTTTCATAATTTTACTTCCAGTGAAGAAGATCAGCTGCTCTTTATCTGCCTTATTTAAACCTAGACACTTTATCAAATCTCATCTCAATCTCATTTGCTCTGTGCAGAACAACTTCAGTTTCTCCAACCTGACCTTACAACTAATATCCCTTGGTTGTTGAGCCATTCTGATTCATTTCCTTTCAAGTCTCTCCTCAGACCCTCACATACTTTGTGGAGATCACCTGTTTGTTCAGGCCCAAATGCTTTGTGTTCAAGTGGATGATGATTTCACACACAAGCAATTGCTCACCGACATCATCCTGATTCCCGGGTATTTCCTGAAGTGTGAGTTTACTCTGACCCCAGTGCTTCTGATATATTTTGAGCTGCAGACTCTGGCATTTGATTTTAAAGTTGAACACAATTAAATAATTTCAATATTTTAAACCAGTAATCTACACCATTACGCTTCTCCTGCTGTTTTCAGTTTCTGACTCTGGAGCTAATGTGACTCATTTTGTCATCCCCTCGCTATGTGGCTGGTCTCAAAAACTGCTTTATAACACCATCCATTATGACCATCCATTGTTCTGGTTCATCTCTGTTCTCCCTGATCAACTCTGTCATTGTCTAACCTGCTCTGTCTTCAATAATGGATGTAACTGTCTTAGGTATTGTATTATTACTTCCATTGAATCTCTAAATGAGGTTTTGTACAGCTGAACATTGCCTGATGATTTGTTGCTGGCGATTACCTTCCCTTAGTAGCTCCCACAATGCTCTTTAGGAAAGGAGTTATTCACCAAGTGATGATGAAGGAACTGTGATATGTATCCAAATCAATCGCAATTAATTTGTATCAATATAGTGCCCTTCACATAATTCAAACTTCCAAACTGTTCCTTGGTAGTGTTATAATGCAACTTCTGACCCGAGACACACAATGAGATATTAAAGTGGTGACAAAATGTTTTATGGTCAAATAAGTTGTTTTCAACCAGTATTTTAGGGTGCAAAACTAATGTCGAGAGAGTGAGAGGTTTAATGAGGACATTTCACAGTTTGTCACCTTGGTAGCTAAAGGTTGAGGGCACCAAATGTGGGACAGTTAAAATCGAGAATGCCTGCGTGCACCTTATACCATTGTAATTTCGTCCATTTAGATTTTGGCTCCGAGTCTCAAAACCAACTCTGTCACTCTCCATCCTAATGAAGAGCTCTATCATGAAGAGGTCTTCACTTTTCCACTCGAGGTCTTTCACAGCTAGATTGCCAATTAGTCCACTCTGATTTCAAAATTTTAATTGTGTAATAAAGTTACCATAGTTCCCGAAGACTGTAGGACTGTTATCTCACTTCAGAAAGAGAGATGACAAATGGTGCTTTAACCTCAGGGTTACCACACCTCAGGCAATGGGCAAGGTTAAGATAGTGGGATCTTCATGGTGACTTCAGCTGTTACAGGAATTAAGCACATGCTGCTGGAGTCAGTCTGCATCACAAACCAGCTGTTCAGCCAACTGAGCTAACCCACCCCTGACCATTACACAATACACCATTGAGGATGGCCTGTCCTCTCTTTGGTCACTCAATATATAGATGTAGAAAACCGTCTCGTACACAGTCCAGGAATTTCTCCTCTATGGTATTGTTACTGATTTGATTTGCTCAACCTATGTGCAGATTGAAGTCCCCCATAATAACCGTGAGCACAAGATATAGGAGCAGAATTAGGCTATTTGGCTCATTAAGATTGCTCCACAATTTGTGACTGATATGTTTCTCAACCCCATTCTCCTGCCTTCTCCCACAACCATTGATCCCCTTATCAATCAAGATAATTATCTATCTATCTATCTCTGTTATAAATACACTCAATGACTTGGCCTCTACAGCCTTCTATGACAATGAGTTCCACAGAATCACCACGCTCGGGCTGAAGAATTTCCTCCTCATTTCCGTTCTAAAGGGTCATCCCTTCACTGAGAAGCTGTGCCTTCAGGTTCTAGTCTCTCCTACAAGTTGATACATCTCCATGTCTAACTCTCCAGGCCTTTCAGTGTTCTGTAAGTTTCAATCATGTAGCATCATAGAGTCTGACAGCACAGAAGCAGACCCGTCAGTCCAACCAGTCCATGCTGACCATGTTTCAAAACTAATGTAGTCCCATCTGCCTGCACATGGCCCATGTCTCTCCGAACATTTATGTATTATCTAGACGTCTTTTAAATATTGTAAACTCGACCTGTATCCACCATTTCCTCTGGAAATTCATTCCACGCACGAACCACTCTCTGCGGGGGGAGAAAAATGGTTGCCCCTCATGCCTTTTCTCAATCTTTCACCTCTCACCTTAAAAATATGACCCTGGTCTTGAAATCCCCCACCCTAGGGAAAAGACACTTGCTATTCACCTTATCTGTACTCCTCAAGGACAGGACTTAAACAGTTCATGGTAGGGCCCTGGGTAGTGTTGTACCTAGGTACCTTTGTACCTAACATGGTGCCATAATTGGCAACTTGTAAACTTTTCACTGTACTCACGTGAGTATATGCGACAATAAAACGAATCCAGTTGATGAAAAATATGCCCCCCTGGTCTTGAAACCCCCACCCCAGAGAAAGGACACCTGCCAATCAACTTTTTGTTACCCCTCAGGATTTCACAAACCACTTTCAGGTCAATCTCAATGTGCTACACCCCTGTGAAAGGAGTCCCAGTCCCCCATTATGACTCAATCCCTCCGTTCTCAGCAACGTCCTGGTAAATCTCTTCTGAACTCTGTCCAGCTTAATACTATCCTTGCTATAACAGGTAAACCAGATCTGGACACAGTACTTCAGAAGAGGCCTCACCGACGTCCTGTACGACCTCAACATGACGTCCCAACTTCTGTACACAACGGTCTGAGCAATGAAGGTAAGCATACTAAACACCTTCTCGACCACCCTGTCTATATGTGACGCAAATTTAGAAGAATTAGGTAACTGAAACCTGAAGTCTCTCTGTTCTACAATACCCAAGGCCCTATTTTAATTTGCAAGTGGATTTCCTCTGGGTGCTCCGGTTTCCTCCCACAGTCCAAAGATTTGTGGAGTGGGTGGATTGGTCATGCTAAATTGCGCATAATGTTCAGGAATGTGTAGATGAGGTGGATTATATGGATATGGTTCTGGGTGGGATGCTCTGAGGGTAAGTGTGGACATGTTGGGCCAAAGGGCCTGTTTCCACACTGGAGGGATTCTATGATTTTATGATTTTCTGTGAAGTCCTGCCTCCCTTGTATGTTTTACCACTATGCAGTACCTCGCATTTATTCAAATTAAACTCCGTCTGCCAGTCCTGAGCACATCGACTCAAATGATCAAGATCTCTTTGAAATCTTCATCTTTTTCACTGTCCACTCTCGCATTAATTTTGGAGTCATCTGCAAAGTTACTAACCATGCCTTCTGTATTCTCATTGAAATCATTCATATAAATGTCAAACAAAAGTGAACCCAACACCGATCCCTGCAGAACACACACTAGTCACCGCTGAACACCAGGCCTTCAGTCCAAAAAACAACTCTCCACTTCCACAGCCTGTCTCCTGACGTTAACCAAATTTTGTATCCAATTGGCAAGCTCATCCTGTATCCCACGTAAGCTAGCTTTACTAATTAGTCCACCACTTGGAACTTTGTCAAAGGCTTTACTGTAGTCCAAGTAAACAATGTTTACTGCTCTGCCCTCATCAATCATCTTGGTTACTTCATCAAAAATCTCAATCAAATTTGTGAGACACGATTTCTCTCGCAGACAACCATGCTGATTATCCATAATCATTCCTTGCCTCTCCAAATGCTATCTTTCAGGATCACCTCCAACAAGTTATCCACCACCAAAATCAGACTCTCAGAACAAGAGTTCCCAGACTTCTTACATCCTTCAAATGAAGGCACAACATGAGCCACTCTGCAATCATCTGGCACCTCACCTGTAGTTATAGATGATAGAATATTTCTGCACGCGACCCCACATTTTCTCTCTCAACTTTCCTCATGATGGTATGCACTAGAGCAGGTTGTAAGATTTAGAGTCATAGAGTAATACAGTGTGGAAACAGGCCCTTTGGCCCAAGCTGTTCCATGCTGACCATGGTGTCCACTCAGCTAGTTCCAATTGCTGGATTTGGTCCATGTCCCTCTAAACCCTTGCCATCCATGTACCTATCCAATTATTTTTTAAATGTTGCTATTAAACCTGCCTCAACCACTTTCTCTGGCAGCCCATTCCATATATGCACCACTTTCTGCATGAAGAAGTTGCCCCTCAGGTCCTTCTTCAATCTTTCCCCTCTCACCTTAAACCTATGACCTTGAGTTTTTAATTCCCCATCCCTGGTAAAAAGACTACATGCATTCATCCTATCTATGCCCCTCATGATTTTATACACATCAATAAAATCACCCCCTCATTCTCCTATGTTCCAAGGAATAAAGTCCTATCCTGACTAACCTGTCCCTACAACTCGGGCCTGGCAACATCCTAGTAAATCGTCTTTGCATAATTTCCAGTTTAACTATGTCTTTCTGATAACAGGGTGACCAAAACTGTACACAATATTCCAGTGCGGCCTCACCAATGACTTATACAGCTGTAACGTAACATCCCAGCTTCTATACTCAATGCATCAACCCATGAAGGCTAACGTGTTAAATGCCTTCTTCACCACCCTTGTCTACCTGTGACACTGCTTTCCATGAACTATGTACTAGTACTCCTGGGTCCCTCTGTTTCACAATAGTCCTCAGGACCTTACCATTTACTGTATAATTCCTAACTTAACTATATTGAATTGCATTTTCCAATCCTCAGCCCACTTCCCCATCTGATCAAGATCTCTCTGTAAATTTTAGTAGCCTTCCTTGCTATCAACACTACCTTCTAATTTTATATCACCCACAAACTTAGTGATCATGCCTTGTCTCTTCACATCCAGATCATTTACGTAAATAACAAATAACAAAGGTCCCAGCACTGACTCCTCTGTCACACCGCTAGTCACAGGCCTCCAGTCTGAGAAACAGCCTTCAAACATCACCCTCTATTTCCTACCATTGAGCCAATTTTGAATCAAATTAGCGAGCTATCCCTGGATCCCATGACTAGCCTGCCGTGCGGGACCTTGTCAAAGGTGTACTAAAGTCCACATAGACAACACCCACTGCCCTACCCTCCTCTATGCTCTTGGTTACCTCTTAGAAAAACTATAAAAGAATTGTCAGACATGACTTCCTGCGCACAACTCCATACTGACTATCCCTAATCAGACCTTGGCTATCCAAATGTTGGTTGATCCTGTCCCTCAGTATCCTCTCCAATAACTTGCCTACCACTGCTGTCAGGCTCACTGGCCTGTAGTTCCCTGGCTTGTCTTTGCTACCTTTCTTAAACAATGGAACAACGTTAGCCACCCTTCAGTCTTCCAGAACTTCACCAGAGGCTAAAGATGAAGAAAAATCTCTGCAACGACCTCTGCAATTTCCTCCCTCGCCTCCCGCAATGTCCGAGGATGGATTTGATCAGGCCCAGGGAATTTATCCACCTTAGTGCACTTTAAGGCAGTCCAAACCATCTGCACTTGTTTTGAATATTTCCTCAGCATCCATGGATCTCTCCTCAGTAAACATCAAGGAGAAATATTCATTAAAAATCTCCCCAGTCTTCTGTGACTCCTGTGAACTTGTTTTCAAAATACAATGTTTCTTTCCCTGAGATCTCTAGCCTCCATTTCTTTCTCCACAGTTGTAACTGATAGAAAATATTCCTTTGATGTCTCCCTCATCTCCTGAAGTTCAATACAAACATGACCTCTTTCATCTTTACAGGGCCCTCCTTGGTGAACAAGCAAATGGTTGTTGGGCAATGAGAAGGGAATAATTGATAATCAAGTTGAGTGTGGGCCCTTAAGGAAAAGTGACCACAATAGATTGAATTCTTCATAAAGATGGAGAGTTATATTGTTGTTTCTGACTCTCGGTTCCTGTAAATAAATGAAAGAAGTTATAATGGTATGACGCATGAGCTACTTGTGATAAATTGTGGATCAGTATTTCAGTGGATGATGGGAGATGGGTAATGGCAAACATTGAAAGAGGAAGTGGACAAGCTATGAAAGTTATTCATCTCAGTCTGGCATAAGAACAAAATGGGAAACATAGTCAAACCATGGCAGAGAAAGGGAAATGAATGGGTATTAAATTTAAGGAAACAGCATTCAAATTAGGTAAACAAAATAACAGACCTGAGGATTGGGAAAAGTTTAGATTTCAGCAAAGGGAGACGAAGGGATTTAATAAGAGGGAGAAAGTAGAATATGAGTGCTCTTGCAGGGACTACACAAACCAATAGCATTTTTCTTTATTCATTCACAGGATGTCGGCATCGCTGGCTAGGCCAGAATTTATTGGCCATCCCTGATTGCCCAGAGGGCTGTCAAGAGTTAACTGCATTGCTGTGGGACTGGAGTCACTTATAGGCCAGACCAAGTAAGGATGACAGTTTCTTCCCCTGAAGGATATTAGTGAGCCAGATGGTTTTTTCCTGACAATCAAAAACAGTTTCCTGATCATCATTAAACTCTTAATTGAACATTGATAGCAAAAGATTAGTCAAGAAGAAATTAGGGTTTCCTTACAATCAGAAACATGGAAATTATAATGGGGTACAAAATGATGGCAGACCAATCACGTCTGTCTTAGATTTTCAAAAAAGAGGACACAAATAATGAGCCAAAATTAAGGAGTTCCCAGGGTCTAACGGGAAAGTAGAATTGAAAGAAATTACTATTAGTAGGAAAACGATATTGGCAAAGCTCATGGGACAACCGGCAGATAAATCCCCAGAGATTGATAACCTTTGTCTCAGAGTAACTTAGGAAGTGGCCCTAGAAATGACAGATGCACTAGTGGTTATCCTCAAATTCTATTGATTCTCCGAGTTCCTATGGATTGGAGGGTACTTAACATTGCCCAAGTATTTAAGAAGGTAATCAGAGTGAAAATAGAGCATTTTCAAAACATTGATGGTGGGAAAAAGTGTTAGGGCCCACTGTAAAGGTTGGGATAACAGAGTACTTCGAAGATAGTGACAAGATCAGACAGAGTCAGCAGAACCTTTGTCTGTGAGATCTCTGAGACTCTGTTGGGCATGAATTCCCTCCACGCCCCTCTCCATCCTGACTTGGATAAGTATCACTATTCCTTGAGAGTTACTGGGCCAAAATCCTGAATTCCCACCCTGACAGCATTGTGGGTCCACCTCATGGACTGTAGTGGTTCGCAAAGGCAGATGACTACCATCTTCTTAATGGCAACTCGGCTCAGCAAAGCCCACAGAAATTTAAGAAAATCATTATCAAGGCCAACTGTGGATATGGAATTGAAGCCTAAATAGATCAGCTTTGACCTTTTTGAGGCTCACTGGGCAGAATTAACTACTCTGACTCCTATTTTCTATGTTCTCTACTCTTTCTATCGAAATGCATCTCAGCAGGAATGGTGCATTCCCTGGAGCTTACAAGGATGAGGGCTGATTTGATTAAAATTTTCCAGATGTTAATTGAAGCTGGTTGGGGTGATAAAAAGTAACTGATCCATGTGTGGGTGAAGTGAGAGCTCAAACACCCTCCTTGCCTGCAGTAATCAGACAAGACTTGAGTTTCTTTATCCTCCAGTTTATTCGAACATAAGAATGAGGAACAAGAGGAGGCCACTGAGCCCTTCGAGCCTACTGTGTGACTTAATAAGATCACAGCTGATATGATTTCAAACTCTGTTCCATGTGCCTGCATATCCCTGAACATTTCATCATCTTGGTCATCTAAATCTGTCTGTCTCTGCATTAAAATGAATTTAAAGATTCTGCATACACTGCCTTTTGATGAAGGGAATTACAAAGATTCTGAGCCCTCTGAGAGAAAGTAAATGTTCTTCACCATTTCAAATGGATTCCCCCTCCTCCCCTCCACTGCCCCCCACCCCGCTCCCCCCAGCTTTAAACAATGACCCTCAGTTCGAGATTCTCCCACAAGGGCGATCATGTTTTCAACATTGACCTGTTCAGGTCCCCTCAGATCTTTTAGGTTTCAATTTAGTCTCCTCTTTCTTTTCTAAACTTGAAAGGATACAGGCCTAGCCTGTCGAGCCTTTCTTCATAAGGCAATCCACTCGTTCAAGGTATTAGTCCATTAAATCTTCTTTGAAATGCTTCCAACATATTAACAACTTTGTATAAGTACAGTGACCAGTACTGAACACTGTATTCCAGAAGCAAGTCTCACGAGTAAAAGGGGGACTGCATGTATCTGAAGGTGGCCCATGAATTCCCACCTGCTTACAGTAATGCTTTTTCAGCAAGCTTAGATCAGTTAGATTTATCCAATTACAGACTGACACAGGTTATGGTCAGATAGTTATACAGTTTGTATTGTTACACCGACAGCATTGTTGCAGTATCACTCAAACCTTCCACTCTGCTGGCTCTGCACAAATAATGACTGGCTCTGCAGCCAGTTCCGCAGCCTGATTTGACCTGTATTTTTCAGCTTCTGTCCTATCAAGGACATTACTGATCCAGGTGGGTTTTTATGATAATCCAGCAGCTTTCATTCCACTCTTGACTGTTTTAAATTTATTTTCCAGGAATTCAAAAGGGAGAATTTACAGACAGGCAGCTCAAGTCCAACATTGGATGAAGAGCTGCCGGTAAAACTCAATTCTCAGGAGCTTTGAACGTGGAAGGAAACAGCATCATTCACAGTGAAGAGAAACCCTACAAGTGGACTGTGTGGGGAAAAACCTTCATTCAATCTTCTGGACTTTCGAGATGTAAATGCAGTCAAAACAGGGTGACAACGATGACATCAAGCTTTCTTTTGTAACATCATAGTCATGGATCTCAGTTTGAGTTAAGCAAGGGCCATTCAGCTCCTGATCTCTTTACATTCTTGCTGCAAACACGGACCAAATAGCTGAATTCCAAATATGGGAATGACTATCTGCTATCTTAAGGCTCCATTTGACAGAGCATTGTATCAAGGAATCATAGCAAAACTAGGATCAACAGGAATCCGAGAATATTGTTCTCCCTTTGAAGGCAGGTATTTGAAAAGATTGCATCTTCAGACCTGAGTAGATAAAAACAAGGTGAATTTATTCAAACTTGTACCACGTACGTGCAGAAGAGATCTCTAAGTCGAGTTTTAAGACAATCCACCATTTACAGCTTAAAACAGAACATTAAGACATTTTCACGTCAGACTGGTTGCATGTAACATTGGCATAAAATAAATTTGTATGTCAGTTATTTACTGCATGAACAGGATGCTGTTCAGTTTCTTACAAAGTTCTGAGTCCTCTAATTTCAGCAGTGCTTCCACTTCTACATTATCTTCAAAGCTTCTCTATCCCCACCATCTGCCCACAGCGTGCAAGCTTTCCCTTCTGAATGATACATACGTGAGTATCTTAAGATGTACAGATGTTCTCTGAACCCTAAGTAACTGCTGACGGTTCACCATTATCAATATGTAGTTAAACTACCTCAACTACAGTAACTATGTCCTTATATGGTTGTACTTGACTCTTAGCCCAAGCTGTAATACTCGTCCAAGCTTAATTCCTACTGCTCTGTGTTTTAATGTTCTGCTTCTCTCCTTTTATATTCCCCTTGTACACGCTCCTATCCTCCTTACCCTACATCACCCTGGTTGGGTAATACTGAATAGAGAGGGAGATGCTTGTGATTATAGAAGGCCAACCATCTCAGCTGCAGCAGTTCCTCAAGATCGGGTTCTTGTCCCAGCCACCTTCAGCTGTTTCATCAATGGTCTTCCCTGCATCATAAGGTCAGAAATGGGGACGTTTGCTGCTGATTGCACAATTCTTAGCAACATTTGTGACTGCTTGGATACTGAGTCAGTAGATATCTAAATGCAGTATGCCTGGACAACATTGAAGTTAGCGTGCTATGTGACAAAGAACATTTGCACCAAAGTACCAACCAATAATGAACAAATCTGACAGATGAGAACCTAACATTTAATGACATTCAATGGGTTTATCTTCACTGAATTCCCCACTATCATCATCCTGGGTGCTAATAGTGATGAGAAAATGAACTGGACCTGCATTCCAAATACTGTGCCTATACAAGAAGGTCTGAGGGAAGAGATTTTCTGACGATTAATTCAACTTGTGCCTCCCCAAAGTCTGCATCATCAGTCCGCTGTTTGGCAAGTGTTCCTGTCGTGTGCCTGGTGATGCTCCTGTCACACCCTATAGCACTGCGCTTATTTCCTGTTCCCTGAGGCCTCATTGTGCGGCGCCGTAATCATATAGAGGTCCTTACTGTATGATGCGGCTGCAGCAGCTCTTGCTTGAATCCGAGTCATGGCACTAACTGTGGTACTCAATTGCCCCGTAACATGTGCTAAAGGAACGCAATGAGGGATCAATTTAAATTCCAGAAAGCATGCTCATGGAGGCGTGTTCAATGCCAATGTTGTGAGAACAAGCATCACCCAGAGCAGCTTTTATTAGCATAGACCAGTGATTCTTGAAGCGTCAGGCTCAGGAAAATGACAAGAGAGTGACGTTCAGCGCAACAGATGTCATTACAAAAGACCAGTTTCTGCATTGTGCAGTTCATTTGTCAGGTTTGCCTCATTTAGCATTTTGAAATTGTCCGCTCTGTAACCAAATACGAGTCATTAATATCTGTCGAGTAGAGAGCTGGTCCCAGTACTGACTTCTGGGAACAGCAGAGTGTATTCTCCTCGAGTCTGAAAAACAATTCCTCACAGACAATGTCATATCTCCCCTGTCACCAGGCTTTTCATTCAATCGGCTCCAATCCTTCGTCGAATTCGATTCAATAGATCATAGATCGTAGAATCATAGAATCCCCACAGTGTGGAAACAGGCCCTTCAGCCCAACAAGTCCACACCGACCCTCAGAGCATGTCACCCAGATCCATTCTCCATAACCCACTTAAATCTTGTCATTGAGTAATTTCTTCATTTGTGTTCAGCTCATGAGAGCAGTGTGTTGCAGTAGGAGTGACCCACAGGTCATACCATACTCTGGAAATCATACCCTGCTGCATATCATTTCACAAACACGAGGGAGAAATACTTGATGCTCTGCACAATTTAATTAAGTGAGAGAAACATGAGGTCTTGACAAGATCACATGTCACCTTCTTTAAGCACGTGATGAGGTGGCCGAGAGGTTAAGGTGATGGGCTGCTAATCCATTGTGCTTTGCACACATGGGTTCAAATCCCTCTCTCGTCGCTATTCTCAACTATTTCACTGCTGCCATTTTTCGTTATAACTTGCTAGTTTCGTAGGAAGTGAAGCGAGAATCCAATTCTTGTTAGTTTATCTTGCCGGAGATTCTTGATCAGTCGACTTTATGGTAAAGTCGAAATCAAGAATTGGAACTTGTTGTCTGAAATGTGTTAAAATGGAGGTTGAATTCCGACAATAAGAGGGAACGCGATTTTCCCTCCCATTATTCCCCCCAAATTGTCCTCCCATGAACATACATCGAATGAAAGAGAAACAAGTAAAAAATAACGAAATATCAGAAGCACAGGTTTATATAGTGGGATTGTTGATGAGTATTTAAACTAACATTCGACACAGGGACTAATATTTCAAGCAGTCCTTACGAAACCAATGGCGAGACAGATGCTTGATGAAAGACGCGAGCACAACGGGCTCAGTGCAACTTGAGGATGGCTCTTGTTGCAATGGACAGTGCGGTGGATTGCTAAAGATTTGCGATTCCAAGGTCGTGTGGGTTCAAAACGCCACAGAGTCGACTTTCATTTCAGGTTCCAAACGAATCAATGGTGTTCTGTGGAAACTGCTTCATCTGCACTTCCTGTCATCATCCGGAATTCCAGTCCCTGCTGCTGACCAGAGGACGTTCGTCACCATTTCACGCAAGTTTTCAGAGAATAGTTCGACCAGAGATCGTCCCACAAACCTGCATCGTTGACGGGGAAATGCAACATAACATTCCCGTTATACACTTGATTTGTCACCTTGAATATATTTAGAGATCTATAATCCAGATTCTCAAAGTGGGTTGTGAGGATGAGACAGGGAAAACCATTGAAGTTTTAGATCAGCCATGATGTTAAGGAATGGCGAGTCCCGTTCCTATGTTCCCATCTTTCGGTGTTGTTTCAGGCAGAGAATTGTCAACAATAACGTGGAACAAAAAACAGTGCAACATAGGTCTGTGCCGAACGCTATTCTGAACTGAACTGATCCCACTTGCCTGCCAATGGTTGTGTATTTCTCTATTACCTTTCTCTTCTCGTGTCTGTCTAAATACCTCTTAAATGTTGCTATCATGATGATGACAATGGTGACTCGACAACACTGAATATCATGTTTCTCACATTTACCCCACCGCTCTCACAACTGGAACGGACAGCTGCTGTTGCAGTTTTAGATCAGACAATTGAGGATGCTCACAGGCGCTCTATCAGACAGCATGCTCCTTCACATAGGTTTCCAACTGGGCACATGGAGCAAGTTGCCATGCAGATGTTGGGGCTTCAGGGGTAGATTTCTCAATTGTCGGGCTGGAGCTCTAGCTGTGGTGCTAAACATGATATTCTGATATTCTAAATCCAGTTCTGGCCTCTTCTTAGTTTACAATTTTAAATGTGAAATTCAATTTAACTTTGTGTTACATTCTTATGCATTCACTCTTCATGAAAGTCTTGGAACGTGTCCTTGAATGAAATAATGGTGAACGTTGATGACGGCGGGTGTAGTGTGTGTCCTGTCGGTTGTGTGAATTTTGCAAATGAAGTTGGTGAACTGTTGCTGAATCGAATTCTGTGAAGAATTTTGTGGCATGAAAGGCCCATGACAGTGGGGAATGTAACGTTATCTGTGATGAATTGTTTTCCTGACTCGAGGAGAGTGCACTGTGCTGTTCCCAGGAGTCAATACTGGCAACAACCTCTCCTCAGGATAGATATTAATGAACCGCACTTGTGTACAAAATGCACAGTTTCAAAATTCTAAATGATGCAAAACTCGCAAATAGACTAAACAACGCAGAAAGCCGCATGAACTGCTTTTTACCAACAAAATTTATCTTGCTGGACATTGCTCTGTGTTCTCTTCCTGAGCCTTGTGACACGCAGCCATGACACGATCAGGGCAACACTTCAGCAAGTGTAAAAAGAGTGCAGTGCCAGAGGACATGCCAAGAGCAGCACTAGGTACACGGTGAAGTTAATTTCCCACAACAGGAACATACCCCAAACAGCAGACTGAGGGGAGAGAACTCTGAGTGAGGTGAAGTTTTGAAATTCGGTGCCCCAGAGACTATGGAGGTCAGTTATTGAGTCTGTTCAAGAATGCGATTGACAGATTTCTACAGAGTAAAAACATCAAGGGCTCAGGGGACAGTGGAGGAAAATCTTGAAAATGTACATTTCAATGCAGTTTAGCACTGTGTAATTAAGCAAATTCCTCGAGCAACTTAGGAACCACGAGTGAAGACGATCAAATCCCAGTTCACAGGCAATTTGCCAACCACTAAGGTATAATTCGAAATATGAAGGTATACCGCAACATCCTGCTCCAGTGGCGCAATCGGTCAGCGCGCGGTAATTATACGACAGTATAGAGGTGTGTGCGATGCCGAGGTTGTGAGCTCCAGCCTCACCAGCAGCAATTTTAGTTTGTCGTGGCACAAGAGGGTCATGAGGAAAGTCAATTCTGAGCAAAGTTTGCGGTAAAACATCAGTTTCTGTGAATTGGGAAATGACTCAACGATTGACAAACATCCTGCAAGTATTCAAAATGTGAAGAAATATCTGCGGAGAGAGAAAAGAAGGTGATTTTTTTCAGCTCAAAGACGTTTCTCACATGGCTGACTGCACTGAGTTAAATTGCGGCGAAAAAGCTGTTAAACTCCTTTCAATTTATTCACTTTGCTGCAAACTCGCACAGGTCATTGAAATAATTAAAAAGGAATCAGATTTATCACATTCAGCCGTTCGAATGTTACATCCTACTTTAGTTAGAAATTTTATCAGCTTAAAATAAAGAGCTGCTGAGAAGAAGGGAGGGTTCAAAATGCAAAAAAGACAGAGTCTTGTTTGTGGATTTCTTGGATGGAGTTCAGAAAGTATGAAATGTACCTAAAATCATCGGAATGTGCTCAAATCTTTAAGGCACCAGTTTAAAGCGGGAATTGCGTCTCTCAGCAACCGTTCCCTTCCGACTCAAAAGGGTCTAACTTTACTTTTTAACTGAAAACATGTTCAGTTCCATTAATAATGCTTCACGGAGAACGAACTGCCAATCTTATTCAGTTGCGCGTGTACAATAAATTTCTTTGCACGTGAAGTCAAAGAAATTCAAAACTATTCCCCACCCGCCCACAGACTTTGTCTCACTGTTAAGATGCCTGTTTAGGGACCTAAGGGTGCAGGTATAGAATTCTTTGAAGTTTACGGCACATATAGGTAGGGTGGTTAAACAGGCTTTTGGCACTCTTACCTTCATTGCTTCGTCGTTTGAATCTAGGAGTTTGGAAGTCATGTTAAAGTTGCGCAGGACGTTGGTGAGGCCTCTTCTGGAATACAGTGTGATGTTTCGGTCGCACAGTTGTAGGAGGCATATTATTAAGCTGGCGAGTATTAAAAAGAGGTTTACCAAGATGTTACCTGGTATGGAAGGTTTGAGTTATAAATAAAGGTTGGATAGACTTGGATTTTTTTTCTCTGGTCCTTAGGAGGTTGAGAGGCGACCTGACAGAAGTTTATAAAATAACGAGACGTGTAGACAGTGATAATGGTAGTTTTCTTTTCCCTGGTGTGGGGGATTTGAACACGAGGGGACATTTTTAAGTTGCGAGGAGATAATTTTTAAAAAAAGATACGAGAGGCAGAACGTCGCAATGACTGTGAATAAAACAATGGCAAGTTCCAGCAGAGAAACAGGTGGCAGAGAAACGGGTGACAGTAAAGCAGGCATGTGACGACTAAAGTGTTTCGTTTGCCAGTGAAATTCACCGCTTCACAAAGTGGAGAACATTGAAGTGTAGCAGTGATGGTGATTATCTTTGCTGGTTATTCAGCTTGCGAAGTTTTTTTTTCCGCTGATATCCCTGTCAACATCACAAGTCGACAGGATGAAAGATGCAGCAATACGTGTGGAGCCAGTGGTGAAATTGCGGCTGACTTTGAATTGGAAGATTGAAATGTTGTACCTTCCCTCTCTGGAATGAAGTTGACAGCTTTCCCACATTTGCAAATTAACAGTTGCTTCCGAAGCGGAATGTGTACCCAGCGCTGTTTTTGTCAGATTCGGAGCAGCTGAAGTGATTGGATCGCTGGGTTTTGGAAATTTAAAGTTGCCCATGAGCAACATCAGTGTGGAACTATTTCAACTCACTGTCCACTTCCTATCTCAGCTCATGGCAACGGCTCCCATCGTCAGAGAAACTGCTTGTGTTCCACATAAAGCTGCCTTTTGCCGGGGAGCCGTGTGAATGGCGACAGAGCGTGGACATGATGGAGACGGAGCGCATATAATCCTGAGGCCTCTGTCACTCTCGGGGGATATATCTGTGTATCTCCCTCTGTGGCTTTACATGAGGATGATTACTTCAAGGGGCTTTAACATAGTTTTAGCATCTAAAACTTCCTTCCCATTCGTTGATTACAGGGGTAATCTCATTGAAATTTGCACTCTAAAATTAAGAACACCAAAGGCGGTGGGAGAAACGCTGGAAACTGGGACTAGAATAGATGGCTGCCTGAAGACACGCACAGACAAGATGGCGGAATGGTCTTTTTCCACACTATTGAAAACTCGAAGACGGGGACAAACTGATCTGCAGCCAAAATAAACAATAGAATGAAGAGGCTGAAGCAGTGTCATTAAGAAAAGATGGCAACAGCTGGAGCATTTTCCCTGGTGGTCCAGTGGTTAGGATTCAGTGCTCTCCCTATCGCGGACCAGGTTTGATTCCCAGTCAGGGAACTTCTGTTCTTTGCAAGGTTTTCATGACCACAGCGCTGCTGACTAATTTTTAGAAGCAGGAGAAGTGCTGTAAGGTAATCTATTTTATCCCAAACGATAATCAAGCCAACATGTAACAAAGAACTACTGATGCTGTAAATCTGAAACCAGAAAAAAGCGAATTGATAGACAATCTCAGAAGGTTATTGTTGTTGTTCTCAATAAAGGTTCCCAACCGTTACATTCCTTACTTGTCGTTTGTCAGTGGATGGTAACATTTCCTGAGTCGTGTACAATGACATTCAAGTTTGTCTGACCACTATCAATAGCTGTTCTTTCATTACCATCCCACTCTGTGTTTTAACGTCACGTAATTTGACAGTTTATCTTACTTTTCCAACTATTTCTGGCAATCCCATTTGTGGTTACGATGTGGAAGTGCTGGTGTTGGACTGGTGTGAACACAATCAGAAGTCTCACGGCACCGGGTTACAGTCCAGTGGGTTTATTTAAAATGACAAGCTTTCGAGTGCTGCTCCTTCATCATGATAAATTATTACTTCATTGCAACAGTACTTTCTACAAGCAAAGAGGACAATGAAATAAGACTGATCGATGACATCAGAGTGTAGGAACCTCTACGTTGCAGTGACCACAGTGTGACTGAGTTTCACTTATACTTTGCGGGAGGGCAGTTTGAATCTAAGACGAGCGCTTTATACCTAAATAAAGACAATGGTACCTTTTGAAGTGAGGGATGGCTGAAATGAGTGGAAGATTAAGTTAAGAAATTGTTCAGTGCAGACACAATAGCAGAGATTTAAGGAAATAATCCAGAATACACAAAAAAAACCCTCCAGTGTGTCTTTGTCAGTTTTCCATCGGTTTTGAAGATGAGCACGCGTATTTTCAGCCTGATTCTGGTTTCACATCCCATTGCGTCACAACACCCAGAAGGTAAGGGTCAGGTAAATGACATGCAGAAGGTGCAAAGTACCTCACGGAAAGCACAATGACAGATAAAGTGCTAAGGGAGTACGCAACACACTGAGATGGAGCGTACTTATTTATGTGAAAGGCTTTTGTATATAATCCCTATTACATAAAGACTTCCCTCACATTGGAAAAAAAAAATGAATTTCCGGCTGTGTAACTCTGATGAACAGCTAAACATTTGCCTCGATACAGTATGACGCTGTGAGTCAGTGACATACTACCGTCTGTAACAGCGTGGTCTAGTGAAAGCGCGCTGCCCATCAACCGGAACTCAATACATCAGAGTTTTCCAATGTTCTGAAGAATGTATTTACTGCTCCTGCCGTCACCTGTTACCCGAGATCAACTGAGCTTCCCGCTTCCAGTAAACACTTCAAACCCGGACAAATCTATCATATATTTCACATAGCTCTTGTACCCAACTAAACTGTCACAGGTATGATGAACCGATTGGCCTTCTCTGGCTCTCTCACTGTGGCATGACCTAAATGGTAAAGTACATTGTGTCTGATCCACAGAATACCTTGCAGTATTTCCCCACGCTGATTCAGACAGCGCCGTCCTCCCTGTGACATGTACATGTTCTGTAATATTTAGTCGTACAATGTGTCCCGCTGTGCCAGTATCACCTTTGTCAAACTTCCCACATTCTGCTGGTCAAACACTGATTTCACTGAGAATCACAAATTTATCACAGTGCAGATGGAGGCCATGCAGCCCACCTTCGCTCTGCTGGTTCTCCACAATGAGGAAATAGGTCATTCCCTTGACTACTTCCTGTAACTCTGCACGTTGCTACTTTTAACGTAACCATTGAATTCGTTTTTCAATAACACGATTGAGCCTCACTCTTTGTCGCACTCAGTGATTACAGTGATTACAGATTCTAACCACTCCCCGTGTGAAAACATTTTACCTGAAGTCACTTTTACTTTTTCAAATGAACGTCTGCCTAATCACTCTCGATCCTCCCATGCATGGGAACATTTTCTCCTTATTGATTCTGTGTAGACCCTTCATGACTGGAAAAACTTCAATCAGACCACCTTTCAACCTTCCAGTCTATCTTCATCGCTGGCATTCCACATACGCGGCACCTTTCACGTGCACTTTTTCAGCGCTGTCTACAATCAAATAGCGTCTCTGCTTCCTGAGGTTTCCCGCCCAAATCTTTGTGATAATCCAGGTGGAGGATTTATTCAACGTCAGATTGCGTGGGTCAACATCCTGAAACCCTTGTTTTCATTTTCAACACGCGCCATGTTTGCTACAATGACACCTCTGCTGCCGAAGCTCAATCCTGTTTCAAGAAGTCCGACTTCATGAGGTGCAGCTCTTTTTTCGAAAAGCTGATCAAGCGACCTGGCAAAACTAAGACCTTGCCTGGCATTTGAGTCCAGGACCACTC
>NC_063339.1:84604431-84643988 GCF_021869965.1 Rhincodon typus
AGCTTTTCCAGCAACTTCTGTTTTTGTCCCAAACGATATGCAAGGTAACATGTAACTAAGAACTGCAGATGCGGGAATTCTGAGATAAAAACAGGAATTGACGGAGAAACCCAGCTGGCCTGACAGCATCTGAGGAGAGAAACAGAGTCACCGCTTCGGATACCCTAACCGTTCATCATAATGCCGGGGAAATTATCACGTTTATATGTTGAATTGGCGTATGTATCAAAATATCTCATTAGTTTCCAACCGTTGACTTTACAACTTTAAAAGAGCGTTATCGGCTCTAATGCTGCTTCCGTCACCCTGAGGTGGCGAAAGGCTCTGCATAAATGGTTGCCTTTTTCTTTCCCTTTCAGTCAGTTAGCAGCCATGTCGAATGAAGAATTGGTCCTTTCAGTGTCTACCTCAAAATGTCTCTCTATTTGTCTGTCTTTGTGTATCTACCTCACCCCCTCTCACATTTTCCGACTCTAAGTCTGTCCATCTCCCTCATTTACCATTTCTGCTCTTTGAAAAAGTATGAAAGTTGGAAAGTGTTTGAGAGTGGCAATGCTGAGAGTCTTTTTCCCTCTGGCTGTAGAGTCTAGAAGTGGACTAATATTCTTCGGATAATGTGCCTGTCACTTAGGCCTGAGGTCAGGAGACATTTTTTCCCTCAAGATATAATGAGGTGTTAGAATCCGAAGTAGAATTCCTAATCCACCTGAAAAAAGCAGACAATGCAACCTCAATTACAAAGACGTCTTTACTAGCGGTGTAAAGTGAACGAACAGTACAGCAGAGAATGAGTGATTAGCGCCACAACCACAGCATTACCCAGTCAGGGTACTGTTTGTCCTGACTCACGCTGTTATTCCGACCAAATTGCAGGAAGACTTGTTCAGTTCTACTGATCAGCATTACTGTTTAAATCTGAAAGCAGGGTAATCAAGGAATGGTGTACGTAAAGCAAAGGAACCGTTAGGATTTGAACTCAAGATCTGCATGTCTAGCACACAGAGTACAGTAACAACTTAGCCATAGCGCTCCGTGCTATTTTTTCTTGGCTTTTCCCGTGATATGTGCACTTCTTTAAGCATGCAATGGGTAACTTTTTATTTCTGTGTCAATGTTGCTCAGTGAGAATTTCAATCAATCCCCACTTTTGCAAACACGGACAGTTCACAGCAGAACGTTCTCTACTGAAAACGCACAGAGAGAGACAATCTCCTCTTGCATTGGTTTAAAACTGATCATTTCACCTGTTTAAACTGACAGTAGAAAGATAATTGGTTCATCCTCTCAGGGCCCGCGTTAATACACACAGAGGGACCCTCACAAGAGGAACAGGGTCATTGTGGTGAATCGTTCAACTCATCTGATTCCAGAGCCCTGGCTAGAAACAACCAGAAGTTTCTCGCTGAATTTGTTCAGGGTCTTGACTCGAAGAGACCACAACTCAAATATGAACGTGCATTTCACTGGAGTGGGTCATAAAATTGCGCAGTGACTGTGAATAAAACGACGATAAGTTCCAGCAAAGAAACAGGTAGCAGAGAAACAGGTTACAGGGAAGCAGGCTTCTGAGGACAAATATGTTTCGTTTGCCAGTGAAATTCACAGCTTCGCCAAGTGGACGCCGTTGAAGTAAAGCAGTGACAGCGATTATGTTTGCTGGTTATTCACCTTGTGAACGCTCTTTCCGCCGATGTCCCTGTTAACATCGCATGTCGACAGGATGAAAAATGCAGCAATATGTGTTGGGCCAGTAGTGTAATAGATACGGCGTCTGACTTTGGATTGGAAGATTGCAATGTTGTATCGTCCCTCGCTCCAGTGAAGTTGACAGATTTTTTTCCACCCTTGCAAGTTGACAGTTGCTTCGAAAGAGGAATGTGTGCCCAACGTTGTTTTTGTCAGATTACCAGCAAGTGAACTGATTGGATCACTGGGTTTGGAAATTGAAAGTTGCACATAAGCAGCGTGTGGGACAATTTCAGCTCACTGTCCACTTCATATCCCAGCTCATGGCAACAGTTCCCATTGTCCGAAGAACTTGCTAATGTTCCACGTAAAGCTGCCTTTTGACGGTGAACCTTGTGTGCGGGGACAGTGTGTGGATGTAAAGGAAATGAAATGCATATAATCCTGAGGCCTCTATCACTCTCAGGGGATATGTCTCTGTTTCTCCCTCTGTGGCTTAACATGAGGATGTGTTCTTCAAGGGCTTGTTAACACAGTTTTGTCATCACAAACTTCATTCCTATTCATTTATTACAGGGACAGTCTCGTTGACATTTGCTCTCGAAACTTAAGAACACAAAAGGCGGTGGGCCAAAGGGTGGAAACTGGGACTTGAATAGATAGATGCCTGAAAACATGCACTGACACGATGGGCAGAATGGTATTTTTCCAAGCTCTGAAAACTCGAAGACACTGACAAACTAATCTGCAGAAAAAATGAACAAAACATGAAACGGCAAAAGCAGTGTCAGCTTGAAAAGAAGCACGCCTGCTTTTCCCGTTCCTCGATAGTCTAGTAGTTAAGGTTATGTGCTCTCACCACCACAGTCCGGGTTCAAATTCCGGTTCGGAGTTGCAAATTCATCTCTTCTAGATTTTCCTGACCGCAGCATTGGTGACTGGTTTTTAGAAGCAAAAAAACGCGACGCAAGGTAACCTGCTTTATCCAAAATTATATTCAAGCTGATATGTAACAGAGAAATGCGGAATCTGAAACAAAAGCAGGAATTGACAGGTAACCTCAGCAGGTCTGGCAGCATCTGTGGAGAGAAACAACGTTAACGCCTCGGATCCGCTGACCGTTCGTTAGAACCAAGTTAGTTATGCACTTCCATATTATAACAACGGGGAAATTAGCTCTTTCATCTGTCGAACAGGCACATTTAACAAAATATCTCATTAAGTTCCAACCGTCAATATTACAACTTTAAAAGAACTTTATCAGGGCTAATACTACTGCTTCCATTACCCTGAGGTGGTGAAAAGGTTCGCATAAATGGTTGCCTTTTCCTTTCCTTTTCTGTTAGTTAGCAGCCCAGTCGAATGGAGAATTCATCCTTTTAGTATCTACCTTGATATGCGCCTCTATATGTCTCTCTTTATCTCTGTGTATTCACCTCAGCCCCTTTCACTCTCCATCTGTACATATCCCTCACTTCCCATTTCTGCTCTTTGAAAAGTCTGAAATTGGGAGAATATTTGAGAGTGGAGGTGCTGAGAGGCCTTTACCGCCGCCGACTGTCGAGTCTAGAACTGGGCTGAATTATTCGGATAATGCATTTGTCCCTTAGGTCTGAAGTAAGGAGATATTTCTTTCCTCAAAATATAATGAGCTGTTAGTCTTTGAAATAGACTTCCTAATCCTGTAGGAAAGAAAAAGCAACGCCACCACAATCATACGATTGCAATGATGTCTCCCCTGTCGGTGTAAAGTGAATGAATGCTGAAGGCACAGAATGAGAGTGATCGGCTCGTGGTATCTGTGCCATCACCACAACATTCCCCAGTAAGGATGCAGTTTATCCTGCCTCATTCTGTTATTTCAACCAAACTCCAGGAAGGAATGCTCGATTCGATCCATCGACATTGCTGATTGGATCAAAAACATCATATCGGAGGGAAGTTTACACGAGGAATGGTGGATGCAAAGCGTCGACTGGGGTGGGATTTGAACTTAGAATCGCCTATTTACGAGGTAATCAGCTAAGCTATGGCACTCGTCAGACATCACGCACTATGGCAGAATTTACTACCCATCCCTAATTACTGCAGAGATGGCAGTGATGAGTTACATTATTAAACAATTGAATTATTTAGGACGTAGGAACAGCCGTGATGCCGTTAGGGAGGGAGTTCCAGGATTTAGACCCAGCGACACTGAACGAACAGCGACATATTTCGAACTCAGAATGATGAGGAGCTTAGAGAGGGATGTGCAGTGGCAGTTTTCCCGTACATCGCCTGTCATTGTCCTTCAACATGGAGGCAAAAATCTCATTGGTCTGCTTTTGGCAGATTCAGCGTTTGTGTTCTGTGTGTTACCAGGAATTCATTTTCATTCGGATAATTCACAAGAAGAGAAGTCAATCTTTATTTGCTGACCAGGCCTGAGCAATGCAAACTCTGAATGTTAACCAGGGAACAGTGGTCTTGGCATTAACCCTTGTGACCTGATTTGTACTTACATTTGTGCCTGTTCTTCATGCCAGAGCTATCTTCACGCCAGAGCTAACAGGCTGATGCTAACAGGAGCTTGTTTCGAGGTGCTGAGGTCTGATGAAGGGGCGCCACCAATAATGGCATCGTTCAACTCGTCTGATTCCAGAGCCCTGGCTAGAAACGATCAGAGCTTTCTCACTGAATTTGTTCAGGGTCTTGACTCGAAGAGACCATAACTCAAATATAAACATATATTTCACTGGAGCGGGTCATAAAATTGCGCAGTGATTGTGAAGAAAGTTCCAGCAGAGAAACAGGTCCCAGAGAAAGAGGTTCCAGTGAACCAGGCATCTGACAGCAAATATGTTTCTTTTGCCGGTGAAATTCACCGATTAGCGAAGTGAAGCAGTGACGGAAATTATATTTGCTAGTAATTCACCTGTGAATGTTCTTCCTTCCAATGTCCCTGTTAACATCACAAGTCGACAGGATGAACCCGGCTGCAATATGTATTGAGCCAGTGGTGTAATGGTTAAGGCATCTAACTTTGAATTGGAAGATTGTAATGTTGTATCCTCCCTCGCTTGACTGAAGTTGATAGCTTTTCTAGCCTTGCAAACTGACAGTTGCTTCCAACGAGGAATGTGTACCCAGCGCTGTTTTTCTACGATTCCCAGCAGCTGAAGTGTATCGCTGGGTTTGGGAAATTGAAAGTTTCACATGAGCAACATGAGTGTGGGACTATTTCAGCTCACTGTCCATTTCTTATCGCAGCTCATGGCAACAGTCCCCATTGTCAGGAGAACTTTCTTGCGTTGCATGTAAAGTTGCCTTTTTTCAGGGAACCTTATATGCGGCGACGGAGAGTGGACGTGAAGGAGATAGAGCGCGTATAATCATAGAACAGGACAGCACAGTACAGATCCTTCGGCCCACGATTTGTGCTGATCTATTATCCTGCTAAGATCAAACTGCACTCACACTAGATTTTACTACCATCCATGTGCCTCTCCAAGAGTTGCTTAAATGTTCCTAATGTATCTGACTCCACTACCACTGCCGGCAGCGCATTCCACGTGCCCACCACTCTCAGGGGATGTGTCTGTGTGTCTCCATCCGTGGCTTAACATGAGGATGAGTTCTTCAAGGGGGGTTTTAAAACAGTTTTATCATCTCAAACTTCAGTTCCATTTGTTGATTACAGGCATAATCTCATTGACATTTTCCGTTGAAACTTAAGGACACAAAAGACGGTGGGCCAAATGCTAGAAACTGGGATTAGAATAGATGGATGCGTGGTGACTCGCACTGACACGATGGGCCGAATGGTCTTTTTTCCACGTTGTAAAAACTCAAACACTGGGTGATTCTGATCTGCAGCAGAAATGAGGAAAAATGAAAAGCCAAAAGCAGTGTCACTGAGAAAAGAATCATGCACAGTCAAAGCGTCTTCCCTGATGGTCTAGTGGTTAGGATTCAGCGCTCTCACCACCGCAGCCTGGGTATGATTCCCGGTCAGGGAACGTGCATTCTCTGCTGCTCATTTTTACCTGCCCATGGCACTCCTGACTGATTTTCAGAAGCAGGAGAAGAGACGCGAGATATCCTATTCTATCCCAAATGATATTCAAGCTGACATGTAACAGCGAAATGAGAATGCTGGGAATCTGAACCAGAAACAGCAATTGACAGACAACCTCAGCAGGTCTGGCAGCATCTGTGGAGAGAAACAGAGTTAACGCTTCAGATCAACTGTCTGTTCGTCAGAACCAGGTTAGTTGTGCACTTCTATATTATAACTTCTGGGAAATTATCACTTTTATCTGCCGTATCAACATATTTATCAAAACATCTCCTTAGTTTCCAACCGATAACGTTACAACTTTAAAAGGACTTTATCGGCTCTAATGCTGCTTCTTTTGTCCTGAGTTTGGGAAAGGTTCTGCTTAAATGGTTGTCTTTTCCTTTCCTTTAATGTCAGTTAGCATACATGTCAAATGGAGAATTGGTTCCTTTCACAGCCTACCTCAATATGTTTCCCTATTTGTCTCACATTGTCTCTTTGTATCCACCTCAGCCCTTTCACGTTCTCTCACTCTCCGTCTGTCCATATACCTCATTTCCGATTTCTGCTCTTTGAAAAGTCCGTAATTCGGAGAGTGTTTGACAGTAGAGCTGCTGAGAGGCTTCTCCCACCCCCCACACCACCGACTGTAGAATATCGAACTGGGCTAATATTATTCGGATAATGTCTCTGTCCCTTAGGCCTGAGGTAAGGAGACATTTCTTCCCTAAAAATACGATGAGCTGTTAAACTTTGAAGTAGAGTTCCTAATCCACCAGCAAAGCAAAAGCACCGCCACCGCAATCATTCGTTTGCGATGATGTCTCACCTGTTGGTGTAAAGCGAAAGAATAGCATCAGGAGACAAAGAGGCTGATCAACCCATGGTGTGTGCCATTAACACAACACTCCCCAATAAGGCTGTAGTTTGTCCAGCTGCACCCTGTTATTCTGAACAAACTCCAGAAAGGCATGCCCAGTTCTATCATGATAGAGATCAACAATCGAGAGAAGTTTTAACATGTAACGGTAAACACAAAGTGCAGGCACCACTGGGATTGTGAACCCAGGATCGCCTGTTTACTCGACAGCCACGTTAACTGACTGAGCCACGGCACCATGTTGACCTGTGCTTTACCCACCGATATATGCCTTTCTCTAACTATGTAATCAGTAACACTTTTTCTGTATCAATTTTGCAAACAAACCCCCTTTTGCAAAAACGGATAGTTCACAGTCGTTTCAGAGATAGTAGGAACTGCAGATGCTGGAGAATCTGAGATAACAAGGTGTAGAGCTGGATGAACACAGCAGGCCAAGCAGCATCAGAGGAGCAGGAAGGCTAACGTTTTTCTGAAGAAGGGTCTAGGCCCGAAACGTCAGCCTTGGCCCGAAACGTCAGCCTTCCTGCTCCTCTGATGCTGCTTGGCCTGCTGTGTTCATCCAGCTCTGCACCTTGTTATTTCTAGTTCACAGTTGAATGTTCTCCTCCGAAAATGCACTGAAAGAGACAATCTCCTCTTGCATTGGTTGAAAACTGATAATTTCACCTGTTTAAACTGACGGCAAAAACAGGATTGGTTCATCCTCTCGGGGTCTGCATTAACACACACGGAGGGACAGGTTCATTGTCGCGAACTAATCAGGAGTGATGGGTAATTGGGCAGTATCGTCTGACCCATTAGAATGGGTAAGACCCGATTCGACATGGCTGCTAACTGACAGAAAAGGAAACGCCTCGCGTTTCTTTTCCTTCTTCTAAAAGCCAGTCAGTAATGCTGCGGTAACGAACATCGAGGAGAGAAAAATTTGAATTCCCTAACCAAGAATCGAAGTTGGGACGCGACGGTGAGAGCGCCAGATTTTAACCAGGAGACAGTCAGAGAAAGTGTTAACTGGGCGTGCTTCTTTTCTGGATGACATTATTTTTGCCTTGTTTTATTTTTGCTCATTTTGGCTGTAGTGTAGTTCCTCCCTGTCATCGAGTTTTCATAGCTTGGAAAAATACCATTTGGCACATCGTGCCAGTGCATGTTTTCAGGCATCTATCTATTCAAGTCCGAATTTCCAGCATTCAGCAGAACATTTTGTGTTCACAAGTTTCGAAAGGCAAATGTCAATAAGGCAATCACTGACTGGGAATCGAACTGGCAGCACGGACCGCACTGATTTTTAAACACTCGACTACCACAGACGACGCCAAAGCGACTTACATCGTTTCTCACTTCTTTTGCCTTTTCATTTTTCGTCATTTTGACTGCAGACCGCTTTCTCCGTGTTTTCGAGTTGTTAATAGCGTGGAAAAAAGACCATTCTGCCCATCGTGTCAGTGTGAGTCACCACGCAATCATCTATTCGAAACCCAGTTTCTAGCATTTGGCCCACCGTCTTTGATGTTCTTAAATTTCAAGGGAAAATGTCAATGAGATTGTCCCTGCAACCAAACAATGGGACTGAAGTTTGAGATGATAAAATTGTCTTAAAACCCCCTTGAAGAACTCATCCTGTCTACAAAATCATGAGAGGTATAGGCAGGGTGGATAGCAAGAAGCTTTTTCCCAGAGTGGGGGACTCAATTACTAGGGGTCACGATTTCAAGGTGAGAGGGGAAAAGTTGAAGGGAGATATGCATGGAAAGTTCTTTAGGCAGAGGGTGGTGGGTGCCTGGAACGCGTTGCCAGCGGAGGTGGTAGAGACGGGCATGATAGCGTCATTTAAGATGTATCTAGACAGATACATGAATGGTCAGGGAGCAGTGGGATACAGATCCTTGGAAAATAGGCAACAGGTTTAGATAGAGGATCTGGATCGGCGCAGGCTTGGAGGGCCGAAGGGCCTGTTCCTGTGCTGTAATTTTCTTTGTTCTTTGTTCTTGTTCTCATGTTAAGCCATAATGGGAGACGCTCAGACATATTCCCTGAGACTGACAGAGGCCTCAGAATTATATGCGCTCCATCTCCTTCACGTTCACTCTCCATCGCCGCTCACAAGGTTCCCCAACAAAATGCAGCTTTATGAGGAACACATGCAGATTCTCTTGACAATGGGAACCGTTGCCATGAGCTGGGATATGAAATGGACAGTGAGATGATATAGTCCCACACTCATGTTGCCATGTGCAACTTTCTATTTCCAAAGCCCAGCGATCCAATCACTTCAGCTGCTGGGAATCTGACAAAAACAGCGTTGGGCAAACATTCCTCTTTGGAAGCAACTGTCAATTTGCAAGGTTAGAAAGGCTGTCAACTTCACTTGAGCGAGGGAGGATACAACATTGCAATCTTCCAGGCCAAAGTGAGACGCCGTATTCATTACACCACAGGCTCAACACGTCTTGCTGTATCTTGCATCCTGTCGAATTGTGATGTTAACAGGGACATCGGTGGAAAGTGCATTCACAAGGTGAATAACCAGCAAAGATAATCGCTGTCACTGCTTCACTTCAATGGTCTCCACTTTGCTAATCGGTGAATTTCACTAGCAAATGAAACACATTTGTCCTCAGATGCCTGCTTCACTGTCACCTGTTTCTCTGCCACCTGTTTCTCTACTGGATCTTGCCTTCGTTTTATTCACAGTCATTGCGAAGTTCTGCCTCTCGTGTCTTTTTGAAAATTATCTTCTCTCAACTTAAAAATGTGTTCCCTAGTCTTGAAATCTCCCATCCTACGGAAAAGGCAACTACCATCTATACAATCTACACGTTTCATTATTTTATAAACTTCTGTCAGGTCACCTCTCAACCTCCTAAGCACCAGCGAAAAAGGTCCAAGTCGATCCAAACTTTCACTATAACTCAAACTTTCCATATCAGACAACATCCTGGTAAACCTCTTCTTAACACTCTCCAGCTTAATAATATGCCTCCTATAACTGTGCGACCGGAATTGCATACTGTATTCGAGAAGAGGCCTCACCAACATTCTGTGCAACCTCAACATGACTTCCCAACCCCTAAACTGAAACGACTGAGCAATGAAGGCAAGCGCGCAAAAAACTACCCTGTCTATATGGGACGTAAACTTCAAAGAATTATGTACCTACACCCCTAGGGCCCTAAGGAGGCACCTCAACAGTGAGACAAAGTCTGTGGGCGGGTGGGGCATAGTTTTGAATTTCTTCGACTTCACGTGTAAAGAAATTTATTGAACACATGCAGCTGAATAAGATTGGCAGTTCATTCTCCGTGAAGCAATATAAATGGAACTGAACATTTTTTTTCAATTAAAAAGTAAAGTTTGAACCTCTCGAGTCGGAAGGGAACTGTCGCTCAGAGACGCAATTCCTGCTTTAAACTGGCTCCTTAAAAATTTGAGTACATTCCGATGATGTTAGATCCATTTCATACTTTCTGAACTCCATCCAAGAAATCCACAAATAAGACTCTGTCTTTTTGCATTTTGAACCCTCCCTTCTTCTCAGCAGCTCTTTATTTTAAGATGATAAAAATTCTGACCAAAGTTGAAGGCAACATTCGCCTGTTTCAATGAGATAAATCTAACTCCTTTTTGATTATTGACCTGTGCGAGTTTGAATAAATTGAAGCGAGTTAAACAGCAATTTTCTGCAATTTAACTCAGTGCAGTCAGCCATGTGAGAAACGTCTTCGAGCTGAAAAAAATCACCTTTTTTCTCTCTGTAGATATTTCTTCACATTTTGACGTTTTGCAGGAGTTTGTCGATTGTTGAGTCATTTCCCAGTTCACAGAAACTGGTATTTTCCTATAAACTCAAAATCGCCTTTCCTCATTACCCTCTTGAGCCACGACAACTTAAAACTGCTGCAGGTGAGGCTCCAACTCACAACCTTGGCATTGTACACGTTTCGAAACTGTCATGTAAGTACAGTGCGCTGACCGATTGTGTCACTGGAGCAGCACGTTATTTTAAGTTTCCATATTTCGGGTTATACCTTAACAGTTGGCAAATTGTCTGTGAACTGGGATATGATCGTCTTCACTAGTGGTTCCTAAGTTGTTCGAGGAATTTAGTTAATTACGCAGTGCTAAACTGGATTGAAATGTACATTTTCAACATTTTCTTTCACTGTCCTTGATGTTTTTACTCTGTAGAAATATGTCAATTGAGTTCTTGAACAAACTTAATAACTGACCTCCACAGTCTCTGGGGCACCGATTTCCAAAGCTTCACCTCAGTCTGAGTTCTCTCACCTCAGTCTGCTGTTTGAGGTATGTTCCTGTTGTGGGAAATTAACTTCACCGTGTACCAAGTGCTGCTGCTGGCATGCCTTCTGGCACTGCACTCTTTTTACACTTGCTCAAGTGTTGCCCTGATCACGTCATGGCTCCGTGTCACAAGGCTCAGGAAAAGAACACAGGGCAATGTCCAGAAAGATAAATTTTATTGGTAAAAAGCAGTTCATGCGGCTTTCTGCGTTTATTTACGAGTTTTGCATCATTTAGAATTTTGAAACTGTGCACCTTGTATACAAGTGCGGTTCATTAATATCTGTCCAGAGGAGAGATTGGTGTCAATACTGACTCTGTGCACTCTCCTCGAGTCAGGAAAACAATTCATCACAGATAACGTTACATCCCCACTGTCATGGGCCTTTCATGCTACAAAATTCTTCACAGAATTCGATTCAGCAACAATTCACTAACTTCGATTGCAAAATTCACACAGCCGACAGGATACACACTACACCCGCCGTCATCAACCTTCACCATTACTTCATTCAAGGACACGTTCCAAGATTTTCATGAAGAGTGAATGCATAAGTGTGTAACACAAAGGTAAATTGAATTTCACATTTAAAATTAATTTAAAACTCGATTTAGAATATCAGAATATCATGTTTAGCACCACAGTCAGAACTCCAGCCCAGCAATTGAGAAATCTACCCCTGAATCCCCAACATCCACACGGCAACTTGCTCCATGTACACATTTGGAAACCTATGTGAAGGAGCATGCTGTCCCATAGAGCGCCTGTGAGCATCCTCAATTGTCTGACCTAAAGCTACGACAGGAGCTGTCCATTCCAGTTGTAACAGCTGTGGGGTAAAGGTGAGAAACTTGATATTCAGTGCTGTCGATTCACCTTTTTCATCATCATGACAGGAACGTTTAAGAGGCATTTAGACAGACACGTGAACAGGAAGGTAATAGAGAGATACGCAACCATTGGCAGGCAAATGGGATCAGTTCAGTTCAGAATAGCGTTCAGCACAGACCTATGTTGCACTGTTTTTGTTCCACGTTATTGTTGACAATTCTCTGCCAGAAACAACACCGAAAGATGGGAACATAGGAACAGGAAGAGGCCATTCAATCCAACTCTGCTGACTCGCCATTCCTTAACATCTTGGCTGATCTGAAACTTCAATGGTTTTTCCGATCCCATCCTCACAACCCACATCGAGAATCTGGATTTAGAGATCTCTAAATATATTCAAGGTGACAAATCAAGTGTATAACGGGAATGTTATGTTGCATTTCCCCGTCAACGACGCAGGTTTGTGGGACGATCTCTGGTCGAACTATTCTCTGAAAACTTGCGTGAAATGGTGACGAACGTCCTCTGGTCAGCAGCAGGGACTGGAATTCCGGATGATGACAGGAAGTGCAGATGAAGCAGTTTCCACAGAACACCATTGATTCGTTTGGAACCTGAAATGAAAGTCGACTCTGTGGCGTTTTGAACCCACACGACCTTGGAATCGCAAATCTTTAGCAATCCACCGCACTGTCCATTGCAACAAGAGCCATCCTCAAGTTGCACTGAGCCCGTTGTGCTCGCGTCTTTCATCAAGCATCTGTCTCGCCATCGGTTTCGTAAGGACTGCTTGAAATATTAGTCCCTGTGTCGAATGTTAGTTTAAATACTCATCAACAATCCCACTATATAAACCTGTGCTTCTGATATTTCGTTATTTTTTACTTGTTTCTCTTTCATTCGATGTATGTTCATGGGAGGACAATTTGGGGGGAATAATGGGAGGGAAAATCGCGTTCCCTCTTATTGTCGGAATTCAACCTCCATTTTAACACATTTCAGACAACAAGTTCCAATTCTTGATTTCGACTTTACCATAAAGTCGACTGATCAAGAATCTCCGGCGAGATAAACTAACAAGAATTGGATTCTCGCTTCACTTTCTACGAAACTAGCAAGTTATAACGAAAAATGGCAGCAGTGAAACAGTTGAGAATAGCGACGAGAGTGGGATTCGAACCGATGTGTGCAAAGCACAATGGATTAGCAGCCCATCACCTTAACCTCTCGGCCACCTCATCACGTGCTTAAAGAAGGTGACATGTGATCTTGTCAAGACCTCATGTTTCTCTCACTTAATTAAATTGTGCAGAGCATCAAGTATTTCTCCCTCGTGTTTGTGAAATGATATGCAGCAGGGTATGATTTCCAGAGTATGGTATGACCTGTGGGTCACTCCTACTGCGACACACTGCTCTCATGAGCTGAACACAAATGAAGAAATTACTCAATGACAAGATTTAAGTGGTTTATGGGGAATGGATCTGGATGACATGATCTGAGGGCCGGTGTGGACTTGCTGGGCCAAAGGGCCTGTTTCCACACTGTAGAGATTCTATGATTCTACGATCTATTGAATCGAATTCGACGAAAAATTGAAGCCAATTGAATGAAAAGCGTGCTGACAGCGGGGATGTGACATTGTCTGTGAGGAATTGTTTTTCAGACTCGAGGAGAGTACACTCTGCTGTTCCCAGAAGTCAGTACTGGGACCAGCTCTCTACTCAACAGATATTAATGACTCATACTTGTTTACAGAGCGCACAATTTCAAAATGCTAAATGAGGCAAACCTGACAAATGAACTTCACAATACAGAAACTGGTCTTTTGTAATGACATCTGTTGCGCTGAACATCACTCTCTTGTCATTTTCCTCAGCCTGACGCTTCAAGAATCACTGGTCTATGCTAATAAAAGCTGCTCTGGGTGATGCTTGTTCTCACAACATCGGCATTGAATACGCCTCCATGAGCATGCTTTCTGGAATTTAAATTGATCCCGCATTGCGTTCCTTCAGCACATGTTATGGGGAAATTGAGTACCACAGTTAATGCCGTGGCCGGATTCCAGCAAGGGCTGCTGCAGCCGCATCACACAGTAAGAACCTCTATATGGTCACGGTGCCCCAAATGAGGCCTCAGGGAACAGGAAGTAAGCGCAGTGCTATGGGGTGTGACAGGAGCAGTGCCAGGCACACTAGCAATACAGCGGACTGAGATGAGGGAACACACAATGGGGAGAATCTTTGGAATTCTCAGCCCCGGAAGTCGTAAATGCTAAGTATTGAGTTTGTAAAAGGCTGTCATTGATTGATTTCGACAGATTTTTAAAACATCAAGATCTCAGCGAATAGTGTAGAAAAAATGGTTTTAAAGTTGGAGGCCGTCCAAGATCTCATTGAACGGCGAGGTGGGCTCGAAGTGTTGAGTGGCTGCATCATACTCCTATTTCTTACAGGTTAAAATGAAGACTTTCCGCATTATATTCACTCGGTGAATGTGATTCATTTTCATGTGGAAATCATTTTTTGCTGGAGTGCAACATTGGTGTATTTTTCAACGAGCATTTAAGTTTTACAACGGTTATACCAGCAGTTTCCTCAGACAAGGAAGTGACTACTGCTGCAGACGACCATATAATCCCAGTTCCCAGGCCTGGAATCAGAGAAACTCAATATCCCACTATTCTATATTTTCGAGTAAATCTGATTCTGACCCTAAATCCCGACCCCTGCATATGCCTGATAAACGCTAAACCACTTGTTTCACAGAATCGTTATCAATCTCCCTTAAAAATATTCATGGACACTGCAGGAGATATCCTGGCATTTTCCCCAAGACTGGATAAAATGGAATGGAATGCTTGGCTCAGCTGGGATTGTTCTCCTTGGAACAAAGGAGGTTGGGGGTGGGGAAATTTATAACCACACAATAACATTTACAAACATTCAATATTCTTAGGGACCTTGAAAGAGTAGATACGGACAGGTGGTTTGCCTTAGTGTGAGAGTCGAGGGCCAAAGGACACAATCTCAGAACAAGGTGTTGCCCATTTAATTCTGAAACGAGGAGGAATTGTGTTGCTCAGGACCCAGTAATTGTCTGGAAGTCTCTCTGTGAATTGTCGAGTATTTTCAAGCTGAGCTAGACAGATGTTTAGACAGTAAGGAGATCAAGGGTTATTCACATGGGGCAGGAAAATGGAGGTGAAGATTATCAGATCAGCCATGACACCACTGAATAGAGAAGCAGACTTGATGAGCCGACTGGCTTACTTCTGCTTCTGCATCATTTGGCCCATTGATCGAAAAGTTTAAAATTGTGAGGGAGTTGGATAAAGTGCTGGAAAAGGTCTATTTATTTGATCAGACAGATCAGTAACGAGCTTCATTAGCTGATGAAGAACAAATGTGCTGTGACCTGGAGACAACAACGAGCACTCGACATACCACAGATTGAAGAAATGACGGGAGGCAAAATGGTGTTCCTTTTCGCTATTCCAGTTTAATCTGCAATTTAACAATTTTAAAGTGATAGGTTGTAATTCTTGATTTAGACTTTACTGTCGTGTCGACAATTCAAGAATCTCTGCTGACATAAACTGATGACAATTGGGCGTCAAGTCCAATTTGTACAAATGTGTGATATACAAAGAAGAATGACAACAGCGATAATGGCCTGAAACACCAACGACGGTGAGATTCAAACCCACACGGGCAGAGCACAATGGATTAACAATCCATTGCCTTAAATGCTCGGTCACGTCCTTACACGTGGAAAGCAGCTGACATGTGATATCATCAAGATCTCATGGGAGGAAAATGGAGGATGAGAAATTTCCTCATCGGAATCGAATCCACACAATTACGTTTATGATTTTAGAGGAATGATAAAATCAGTAAAATTCGAGAAAGTACCACGCTTCTCTGAAACAGCAGTTGTGATTGCTTCATTCTGAGTGAGAATTGTGTTATAATGAACCAAACAAGAAATTTCGTCACATTCCTACCTACATTTAGCCTTGACTCATCATTTCTTCAGTTGGTTTCTTCCTCACGCCTTGTAGCCAATCCCAGCCCTTTCACTCCCCTCCCTCTGCAGTTGTTTCCCACCTGAGACATTCCAGACTATTCCAATTGGATGGAGAGGTCATCAGCTGGAAGATTAACTGTCAGTCTTATCCCACAAACACTGGTCGAATTGTTTTATTTTTCATTAGAAGCCCTGTCCACTGTGACCACTCTCACTGCAGCAACACGGTGTAATTCCCTGTCTGGAATGTAAACCCAGGGCACAGTGAAGAAAGCACCTTACCCTAACCACGTGACCAACCCGAAATGGGGATGGCAATGAGTGCGTGGAGCTAGTCTGTGGCTCCAGTGACGCAATTGGTGAGCGCGCGGTCCTTCTATGACGGTATAGAGGCGCGTGAAATTCCGAGCCTGTGAGCTCCAACCTCACCCGGAGCAGCTTTTATTGACATGGAACAGGGATTATTGGGACATCAGGCTGTGGGAAATATCTCACACACTGTAAATGTTGCAAACATGCACCAGCCAATACTTTTCCCTTTCACTCAATCCCTTTCTCACCAGGAACTAACACTGGCATGATGGTCTGAATGGCCTTCTCCTGTTCTCTGTCACTCTGCGTTGATCTGAACAGTGAAAGTTATTCTCTACAATGAAGCAATGCAGCAGGGAGATAGCAGTGTAGTGGTGATATATCTCCTCGTTATCCTTGGGAACTTAGACACGGCAGCTGCTGCAGTTTAACTTCGATGAATAAAGTCTGGAATGTTAACCAAATTTCAGGAACAGAGACCATGACTTTAATTTTCTGAAATCCCATTCATTCCCACTCCCTTCAGGAGTGAAGTCCTTCTCCAATCTGGCACACAAGCGACCCCAGACCCACAACAATGTGGTTGACCCCGAAGTGTCCTCTGACATCAGTTCAAGGTGAATTAGGGATGAACAATAAATGCTGTCCTGACCAGCGATACCCACATCCCGTGGGAGAATGAGGAAGAATAAAAACACATTCTCAACAGGGAAAAATGGGTCTTCTGTCTGCAAGGACTTGAATTCACCTGATCGCCCAATCTGAATAGAGTCAAGGACACCCGCATCACAGATAAACCAGAGAAATGTGGGGACTGAGGGAAGGATTCAATTACCAACTGAGGTGGAAACTCATTTACTCAGTCACACTGGGGAGACCTTGTTCACCAGTCCCATATGTGGGAAGGGATCACTCAGAAAAACAAACTCCAGAAACACCAGCAAATTCACGTACGACAGCAAGGGTTACATTCTGCTGTTATCGCTGCTGTGAATTCCCAACTAAGAATGAACTATATCTGGATGCCAGTTTCCAGTGAAATTCTGAGGGTTACTTGCGCTGAAATGTTATCTTTGATTTCTCTCTGCAGATGTTGCCAGTTCTGCTGACCTTTTTCCAGCAATTTCTGCTTTTTTATTTGTTTCTAATTTACAGCAACTGCAGTCCTTTCAGTTTTTATCCAGTGGACTTCCACTTTTTTCTGATCTATAACAATCATTAAAACCTATTTGTAGGAACCATAATTTAGAAGTTTGCAGATGAATGCAATAAATGATCATGTCGTTGACCATGAGGAAGAAAACCATGGACTACAGGGATATATCGATCAGGTGGAAAGAAAAAATAGTGAATGGAATTCAAACAGAAAAGAGAATGCTAATGAATTCAGACAGCGTGAACAATGAAAAATGAGAATACTGAATAGTGTAGAGGGTCAAAGACACCTTGCAGTGGACTTTTACAGATTCCTGAAGGTGTTTGGACAGGGAGATCGGATGATCGAGAGGGTTTTGGGAAACTTTCTGTTCTTAACCACAGGCTGGAATATAAGACCAGGAGATGATGCTGGAGCTTCAACAAACACCAATTTAGAGAACAGCTAGAGGACCGAGTACAAGTCCGGTCACTGAATTAATCAACAATTTTTTTTAAAAATCACGACAGACAAGTGCTTTTTGGCCCATCAATTTCACTGCACCACTCAATGAGATCATTGCTAATATCGATCCAAATCAGGTGGGTATGCATCTTAGAGGGGAACTAGCAGATGGTGGCATTTCAATGCATCTTCTACTGTTGTCCTTCCGGGTGGTACAGTTACAAGGCTTGAAAGGTGCTCTCAAAGGGGAGGGGGTGAGTTACTGCAGTGCATCTTGTAGATGGTGCACTCTGCTGCCACTGTAATTCGGTGGTGAAGGAAGTAAATGCTGAAGGTACCGAATGGGGCACCAGGATTGCATTGTGCTGGATGGTTTCGGGTTTCTTGAGTGTTAGAACAAACAACAAAGAAAATTACAGCACAGGAACAGGCCTTTCGGCCCTCCAAGCCTGCGCCGATCCAGATCCTCTATCTAAACCTGTCGCCTATTTTCCAAGGATGTGTATCCCTCTGCTCCCTGCCCATTCATGTATCTGTCTAGGTACATCTTAAATGACGCTATCATGCCCGCCTCTACCACCTCCGCTGGCAATGCGTTCCAGGCACCCACCACACTCTACGTAAAGAACTTTCCACGCATATCTCCCTTAAACTTTTCCCCTCTCACCTTGAAATTGTGACCCTTAGTAATCGAGTCCCCCACTCTGGGAAAAAGCTTCTTGCTATCCACCCTATCTATACCGCTCATGATTTTGTAGACCTCAATCAAGTCCCCCCTCAACCTCCATCTTTCTATTGTAAATAATCCTAATCTACCCAACCTCTCTTCATAGCTAGCACCCTCCATACCAGGCAACATCCTGGTGAACCTCCTCTGCACCCTGTCCAAAGCATCCACATCCTTTTGGTAATGTGGCGACTGTGTAACTGTACGCAGTACTCCAAATGTGGTCGAACCAAAGTCCTATACAACTGTAACATGACCTGCCAACTCTTGTACTCAATACCTCGTCTGATTAATGAAAGCATGCCGTATGCCTTCTTGACCACTCTATTGACCTGCATTGCCACCTTCAGGGTACAATGGACCTGAACACCCAGATCTCTCTGTGCATCAATTTTCCCCAGGGCTTTTCCATTTACCGTATAGTTCGCTCTTGAACTGGATCTTCCAAAATGCATCACCTCGCATTTGCCTGGATTGAACTCCATCTGCCATTTCTCCACCCAACTCTCCAATCTATCTAAATTCTGCTGCATTCTCCGACAGTCCCCTTCACTATCTGCTACTCCACCAATCTTAGTGTCATCTGCAAACTTGCTAATCAGACCATCTTTACCTTCCTCCAGATCATTTATGTCTATCACACAACAGTGGTCCCAACACGGATCCCTGTGGAACACCACTGGTCACAGTTCTCCATTTTGAGAAACTCCCTTCCACTACAACTCTCCGTCTTCTGTTGCCTAGCCAGTTCTCTATCCATCTAGCTAGTACACCCTGGACCCCATGCGACTTCACTTTCTCCATCAGCCTACCATGGGGAACCTTATCAAATGCCTTACTGAAGTCCATGTATATGACATCTACAGCCCTTGACTCATCTATCAACTTTGTCACTTCCTCAAAGAATTCTATCAAGTTGGTAAGACATGACCTTCCCTGCACAAAACCATGCTGCCTGTCACCAATAAGCCCATTTTCTTCCAAATGGAAATAGATCCTATCCCTCAGTATCTTCTCCAGCAGCTTCCCCACCACTGACGTCAGGCTCACCGGTCTATAATTTCCTGGATTATCCTTGCTACCCTTCTTAAACAAGGGGACAGCATTAGCAATTCTCCAGTCCTCTGGGACCTCACCCGTGCTCAAGGATGCTGCAAAGATACCTGCACTCTAACCAACCTCTCTTTAAAAGCCTCCCACATATCAAATGTGGATTTACCCTCAAACAGCTGCTCCCAATCCACATTCCCCAACTCCTGCCGAATTCTGCTATAGTTGGCCTTCCCCCAATTCAACACTCTTCCTTTAGGACCACTCTCATCTTTGTCCATCAGTATTCTAAAACTTACAGAATTGTGATCACTATTCCCAAAGTAATCCCTTACTGAAACTTCAACCACCTGGCTGGGCTCATTCCCTAACACCAGGTCCAGTATGGCCCCATCCCGAGTTGGACTATTTACATACTGCTCTCGGAAACCCTCCTGGATGCTCCTTACAAATTCTGCTCCATCTAAACCCCTAACACTAAGTGAATCCCAGTCAATGTTGGGAAAATTAAAATCTCCCATCACCACCACCCTGTTGCTCCTACATCTTTCCATAATCTGTCTACATATTTGTATCGCTATCTCACGCTCGCTGTTGGGAGGCCTGTAGTACTGCCCCAACATTGTTACCGCACCCTTCCTATTTCTGAGCTCTGCCCATATTGCCTCACTGTTCGAGTCCTCCATAGTGCCCTCCTTCAGCACAGCTGTGATATCCTCTTTGACCAGTAATGCAACTCCTCCACCCCTCTTACCTCCCTCTCTATCCCGCCTGAAGCATCTATATCCTGGGATATTTAGTTGCCAATCTTGCCCTTCCCTCAACCAAGTCTCAGTAATAGCAATAACATCATACTCCCAGGTACTAATCCAAGCCCTAAGTTCATCTGCCTTACCTACTACACTTCTCGCATTAAAACAAATGCGCCTCAGACCACTTGTCCTTTTGCGCTCATCATCTGCTCTCTGCCTACTCTTCCCCTTAGTCACACTGACTTCATTATCTAGTTCCTTACAGGTTTTAGTTACTACCTCCTTACTGTCCACTAACCTCCTCATTTGGTTCCCATCCCCCTGCCACATTAGTTTAAACCGTCCCCAACAGTGTTAGCAAAAACAGCCCCTAGGACATTGGCTCCAGTCCTGCCTCGGTGTAGACCGTCCGATTTGGTAGTCCCACCTCCCCCAGAACCGGTCCCAATGTCCCAAAAATCTGAACCCCTCCCTCCTGCACCATCTCTCAAGCCACTCATTTATCCTGCCTATTCTTTCATTTCTACTCTGACTAGCACGTGGCACTTGTAGCAATCCTGAGATTACTACCTCTGAGGTCCTACTTTTTAACTTGGCTCCTAACTCCCTAAATTCTGCTTGTCGGACCTCATCCCATTTTTAACCTATATCATTGGTGTCTATATGCACCATGACAGCTGGCTGTTCACCCTCCCACTTCAGAATGTCCTGCAGTCGATCTGAGACATCCCTGACCCGTGCATCTGGGAGGCAACATACCATTCGGGAGTCTCGTTTCGACCACAGAACCGCCTATCTACTCCCCTTACAATTGAATCCCCTATGACTATAGCCCTTCCACTCTTTTTCCCACCCTTCTGTACAGTAGAGCCAGCCACGGTGCCATGAACCTGGCTACTGCTGCCTTCCCCTGGTGAGCCATCTCCCCCAACAGTATCCCAAACGGTATACCTGTTTTGGAGGAAGATGACCGCAGGGGACACCTGCACTGCCTTCCTGCTTTTTCTCTGCCTTTTGGTCACCCATTCCTTTTCTCCCTCAGCACTCCTAATCTGCAGTGTGACCAATTTGCTAAACGTGCTATCCACGACTTCCTCAGCATCGCGGATGCTCCAAAGTTAGTCCATCCACAGCTCCAGAGCCATCATGCGGCCTAACAAGGGCTGCAGCTGGACACACTTCTTGCACATGTAGGAGTCAGGGACATCAGCCATGTCCCTGAGCTCCCACATTGAGCAAGAGGAGCATAACACGGGTCTGGAATCTCCTGCCAATTTTACTCTTAAGCTTAACTTAGCCCTACTATAATATCAAATACTAGATAAATGAAATCAAAAAAAAAAGTACCAAATCACTCTACTTACCAGCACACGATAAAAGAAAGAAAAAGAAAACCACTTACCTTATCAACACAACAGAGTCTTTTTTGTTTGGTCAGAGGAGGGTGGGTGGGAGACACTACACGTGTAGTGTCTCGGGTTTAGCCACTGCCCAAATATATCAGTTCGCTCACCTTCCGAGAGCACAATTCGACCGCTCACACTCAGCTCCGCTGCCGAAATGAAGAACTTACCTCCCAGCAGGTGAGGCCCCTGGTCCTCGCTCTCACCACTCCTGCTGCTGCTGCAAAAAAATGGAGCTCGAGTTGAAGGTTGAGTTCAAAGGCCGTTACTAGGGAAACCAGTGGAGATGCGTTCACAGGTCATTGCTAGGGAAACAGAGTTAGGATAAGTTCACAGGCCGTTGCTATAAGAACAGTTTTGGAATGTTTCATTCGATGTTGCTAGGGATACAGCAGAGATGAGATAATAGGCTGTTACTTGGAGTACAAATCGGGAATGGGTAAGAGGCCATTGCAAGGGGAACAGTGTAGAGATGTGTTCACAAGCCTTTGCTATAGGAACATTTGGTGATGGATTCACACGTTGTTGCTAGGGGAACAGAGTGGAGATGTGTTCACAGACCGTTGCCAGGAGAATAATCTCAGTAAGTGTTCACAGGACTTTGCTATAGGAACTGAGTCGGGATGGGTTCACAGGCCGTTGCTGTGGGAACAGAGCAGGGATGGGCTCACAGGCCATTGCTAGGGGAGGAGAGTAAGACTGGTTAATCGGCCATTACTGAGAGAACAGAGGAAGGATCGATTCACATGCTGTTGCTATGAGAACAATGTGAGGATGTTTCACAGGCTGTTGCTTGGGGCATCTTGGGGATGTGGTCACAGCAGTTGCTATGAGAAAAAAAAATTGTAGATGGGTAAGAGCCTGTTGCTAAGTGGACAGAGTGGGGATAGGTTCACATGCCTTTGCTAGGGTAATAGAATGGGGATGGGTTCGTAGGTCAATGCTCGGGGAACAGTGTGAGCATTGGTTCACAGACCAAGGTAAGGAGAAAAGAGTGGGAATGGTTTGACAAGTCACTGCTTGGGCAACAAAGTAAGGATGGGTTCAAAGTCCATTGCTAGGAGAACAGATCGGGAACGGATTCACAGGGAGTTGCTTGGAGCTCAGAGTGGGGATGAGTTCACTGGCAGTTGTTTTGGGACAGAGCGGTAATGGGTTTACAATTTATTGCTATGGCAACAGAGTGAGGATGGTTTCACATGCTGGTGCTAGGCTAACAGAGGATTGATTCACAGGCCACTGCAAGGGCTACAGTGCCGATGGTTTCACAGACCACTGCAAATGGAACAGACTGGGATGGAATCACAGTCAGTTGTCAGGACAACAGAGTGTGGACGGATTCCCAGGCTGTTGCTAGGAGATCAGAGTGGAGATGGGTTCACAGGCTGTTGCTACGGAAACACAGTGGTATTGGGTTTACAGTTCAATGCTATGGCAACAGAGTGGGGAAAGCTTTACAGGTGTTTGCTAGGGGAACAGAAAGACGATGGGTTTACAGGGGCTTCAAGCAGAACATGCAAAGGAAGAGTTCTCTGGCTGTACTAGGGTAACAAAGTGGGAATGGCTTCACAGGCCATTGCTGGGAGATCAGAGTGAGGGTGGGCTCACAGGCCTCAGCAAGGTGTCACACTATGGAAGGGTTCTTCGGGCTGTGCTAGCACAACAGAGTGGGAATGAGTCCACAGGCCGTTCATAGGTAGAATAGTCTGGGTCTGGTTTGGTGAGAGAGTGGAAAGAGAAATGTAGTTGTAATTGAGGATAGTGCAGTCAGGGGAATAGACACTCTTCCCTGTTGCCAGAATCAAGAATCCCAAAGGCTGTGTTGCCTACACGGTGCCTGTGTTCAGGAAATCTCATCTGGACTGCAGAGGAACTTGCAACTCGGAGGTAAAATTTTTTTTAAAAATCAATCAAAAAAGGTAATAATCTCTGGATTACAACCTGAGCCATAAAAAAAATTTGCATAGGGCCAGTAAGATTAAAGAGGTAAATGTGTGACTGAAAGATTGGTGTGAGAGAGAAAGGTTCAAATTCATTGGACATTGCCGTCAGCAATGGGGAGGATGGAGCTGTTCCAATGGGATGGGCCTCACGTGAACGATGCCAGGACCAGAATCCTGGCGAATTGCATAACTAGGGTCTGTGGATAGGACATCAAATTAAATCATGGTAAGGTGGGTTCAGTTGCATGGAAAATTATGGAAAAAGTTCAAGTGGGGGAGGGCTCAGCACAGGTTAAAGTTTCCACAACAAGTAATAGGACAGAAACTATGGAAAGGATCAGGAATTTAACTTCAGGCACAGCAGATAAGGGGACAACTATGAGAAGAGGGGCAGTCAACGCAGGACTGAGGGTGCTGTACTTAAAGGCACACAGTGTATGAAATAAGGAAAATGAGCTTGTAGCACAGATTAAAATTGGCAAGTACAATGTTGCAGATATCACAGAGACGTGGCTGCAAGGGGATCAGGGTTTGAGACTAAATATTCAAGGACACACGTCCTATGAAAAGACAGGCAGAGGATCGGGGCGTGGGAGAATTGCAATGTTAGTAAGAAATGACATGAAATTGACAGCAAGAAGTGAGATAGAGTTGGAAGGTGTAGAATCTATGTGGGTAGTTAAGGAACCACAAAGGGAAAAAGATACCGATGGAGTTTGTGCAGAAGCCTCCTAGCAGTCGTTGGGCTGTGGGGAGGAAAATAAATCAGTAGATAGAAAAGGCATGTTAGAAAGGCACTATTGCAATAGTCATGGGGGACTTCAATATGCAGATGGACTGGAAAAATCAAGCTGGTAGTGGATCTCAAGAAATTTTTGGAATGTCTACGAGATTTTTTTTTCAGCTGCTTGTAGTAGAACCCACTAAGGACAAGTAATTCTGGATTTCGCGATGTGTAATGAGGCAGATTTGATTAGGGAGCTCAAGGTGAAGGAACCCCCGGGGGGTGGTGACCATATATGATAGAGTTCACCTTGCAGTCTGATAGGGGGAAGACTGAATCAGATGCAACAGTATTACAACTGAGTAAAGATAACAACAAAGACATGAGGGAGGAGCTGGCCAGACGTGACCAGAAGAGGGAGCCTAGCAGAGAAGACAGTGCAGCAGCAAAGGCAGGAGTTTCTGGGTTAATTCAGGAGGCACAGCAGAAACTCAAGGAAGAAGAAACATACAAAGGGGAGAATGAGCAACCATGGCTGACAAGGGAAGTCAGGGAGAGCATAAAAGCAAAAACAGCATACAATGTGGTGAAGATTTGTGGAAGCCAGAGGATTGAGAAGCCTTTAAAAACCAGCAGAAGATAACTTAAAATAAACAATAAGAGTGGACAAAATGAAATATGAGAGTAAGTTGGCCAGTAATATAAAAGAAGACTTCTATAAAAGAAGGAGATTTTTTTAGATACGTAAAAGGTTATAGAGAGGCAAGAGTGGACATTGGACCACTGGAAAATGAGGCTGGAGAAGTAGTAATGAGGAACAAGGAAATAACAGACGAACTGAATAGGTACTTTGCATCAGCTTTCAGAGTGGAAGACACCAGCTGCACCCCAGAAATTGAAGAGAGATATGGGGCAGAAGTGAGTGCACAGGCCATCCTAAGAAGAAGGGGCTACGGAAGTTAAAACATCTGAAGGTGATAAATGACCAAGACCGGATGGACTACACCCCAGAGTTCTGAAGCAGATAGTTGAGGAGATTGTAGACACATCCGTGGTAATCTTTCAGAAATCACTGGAGTCAGGGAGGATCCCAGATGATTGGGAACTGGCTAATGCAAAACCACTGTTTAAGAAAGGAGTGAGGTAGAGACAGGAAACTACAGGCCAGGTAGCCTGACCTCAGTTGTTGGTAAGATTTTGGAGTCCCTTATTGAGGATGTGACAGCAGAGTACTTGGAAGTGCATGGTAAAAAAGGGCTGAGTTAGCACAGCTTTGTCAAAGGGAGGTCATGCCTGAGAAATCTGTTAGAATTCTTTGATGAAGTAACAAGCAAGTTAGACAAAGGAGAGCCAGTGGACATGATCTATTTGAATTTCCAGAACAGCTTTGTCAAGGTACCACACAGCAGGCTGCTAAATAAGATAAGAGTGTTATGACAAGGGAGAGGATTGGTTAACTGGCAGAAGGCAGAAAGTTAGGATAAAGGCGTTTCTTACAGCACAGCAGCTGGTTACCTGATGAGTTCTGGAGGGGTCAGTATTGGAACCATAACTATTCACATTATGCATTAACGATCTGGACAAAGGAACGGAGGGTAATGTTGCCACATTTGCAGAGGACACAAAGGTAGGTGGAGGGACAGGTACTGTTGAGGAAGCAGGGAGGCTGCAAAAGGATGTGGACAGGCTAGGAGAGTGGACAAAGAAGTGGCAGATGGAATATAATGTGGGAAAGTATTGGGTTATGCACTTTGGTAGGAAGAATAAAAGCGTAGACCATTTTCAAAATGTGGAAAGGCTTCAGGAATCTCAAGTGCAAAGTGACTTGCAAGTCCTAGTTCAGGAATTCTCTCAAGGTTGACATGCAGGTTTAGTTGGCAGTTCAGAAGGAAAATGCCATTTTAACATTTATTTCAAGGGGCCTAGAAAACAAGAGCAGAGATGTACTGCTGAGGCTGTATCAGCTCCGGTCAGACTGCATTTGGAATATTATGAGCAGTTTTGGGCCACATTCTTAAGGAAGGATGTGCTGGCATGGGAGGGGGTCCACAGTAGGTTTACAAGAATGATCCCAGGACTAAAGACTTGTCATAAAAATAGAGGTGACAACTCTGGGTCTATATTCGATGGAGTTTAGAAGTATATGGGGAATATAGGAAGAATAAATTGGCAGGCAAAAGAGGAGGAATGGCAGTTTTGATTGCAGTAACTGTCATTGCTGTAACTAGAGGAAATATTTCTAAAAACATCATCCAGTGAAAATATATGGGTTGAAATTAGAAATAAGAAAGGAATGAGCAACTTGATGGGATTGTGCTATAGGCCCCTCAGTAGTCAGAGGGAAACAGAGGAACAAACACGTAGCGAGATCTCAGATATATGTAAAAATAATAAAGGTTGTAATAGAAGGTGATTTTAATTTTCCAAATATTAACTGGCACTACTATCCTATTGAAGGTTTCAATGGTGAATAATTTGTTAAATATGTTCAAGAGAATTTTTTTGGACTGGAAGCCTGTCACCAGGGGTGCTCCACATGGATTGGTTCTCGGTCCTTTTTTGTTTGTCATTTATATAAATGGTTTGGGTGAGAATATAGAAGGCATGGTAAGTAAATTTGTGGACAACACCAAAATTGCTGGCATAATAGACAGTGAAGAAGGTTTTCTACGATTACTATTGGATCTTGATGAAATGGGTCAATGGGCTGAAGAATGGCAGATGGAGTTCAATCTGGATAAATGCGAGGTATTGCATTTTTATTTAACAAACAAGGGTAGGGCTAATACAATTAATGGGTAGGGCCTTGGGTAGTGTTATAGAACAGAGGGACCTAGGGGTAGAGGTATGTAATTCTTTCAAGTTTGTGTCACATATAGACAGAGTGGTTAAAAAGGCATTTGGCATGCTTGCCTTCACTGTTCCGTCCTTTGAATATAGGAGTTGGGACGTTATGTTGAGGTTATACAGGACATTGGTGAGGCCTCTTCTGAATACTGTGTCCAATTCTGGTTGTCCAATTATAGGAAGGATATGATCAAGCTAGAGAGGGTTCAGAAGAGATTTACCAGGATGTTGCCGGGCATGGAAGTTTTGAGTTTTAAAGAAAGGCTGGATAGGCTGGGACATTTTTTTCAATGTAGGAAGTTGAGGGGTGACTTTATCGAAGCTTATAAAATCATAAGGTGTTTAGATAAAGTGAACAGCAAAGGTCTTTTCCCTTGGATAGGGGAGTCCAAAACTAGAAGGAATACTTTTAAAGTGAGAGGAGAAAGATTTAAAAGGAAAGCAAGGGGCAACCTTTTCAAATAGAGGGCAGTTTGTATGTGGAATGAACTGCCAGAGGAAGTGGTAGGTACAAGAACACTTAAAATGTTTAAAGGACATTTGGAAAGGCACCTGAATAGGAAAGGATATGGACCAAATGCAAGCAAGTGGGATTACTTCAGTTTGGAAAACTTGATCAGCATGAATGAGTTAGACTGAAGGAGGCTACAGAACTTGGGGAAATAAATCTTGATGTTTTGAAAACAGTTCATATTACAGGAGAGGAAGTGCTCAAAATCTTAGAGAATATAAATGTGGATAAATCTCCAGTGCCTGATCTAGTGTACCCCAGGACATTGTGGGAAGTTAAGGAGGAAATTGCGGGGCTCCTTGCAAAAATATCTCTATCATCTATAAATATGCATGAGGTGCTGGATAACTGAAGGGTGACTAAGGTTATCCCTTTGTTTTAGAAGGGAGATGCCTGGGGACTATAAACCTGAGAGTCTGACTTTGTTGGTGGGTAAGTCTTTGGAGGTGATTCGGAAAGATAGCATTTGGAGAGGCAAGGAATGATTCGGGATAGTGAGCATGGTTTTGTGCAAGGGAAATTGTGTATCACAAATTTGATTGAGTTTATTGATGAAGTAAACTAGAAGACTGAAGAGGCCAGACAGTAAACATTATTTACTTGGACATTAGTAAAGCTTTTGGAAGCTACCACATGGTAGACCAATTAGTAAAGTTAAATCACATGGGATTCAGGGTGACCTTGCTAATTGGATACAAAATTTCCTTACCAACAGGAGACAGGGTATGGTGGTGGAGGGTTGTTCTTTGGACCGGAGACCTGGTGTTCAGCAGTGCCCAGTGATTTTCCACATGGATCGGTGTTGGGTCAACTTTTGTTTATCATTATATAAAAGGATTTAGATGAGAACATAGAAGGCCTGGTTAGTAAGTTTGAGGATGGTACAAAAATTGGTGGTATAATGGACAGTGAAGAAGGTTATCTAAGATTTCAAACAGATCTTGATCAATTGAATCACTGGGCTGAAGAGTGGCAGATGGAGTTTAATTTGAATAAATATGAGGTTCTGCATTATGGTAAAACAAACAAAGGAGGCATGACTTGTACAATTAAAAGTAAGTCCTTGGGTAGTCCTGTACAACAGGAGATATTGGGTTTCAGTAACCTAATGCTTTGAAATTTGTGTCACATATCGATAGGGTAGTAGAGAAGGCATTTAGTATGCTTACCTTCATTGCTCAGACCACTGTGTACAGAAGTTAGGAAGTCATGTTGAGTTCGGACAGGACATTGGCGAGATCTCTTATGGAGTACTGTGTCTAGTTCTGGTCACCCTGTTATAGGAAGGATATTATTAAGCTGGAGAGGGTTCAGAAAATATTTACAAAGATGCTGCTTGGAATGGAGGGATTGAGTTATAAGGAGAGGATGGATAAGCTGGGACTTCTTTCACAGGAGGGTAGGAGGTTGAAGTTGACCTTATAGAGGTTTATAAAATGCTGAGGGGCATAGATAAGGTGAATGACAGGCGCCTTTTCCCTAGGGTGGGAGATTTCAAGAATAGGGGGCATTTTTTTTTAGGCGAAGGGAAGAAAAATTTTTTAAAAAGTCATGAGGGTCAATTGTTTTTTAAGCAGAGTGGTTCGTGTGTAGAAAGAACTTCCAGAGTAAGTGGTGAATGTGGGTACAGTTACAACATTTAAAAGATATTTGGATAAGTACATGGACAAGAAATGTTTGGAGAGATATGAACCAAATGTAGGCAGGTGAAAATACCTTAGTTTTGGATCATGGTCGGCGTGGACTGGTTGGACCGAGGAGTCTGTTTCAGTGCTATCTGACTCGATGTGACTGAAACTTACAGAACACAGAGGCCTGGATATATGGACATGGAGATGTTACAACTAGTGTGAGAGAGACGAGAACCCAAGGGCACAGCCGCTCAGTGAAGGGATGACCCTTTAGAACTGAGATTAAGAGGAATTTCTTCAGCCAAAGTGATGATTCTGTGGAACTCATTGTGGTAGAGGGCTGTGGGGGGCAAGTCATTGAACCTATTTATGGCTGAGATCGATAGGTTCTCAATTGGAGAGAGGATCAATGGTTATGGGAGAAGGCAGGAGAATGGGGTTGAGAAACATAACAGTCATGATCAAATAGTGAAGCACACTTGATGGGGCAAAGAGCCTAATTCTGCTCATATGGCTCATGTGGTCTTATGGTTATTGTGGGTGACTTCAATCTGCACATAGATTGAGTAAATCAAATCAGTAACAAGACCAAAGAGAGGAGAAACTTTTGCAGTATGTATGAAATGGTTTTCTGGATCAATACATTACGGACAAGAATGGAGGACAGGCCATCCTGAACTTCATATTCTGTAATAGCCGAGGGTGGGTTAGCTCAGTTGGACGGACATTTGGTTTGTGATGTAGAGTGACACCAACAGCACGTGCTCAATTCCTGTACCAGCTGAGGTCACCAAGAAGGTCCCACATTTTTAAACCTGCCCCTTTCCAGAGGCATGGTAACCCTCATGGTTAAAGCACCGTTAGCTGTCTCTCTCCCTCTGAAGTGGGAGAAGAGTCCTATAGCCTTCTGGGACTATGGCAAATTTAATTTCAACATTTTAATTGTGTAATGGGAAGGAAATCATTGGTAACCTAGCTGTGAGAGGCCCCTTGTGGTAGAATGAAGAACTCAGTGATAGAACTCCTCATTAAAAGGGAGAATAATATATTTGATTCTGAGACTGGGGGCCAAATCTAAAGAGGAAATTACAATGGTATGAGGTGCATGCAGGTTACAATAACTTGGGGAACATAAACTTAAAGGGGTGACAAATATTTATGAGCACTTGGAGGAACTGCAACAGTTGTTCATTCCTGTCTGGCACAAAATAAAATGGGAAAGATGACGCTGCCACGGCTCACAGGGATATTAGAGATAATACTGGTTCCATGGAAGGGCATACAAATTGGCTAAAAAGAGCAGCAGACCTGAAGTCTGTCAGCAGTTCAGATTTCAGCAAGAGAGGACTAATGGATTGATTAAAAGGGGAAAAATAGAGTATGAAGGTAAGCTTGCGGGGAACATACAAACTAATTGTAAAAGCTCCTAAAGATATAACGAAGAGAAAAAAATAATCAAAACAAATCTCTTACAATCAGAAACAGGGTAAGTTATAATGTGGAATAAAGAGATGGCAGACCAATTAACTACATATCTTGGTTCTGTTATCAGAACAGATGGCACAAATAATATCCCTAAAATGCTGGGCAACACATGAGACAGAGGAACTGAAGGAAATTAGTATTAGCAGGGAAATAGTGTTGGGGAAATGGATGGGATTAAAAGCCAATATATCCCAGCACCTGGTAACCTAAACCCCAGAGTACTTAACCAAATGGCCCACGAGATAGCGGACACATTCTGAAACTAGGGCTTGACTCTAAATAGAGGAAATTGATAATTAGTATTCAAGAATCTATAAACTCTGGAACAATTCCTATGGACCGGAGGGTAGCTAAAGAAACCCCACTATTTGAAAAAAAGGAGGTGGAGAGAAAACATAGAATTATAGACCGGTTAGCCTAAAACTGGAAAACAGTGACAGGATTGGACAGTCAATCAGCATGGATTTACAAAAGGGAAATCATGCTGGACAAATCTGCTGGAATGTTTCAAGATTGCAATGCTTAGAGTTGATGCATTCAAAATGTCCCACAGAAAAGACTAGCATGAAAAATTAAAGCACATAGGATTGGGGTAGCGTATTGATGCAGATACAGAACTGGCTCACAGACAGGAAACAAAGTTCAGGAATAAACATGTCATTTTTTTGAGTGGCAGACAGTGACCAGTGTGGTACTGCAGGCATCAGTGCTTGGACCTCAGCTATTCACAATATCTGTTAATGAATAAGTTGAGGAAATTTAAATGTCATATCTCCAAGCTTGTAGATAGATTATAATGAAGCTGGATGAGTGAACTGTGAGGAGGATGCAGATGTGCTTCAGTGTGACTTGGAGTTGCGTGAGTGGGCAAAAATTCCAAACAGATGATGGATAATGTGGATAAATTGGAGGCTAACCTGTTTGATTGCAAAAACAGAACACAATTATCTGAATGGCAATAGGTTGGGAAAGGAGGAAGATGCAATGAGACCGGTTTGTCCTTGTACACAAGTCGCTGAAAGTAAGCATGTAGGTGCAGCAGGAGGTGAAGAAGGCAAATGTTATGTTGATCGTCATAGCGAGGTGATTTCAGCACAGGAGCAGGGATGTCTTGCTGCAATTGTACAGAGTCTTGGTGAGACCACACCTGGAATATCGTGTACAGTTTTGGAATCCCTATCTGACAAAGATGTTCAGGCTATGGAGGCTGTACAACAAAGGTTTACCAGGCTGATTCTTGGGATGGCAGGATTGACATATATGAACAGAACGGATTGGTTAAAACGAAATTCACTGGAGTTCAGAAGAATGTGGAAAGTTCTTGCAAAAACCAATAAAATTGCAACAGGTTTAATGAGGTAAATGCAGGAAGAGTGTTCTCAATGACCAGGCAGTCCAGAACCAGGGGATAAAAGTTTAAGGGGATGGGATAGGCCATTTAGGACGGAGATGGGGGAAATATTCTTTACTCAGAAGTTTGTGAGCCTATGGAATTTGCTGCCACTGAAAGCAGTTAAGGCCAAAACATGGAATGTTTCCAAGGAAAAGACAGATATTGTTCTGAGGGATCAAAGGGCATGGGTCTAAAGTGGGAACAGGCGACTAAGTAGAATGATCACCCATGATCATACTGAGTAGCACAGTAGGCTCAAACATCACAATGGTCTACTCCTGATCCTACTCTCTATGTTTCAGTTCTGTTGAAGATGGGATATAAAAAAGAAATGATTGTAACTCCCACAGACATCAGCACTACCTTATCACCACTGGATGAAAATCCTGTAACTCCTTATGGAACAGCAATCTAGGAGCAGCTTCACCACAGGGACTGCAGCAGTTCAAGAAGGTCAAGGAGATGCAGTGACTTTGAAAGGTTCCAGACTGATTGCTCTGTTTCTCATTTCCGATCCGGTTCTCAAATTGTTGAACATTCTGAGAAAAGCAGCATAGGAAATAAGAAAATATTTATGGAAGTTTGCTGAAACTGTCTACATTCACTGCTGACTTGGAAATTAGATAACATTTTATATGCCTCTGAACCACTCATTATCTCAAGATTGCACAAAGGCTTGGCATCCATTATTTGAAACTGTTTAATTCAACTGACAATTTACATTAATTTTATTTTCTGTTTAAAATATCCCTTATCTGTGTCTGTCATCAATGAGAGTGTAGGTTATGAACAAAGAAGATTGTGTTTATATCACAGATACTGATTACATTGCTTAGTTGTTTAAGTTTGTTTTGCTCAAGTTATTGTGATTTCTTTTCTATAAACTTGGTGTCCAAGATTTGTTATTCATAAAGTCTGGTTAGGAACATTTCAGCAATTTAAATGGCCACTCAATGTTTTACTTTAGAAGTAGAAATGGAATTAGAATTTGGTTTCATTGTCACATATACACAAGTACAAGCAGACAGGAGTGCAGTGAAAAATTTACAATTCTCCATTTTGTGGTATAAAATCACAAGTACATAATGTCTCTGTGTTGTGAATCCAGTGATAGTGGCACTAATCTTTTCTTAGTTACTATCCTTATGCTGTAACAATTATTTGATGGTCAATGATAGCACATAAGCAGAAATGATCTTCAGTGCAGGACAAACAATTCCTGACCATGGGAAGATAAAGTTGGGAAATCAGTAACATATAACCAGTGATGGCCAACAACAGAATCTACATTCAGACACAAGCAGCAAAAATAACAACAAAATACCAAACAAGGTTCAAATAAATCCATAATGACAGGAGGGAGGGGAAGAGTTTGGGGGAACTGGTGGGGAGCAGGGGATGGGGTCAGCTGGAAAGTGGGAGAAGGAGGAACAGTGAGACATAGAATGGGCCGCCGTTTCGTGAGAGGAGCATGGGACGAACGGCACCATTTACAAACCACCCACCCTATTCTGTTCTCTCCCTCCACTTTCTGGTTTGTTCTCTCAGCTTCTTTCACACTGGCAGCCAGCTCAGTGAGAAAGATGTGCATGTAGATACTTTTCCATCATTCTCAGTTACGAGCACACACACAAGCACCTCCCAAGAGCATACTGTGCATACTCCTCAGCAAACACAGCAATGATTTAACACCATAACCTTTGTTTTCAGCCCCAGTTACACAAAAGGCAAAAAAGCAAACAGCTGAGGGATAACTTAAAAATGTAAAAGAAAAACTGACCAGATAACTTCAGCAATTTCCATGATGCATTGTTACACAGATGTATAGTTTCACAGATATATAGGGCTGTCAACTCTTCAGACTGTGGCATCGACAGCCAAAGTCCTTTTCTCAGAAACCCCCCGTTCAAAAAAACTGGAGCCTTTCCTTCTGTTTGATCATGTTCTCCCCAAGACTTGCTGACACCAGTTCCCAGATACTGACCTCATTAATGTCCAAACACATTGCCACACTCCAGCGTCAAAGAGTCTGCGGAGTTTGTGATCATAACGAACCTGCACTTAACCTCCCAGCCTGCCCTTAAAAACAAACAACAGCTTGTTTTATTTGTCTTTTAAATACAAACTGCTGCTCACAGTCCAGAGGTCACCCTTCAACTATCAGATTCCAACCAAAAATGATGTTTAAAAAAATCAGCAATGAGCCTAACAGAGTGCATCGATTATCGACAGAGGTTTAACTAGTGACACATGCTGAGTGAGTGGAACACTACTCAGTGCAGTTTAGAACACTGAGAGGGAATCTCATTGAAGCAAATCAAAATATGAAAGGGCTTGATAGGGTAAATGCTAAGAGGATGTTCCCTCTCATTGGAGAGTCCAGGACCAGAAAGCATGGTCTCAGAATAAAGCCCAATTTAAAACTGAGACGAGGAGGAATTTCTTGAGAGGGCTGACTGTCTTTGGAACTTTCTTGTGTATATTTAAGGGTGAGATAGATAGATTCTTGATCAGTAGGGGAATCAAGGGTTACAGAATAAACACTGGAAAATAAACATGAGGAACGGCAGATCAGCCACAATCCTGTTGAATGGTGGAACAGGCTCAAGGGGCCCAATGGCTTACTCCTATTCCACATGGTGTTCCAGCAGATTGCAGAAAGAGCTGTAACCAGTTACACAGCCAGAAATGAGTGTTCCAGTGAACTGACTGTGGACAGAGCTTTAACATATACTGAAATAAAACTGCACCACATCCAGTTGAGAGAAACTATATGGATGTTCTCTCCACTGGGTCAGTATTTGTCTGATCGGGCAGCCAGGAGAGACTAAAGATACCTATCTATACTATGGAAATATCAGGACAATGCCAGGGATAGTTACCCACTTGAGCTGGCCACCCAATAGTACAGTCACACGGGGTACAGACCATTCCCCTGCTCCATACGTAGGACGGACTCAGTCAGACATCCAGATGCTAAGACACCTGTAAGTTTACAGGGAGGGTTCCAGGAGTTGGATTCTGGCGGGATTGCAGCTTTTCATCCCCCCTTCATATTTCACTTTAACCGCAGTAAACCTCCCTCCGAGAGTAATCAAACAAAACTGCAGAGCCCCAGATGGAGACACTGGAGCAGATTGGGGACAGAGGGTTAGAAGAGTGAGGAAGGGGAAGAGAGAGAGAGACCGAGTACGGCGGGGACGAGGCAACATACGGTCACGCCCACTTACTGTGGCGTCACCACGTTAGGTGCTCTTGCACCCTCCCCCATCGCGCTGAAGCAAAAGACTGGCGGCCATTGACCACAGCCTGTTTCTGGGAACAAGCCTGAGACTCTCTGCGGCTAAAATCGCGGGACCGTAAAACCCATTTTTGGGGGTTGAGACCTAAACTGAGCAATCATGAAATTCTCTTGCCAGAATATCACGCCGAACGCTGGCCTTGCCTTTAACGTTCACTCACCGCTCATAAATGTGACGGACAAAGATTTTTTCCCGAACGTCCCTCAAGGCACGCATGCTTGCAACGCCAGTTAACTATGCGCATGCTCCGACACGCTGCCCGCCTTGTTGATGGCGTCTCACGACCAATAGCAATCGGGGGCGGGACTGGAGGATTAACGCGGGGCTGCCGGGTCAACCTGGGGAACAAAGGGCGTGAGCCCGTGAGCCTAACCCTCCCCTTCCTGACCCCTTCTCCCACCGCCAACACACTTCCTCGTCCTGGACACCACCCCAAGGCCTCCTACCCTCCCTCGACCTCTTCATTTCCAACTGCCGTCGAGACATCAATTGCCTCAACCTCTCCACCCCTCTCACCCACTCCAACCTCTCCCCCACGGAACGTGCAGTCATCCGCTCCAATCCCAACCTCACCACAAAACCCGCGGACAAGGGAGGCGCAGTTGTAGTGTGGCGCACTGACCTCTACATCGCCGAGGCCAGGCGCCAACTCTCCGACACCTCCTCCTACCGCCCCCTTGATCATGATCCCACCCCCCGACCACCAAACCATCATCTCCCAAACCATCCACAACCTCATCACCTCCTCCCATCCACAGCCTCCAACCTCATCGTTCCGCAACCCCGCACTGCCCGCTTCTATCTCCTTCCCAAAATCCACAAACCTGACTGCCCTGGTCGACCCTTTGGTCTCCGCCTGCTCCTGCCCCACCGAACTTATCTCCACCTATCTCGACTCCATTTTCTCCCCCTTGGTCCACGAACTCCCCACCTATATCCGTGACACCACCCACGCTGTTTACCTCCTCCAAAACTTCCAATTCCCTGGTTCCCAACACCTCATCTTTACCATGGACGTCCAGTCCCTATACACCTGCATTCCCCATGCAGATAGCCTAAAGGCCCCCCGCTTCTTCCTGTCCTGCAGGCCCGACTAGTCCCCCTCCACTGACACCCTCATCCGCTTAGCCGAACTCGTCCTCACACTCAACTTCTCTTTCAATTTCTCTCTCTTCCTACAGACAAAGGGGGTGGCCATGTACCAGCATGGGCCCAAGCTATGCCTGCCTCTTTGTAGGTTATGTGGAACAATCCCTCTTCCATAGCTACACTGGCCCTAAACCCCACCTCTTCCTCCGTTACATTGATGACTGTATCGGCGCCGCCTCGTGCTCCCACAAGGAGCTCAAACAGTTCATCCACTTCACCAACACCTTCCACCCCAACCTTAAGTTCACCTGGACCATCTCTGATACCTCTCTCTCCTTCCTGGACCCCTCTGTTTCCATCTCTGGCAACCACCTGGAAACCGATATCCATTTCAAGCCCACCGACTCCCACAGCTACCGAGAATACACCTCCCACCCACCTTCCTGCAAAAATGCCATCCCCGATTCCCAATGCCTTCGGCTCCGCCGCATCTGCTCCCAGGATGAGGCATTCCACTCCCGAACATCTCAGATGTCCTTGTTTTTCAAGGACCGCAACTTACCCCCTCAGTGGTTGAGAACGCCCCCGACCATGTCTCCCGCATTTCCCACAACTCATCCCTCACACCCCCTCCCCGCAATAACAACCAAAACAGAATCCCCCTCGTCCTCACGTACCACCCCACCAAACTCCGGATCCAACGCATCATCCTCCGACACTTCCGCCATCTGCAATCCGACACGCCCACCAAAGACATTTTTCCCTCCCATCCTTAGCTGATTTCCGGAGGGACCACTCTCTCCATGACTCCCTTGTCCGCTCCACGCTCCCCTCCAGCCCCACCACACCCGGCACTTTTCCCTGCAACCGCAGGAAGTGCTACACCTGCCCCCATACCTCCTCCCTCACCCCCATCCCAGGCCCCAAAAAGACTTTCCACATCAAGCAGATGTTCACCTGCACATCTGCTAATGTGGTATACTGTATCCGCTGTTCCCGTTGTGGCCTCCTCTACATCGGGGAAACCAAGCAGAGGCTTGGGGACCGCTTTGCAGAACACCTATGCTCGGTTCGCACTAAACAACTGCGCCTCCCAGTCGCAAACCATTTCAACTACCCCTCCCATTCCTCAGATGACATGTCCATCCTGGGCCTCCTGCAGTGCCACAACGATGCCATCCGAAGGTTGCAGAAACAGCACCTCATATTTCTCTTGGGAACCCTGCAGCCCAATGGTATCAATGTGGACTTCACAAGCTTCAAAATCTCCCCTCCCCCTACTGCATCCCGAAACCAGCCCAGCTTGTCCCCGCCTCCCTAACCTGTCCTTCCTCCCACCTATCCCTTCCTCCCACCTCAAGCCCCACCCCCACCTCCTACCTACTAACCTCATCCCGCCCCCTTGACCTGTCCGTCCTCCCTGGACTGACCTATCCCCTCCCTACCTCCCCACCTACACTCACCTTTACTGGCTCCATCCCCGCCTCTTTGACCTGTCTGTCTCCTCTATCCATCATGTATCCACCTCCCCCTCTCTCCCAATTTATTTCAGAACCCCCTTCCCCCCCCCCCATTTCTGAAGAAGGGTCTAGGCCTGAAACGTCAGCTTTCCTGCTCCTCTGATGCTGCTTGGCCTGCTGTGTTCATCCAGCTCTACACCTTGTTATCTCAGACTCTCCAGCATCTGCAGTTCCTACTGTCTCTTGAACAACGGGTGGGGCAAGTGTCCCAATCATTCAGGAAACGTGGGCGGGCAGAGGCTCCGACATAGAAGGGCGTGAGTGAGGGGCGGGGTTAGTCACGAAACAGACAGCAGGCTTGATGTTTCAGAGATTACCTGGATGTTGCTGGGAATGGAGGGTGTGAGTTTTATGGGGAGACTGGATAGGCTGGAACGTTTTGAATTCGAGCAAAGGATGTTGTGCGGTGCCGTAATAGAGGTTTATAAAATCATGAGGGTTATAGATAAGGTGAATAGCAGGTGTCTTTTCCCTAGCGTGGGGGATTTCAAGACTAGGAGGCAAATTTTAAAGGTAGGAGGAGAAAAATTTATAAAAGACATTTTTCTTTATACGCAGAGTGGGTCGTCCAGTTGATAGCACAGCAAGATCTAATAGTGTCACTCCATTCACCAGTACCTCACTATCGTAGGCTTTTTACTGTCCAAGGTAAAATTTTGTCTATTGTGTCTGTGGGAGAAGATTTCCAAGATCAGGATCACTGGAAAAGCCGTGAGAACTTCAAAATCACGTGCAGAGCAGCCCCAGAGGATGTACCACATTTGAGGAAGGAAACACTGGAACTTCTTGAGGGAGCAACGCAGGTTTACCTCAATGATTTCTGGGCTCAAGGGTTATGCTATGAGCAGAGGTTGCAGAAATCAGTCTTAGATTCATTATGGCACAGAAAGAAATAATTTAGCCTATTTCGTCAAAGCTAACTTTCTATAGAGATATATAGCCTTTCTAATTCCCCCACTCCCTCCACAAAGCCCCACCAGTTTATTTCCCTTAACTGATTACCTTATGTCCTTTTTAGGTCATTGATTCTCTTTGTTTCCACCCATAAGCAGAAAGTACCACTCATTTTGGGGTAGAAAAGGAGGTTTATATTCCCACCCTTCCCTTACCTGTAGTTGCTGAAAAAGCTCAGTTGAGTGTACATTAGACTGAAGATGTAAAGGCTCCTGTTTCAATCCCTGACTTCACCAGCCAATTTTGGGCAGCACGGTGGCTCAGTCATTTGGACTGCGGCCTCATGCCCCGAGAGACTTGGGTTCAGTTCCATGCTTGGTGAACGTCTATTTGAAGTTTGTACATTCTCCCCGTGTCTGCATGGGTTTCCTCCCACAGTCCAAACATGTGCGAATGAGATGGAGTGGCTAATCTAAACTGCCCCATAGTGGCCAGGGATGCATAGATTGCATGTGTTAGCCATGGGGAAATATTGGGTGGGGGATGGGCCTAAGTGTGATGTTCTTCGGAGGGTCAGTGTGAACTTGTTGGGTTGAA
>NC_063339.1:84643998-84750900 GCF_021869965.1 Rhincodon typus
TGAACACCATGAGCAATTTACCCTGACCAATCCACTGAGCCTGCACATCTTTGGACTGTGGGAGGAAACCAACACAGACACAGGGAGAATGTGCAAAATCCACAAGACAGTCACCCAAGGGTGGAATCAAACCCAGGTTACTAGCACTGTGGGGCAGCAGTGCTAACCACTGAACTACCATGTCACCCCACATCTGCTATCAACATCTCTCTGTAAACTGTTAGTCACCCCAACAGAACTTGGCTGTTCTACCTTTTCTGTGAGATCTTCCCTCAGTCTTCTAAACTCCCTATTGGGAGTAGTGGGCAGCCTTGCTCATATGTAATCACTATCTTTTTAGGGGAAATTATTTGGAAAGATTGGGAGGAACTTGCTGCCCATTAAGAATAGAGACAACTTGTTCTTTGAGCTGCATTAGCCTTTAACACACAATGTCTTAATGAAGAGACAGAGTGGCCGCACAGAAGGAAAGAAATGGGAGCAAATCCTGCTCTCCTCATCTCACTAACTCGTGGAACATTCTGTCCCATGTGTCAAAGACTCGTTGCTCTGTTCAGTCCCATGAAGACCCAAGGCAGAAACGCATATAAACCCACATAACATTCCACTGAATTGACTGCTGATCTCCACTAGGGGTAATGTTCCCTCTCTCCACCATCAAGGCACAGTGGCATCACCTTGTAAAAGGTAAAGTGCCCACTGCCCTACCAGATTCTTGGTCTGCACTCATTTGAGAGAGATGACTGGTGGTGGTTTAACCTGAAGGTTACCACATCCCAGGCAAGGGGAGAGGTTGAGGAGACTCCATCTAATCTCAATGTGTACTAGCAACACCCATGTTACATGAATGAAAAAGGTAAAAGCAAAACCCTAAGCATGTAAGTAAAAATCCCTCATTCCTTAAACCATCCTGGTATATTTCCTCTATTCACTCTCAGTGACCCTGCCATCCTTCCCAATGTGTGGGTGATCTCTGGTTTACACAGATCCAGATGCTCTGTCTTCCTATGTGTGATGCAGTGATAATTACACTGAACCTCACTGTCTGTAAGGGTGGTAGATGCTGAAATCCTGATAACATTTTAAGATGTATTCAGATGCACACTTGCAATGCCAAGGCAGAAAATTCTATAAGCAAAGTGCTGGAAAATAGGATGAGAATAGTTTGGTCATAGTTTTCTTTACTGGCACAGCCCCAGTACCTACAGTGCCTTTTTCTATCCTTTAGACCTTTGAGACACTTAATACAGAAATATGACAAGTCACATTTGAAACCAGGTCAGAGAAGGCAACATTAGAATACATGACACGTGATTGGTCAATGTTCTTGGGAGGAAAGTGAGGTTGAGAGGCGGAGCAGTTTAGGAGGAAGTTCTGGAGCACAGGGCGCAGGAATCTGAAAGTGCCACCATCAAGTGGAGATATAATAAAGGGGTAACACAGTGTGGAGCTGGAGGAACACAGCAGGCCAAGCAGCATCAGAGGAAAGCTGATGTTTCAGGTTGGGACCCTTCTTCAGAAATGGGGGAGGGGAAGAGGGGGGGGGCTGAAAAATAAATAGGGGAGGGGTTGGGCTGGGAAAGGTAGGTGGGATGGTGATAAGACATAGGTACCAGAGGGTTGCAGTGGGAGAGAGATCCGCTGAGGTCTTTCTGGAGGGAGGAGTGTAACTTCTTCAAGGTAAGAATCCCTAGAAGAGGCTTTGCAGTGGGGTTATAACTCATTCAGAGATAGTAAGAACTACCGATTCTGGAGTCTGAGATAACACTGTGGAGCTGGAGGAACACAGCAGGCCAGGCAGCATCAGAGGAGCAGGAAAGCTGACGTTTCGGATCGGGACCCCCTTCCCCTCCCCCATTTCTGAAGAAGGGTCCCAACCCGAAACGTCAGCTTTCCGGCTCCTCTGATGCTGCCTGGCCTGCTGTGTTCCTCCAGCTCCACGCTGTGTTATCTCAGACTCCAGAATCGGAAGTTCTTACTATCTCTATAATAAAGGGGTATCTGTCCTCATAAGGCTGGAATTAGAGACAAGCACATATCTCAGATTTGTGAGGAGATTAGAGATAAGGAGGGTTATCAGACTGGAGGAGATGACAGATAAGGAGGATTGTGAAAGTGGAGGATGTTACAGAGATAGAGATATTTGTGATGCCAGAGACAGTGAGGGTTCTGAGACTGGAGGAGATGACAGAGTGATGGAGAGTTGTGAAGCTGTAGGGGAATTATAGAGATTGTGAGGCTGGAAGAGATGACAGCAACAGGGTGAGTTGTGAAGTTGGATGAGATGACAGTGACAAGGAGAGTTGTAAGGCTGGGTGAGAGAACAGTGAGAGGGGAAGTTGTGAAGTTAGGTGAAATGACAGTGATGGAATCTTGTGAGGCTGGATCAGATAACAGTGACAGGGAGGGTTGTAATGATGGGGGGAATTTACAGAAATAGCAGGAGTTGGACTCATAGAGTTATGCAGCTCAGAAACAGACTGTTCGTTCCTGCCTCAAAAAACTCAGTCCAGTTTGCAAAACACCCTCTCACAGAGCCACACTAATTATCCCTAATCATTCCATGCCTCTCCAAATGCATATAAATCCTATCTTTCAGAATCACCTGAAACAACTTACCCACCACCGAAGTCAGACTTGCAGGTCAGTGGTTCCCAGACTTATCTTTGCATCTTATCCCAAAGCTTTTTATTCATACATAAGGAGCAAGAGGGTAACTCGAGAAAGTGTTGGCCCACTCAAGGACAAAGGAGGGAAGTTATGCAAGGAGTCAGAGAAAATGAGTGAGATTCTTAATGAGTACTTTGTGTTGGTATTCACTGAGGAGAGGGACATGACGGATGTTGAGGTTAGGGATAGATGTTTGATTACTCTCGGTCAAGTCGGCATAAGGAGGGGGGAAGTGTTGGGTATTCTAAAAGGCATTAGGGTGGACAAGTCCCAGGTCTGGATGGGATCTATCCCAGGTTACTGAGGGAAGCAAGAGAGTAAATAGCTGGGGCCTTAACAGATATGTTTGCAGCATCCTTGAGCACGGGTGAGGTCCCAGAGGACTGGAGAATTGCTAATGCTGTCCCCTTGTTTAAGAAGGGTAGCAAGGATAATCCAGGAAATTATAGACCGGTTAGCCTGACGTAGTGGTGGAAAAGCTGCTGGAGAAGATACTGAGGAATAGGATCTATTATATTTGGAAGAAAATGGGCTTATTAGTGATAGGCAGCATGGTTTTGTGCAGGGAAGGTCATGTCTTACCAACTTGATAGAATTCTTTGAGGAAGTGACAAAGTTGATAGATGAGGGAAGGGCTGTAGATGTCATATACATGGACTTCAGTAAAGTGTTTGATAAGATTCCCCATGGTAGGCTGATGGAGAAAGTGAAGTCGCATGGGGTCCAGGGTGTACTAGCTAGATGGATAGAGAACTGGCTGGGCAACAGGAGACAGAGAGTTGTAGTGGAAGGGAGTTTCTCAAAATGGAGAACTGTGACCAGTGGTGTTCCACAGGGATCCGTGTTGGGACCACTGTTGCTTGTGATAGACATAAATGATCTGGAGGAAGGTATAGATGGTCTGATTAGCAAGTTTGCAGATGACACTAAGATTGGTGGAGTAGCAGATAGTGAAGGGGACTGTCGGAGAATACAGCAGAATATAAATAGATTGGAGAGTTGGGTGGAGAAATGGCAGATGGAGTTCAATCCAGGCAAATGCGACGTAATGCATTTTGGAAGATCCAATTCAAGAGCGAACTATACGGTAAATAGAAAAGCCCTGGGGAAAATTGATGCACAGAGAGATCTGGGTGTTCAGGTCCATTGTACCCTGAAGGTGGCAACGCAGGTGGATAGAGTGATCAAGAAGGGATACGGCATGCTTTCATTCATTGGACGGGGTATTGAGTACAAGAGTTGGCAGGTCATGTTACAGTTGTATAGTACTTTGGTTCGACCACATTTGGAATACTGCATACAGTTCTGGTTGCCACATTACCAAAAGGATGTGGATGCTTTGGACAGGGTGCAGAGGAGGTTCACCAGGATGTTGCCTGGTATGGAGGGTGCTAGCTATGAAGAGAGGTTGAGTAGATTAGGATTATTTACATTAGAAAGACGAAGGTTGAGGGGGGACCTGATTGAGGTCTACAAAATCATGAGAGGTATAGACAGGGTGGATAGCAAGAAGCTTTTTCCCAGAGTGGGGGATTCAATTACTAGGGGTCACGATTTCAAGGTGAGAGGGTAAAAGTTTAAGGGAGATATGCATGGAAAGTTCTTTACACAGAGGATGGTGGGTGCCTGGAACACATTGCCAGTGGAGGCGGTAGAGGCAGGCATGATAGCATCAAATAAGATGTATCTAGACAGATACATGAATGGGCAGGGAGCAGAGGGATACAGATTCTTGGAAAATAGGCGACAGGTTTAGATAGAGGATCTGGATCGGCGCAGGCTTGGAGGGCCGAAGGGCCTGTTCCTGTGCTGTAATTTTCTTTGTTATTTGTCCCTTATTAAACAAAGGTGCAACATTAGTCACTCTGCAGTTATCAGGCACATCACCCCGTAGTTGTAGATTATAAAAATATTCCTGCAACCATCCGTGCAATTTCCTTCCGCCCTTCTCAAGACATCCTGGGATACACTAGATCAGGTCCTGGAGATTTATCCATCTTTGTTTTCTTAGACTTTCAGTACATCTTCTGTAAAGTGTGAACTGTTTTTGAAACATCAGTATTTATTTCACTCTAGTTCTCTAGCTTTCATTTCTTTTTCCACAGTAAAAACTATGCAAAATACTTATTTAATATCTCTTCCGTTTCCTCAGGTTCAACAGAAAATCGACCTCTTTGATCTTTAAAGGGCGCTACTCTCTCTCTCGTTGCTGTCTTGCTTGAAAATTTTCTTGAACTCATTTGTTCTCCTCTGTTTTCATCTCACCCAATCCCTCAGCTGGAGGGCAGTGCAAGCGCAGTGTGGGCCTGCTGTCTGGAGATGCACAGTGCAGCTGCCACTAGCTGCTGGAGAGAGGGGGAGGGGCAGCTGACTGAGTGACTTCTCACTCTGGCCCGAGCTGGCAGCCAGCTGTCCTGGAACTTTGGCTCCAGGAGGGGGAGGTGTAACAATGCGTGGGGGCAGGACTCACGTGCCCATGCGTGGGGACCCCGAGGATATCACCGCTGAGCACGGCAATTCCTATTAGCTGCTTGAATGTCACTGCTGATGTTGTCTTTCGAGCTTCAGACTGAAACTCCCACCCCATCCCCCCACCATCTCTGCAACATCTAGGAGCAAAGCAATAGCTCCCCTTCTTTCTATTTCTTTTCTCGTGGTGGGAGGGAGGGGGAAAACTGTTCACTTTACAAAAAGTATGCAGGTGCACAGTCTTTACCCAGTGTAGGTGTGTTAATGTACAGCGACATTTGATCATTTTCAAAACTTACCATACAGGTACATAATTGTATCATCATTTTACTGACAATATAAGCACCTTTAATAGACCAGTGTTTAATAAAATCAATACAATGGCCCAATGACCAAGGTTCATTCCTTAGTGTAAGTAAAAGCAAAACCCCTCACCCACAGTTCTTTGTGAATTTGCTGGTGTGTGAGCAAACAGCAAATCATTTAACACAAACAGAGCAGGTGAACAGGACGCACCCAGTGTAATTTCACTGGTGTATTAATAGTTTGGATGGCAGAGTGAATCCCTTCCCACATAGGGAACAAGTGAATGGTCTCTCCCCAGAGTGAACACGCTGGTGTATCAGCAAGTGAGTTGACTGACAGAAAGTTTCTTCCCAGTGTGAACTTGCTGCTGGTGACTCTGCAGACTGGTTGATTGGGTAAATCCCTTCCCACAATCGGAGCAGGTGTAAGGTTTCACTCCAGTGTGAATTCGCTGGTGTCTCTGCAGGTGGAATGACCGAGTGAATCCCTTTTCACACACGTAGCAGGTGAATGGTCTCTCCCCAGTGTGAATTTGCTGGTGTTCCAGCAGGTGGGATGATTGTTTAAATCTCTTCCCACAGTCAGAGCAGGTGAATGGTCTCTCCCCAGTGTGAACTTGCTGGTGTTCCAGCAGGTCGGATGATTGGGTAAATCCCTTCCCACAATAGGAGCAGGTGAATGCTTTCCCTCCAGTGTGAACTCCCCGGTGTCTCTGCAGGGTGGATGACCAAGTGAATCCCTTCCCACAATCGGAGCAGATGAATGGTCTCTCCCCCGTGTGAACTCGCTGGTGTTCCAGCAGGTGGGATGACCGAGTGAATCCCTTCCCACAGTCAGAGCAGGTAAACGGCCTCTCCCCAGTGTGAACTCGCTGGTGTTCCAGCAGGTCGGATGATTGAGTAAATCCCTTCCCACAATTGGAACAGGCAAATGGTCTCTCTCCAGTGTGAATTCGCTGGTGTCTCTGCAGGTGGGATGACCGAGTGAAACCCTTTTCACACACGGAGCAAGTGAATGATCTCTCCCCAGTGTGAATTCGCTGGTGTTTCTGCAGGCTGGATGATGAAGTGAATCCCTTCCCACAATCAGAGCAAGCGAATGGTTTCTCCCCAGTGTGACTGCGTTGGTGTATGCGCAGGCTGGAGGAGTGAGTGAATCCCATCCCACACTGGGAGCAGGTGAATGGTCTCTCCCCCGTGTGAACCCGTTGGTGTGTCTGCAAGTGGGATGACTGAGTGAAACCCATCCCACAATCAAAGCAGGTGAATGGCTTCTCCCCAGTGTGACTGCGTTGGTGAATTTCCAGCTGTGATGGGTAAAGAAATCCCTTCCCACAATCCCCACATTTCCACAGTCTTTTCCCAGTGTGACTGCGCTGGCATTTGGACATGTCAGATGAATATTCACAGACTCTTCCACACACGGACGATATGTGTTTCCCCCACGGAGTGTTCAAAATCCTGAGATAATTAGGGTATTACAAAAGAGTGACTGTCAGATCTGGATGTAATTTCATTTGAAATGTCTCATTGCAAAACAACCTTTCAAACAAATGTATTGGGAGAAACCAAAACACACAGGTTGTGAAACTGACAGATGTCAATTGGGTCACTTTTGGGGATGACACTTAGGGAAATCGCTGTATTATCATTAAAACTGAACGGGTTCATAAAGGTCCTTCAGGGAAGGGAACCAGTCAATGTTTGAATAAAACTACACAAAGAAATAGAGGTGGGAGAGATAGGCATGAAGAAAAGGCATTTTATAGATCTACAACCCAGTTCTGTTCCTGTTTTCTCACCACACCCTTCAATCTCTCTGAACCGCAAAAAACTAGTGCATAGTTCCTGGAAAATGGAGTTTCAGGTAGATCGGGTGCTGAAGGGCATTTGGCACGTTTGGCTTTATTGGTCAGTGCATTGATCAATAAAGGGACCCAGGTTCGATTCCACTCTACATGGAGTTTGCACATTCTCCCCGTGTCTGCATGGTTTCCTCTAGGTGCTCCAGTTTCCTCCTACGGACCAAAGACGTGTGTATAAGATGCATTAGCCATGGAAAATGCAGGGTTACAAGGATAGGGTGGGATGCTCTTTGGATGGTTGGTGTGGACTTGTAGGCCGAATGGCCTGCTTCCATACTGTAGAGATTCTATGATTAAGCATAGGAGCTAGGGGTACATTTTGCAGTTGTGTAGGGCAGTAGTGGGGCCAATTTTAGAATATTGCATTCAATTCTAGTCTCTTTGATTTCGGAAAGATGTTATCAGTGCAGGACTTGTACACATAATGGTAAGTTGCTGGGGAGTGTTGGCGAACAACGGGATCTTGGAGTGCAGGTGCACAGTTCCTTGAAAGTGGAGTCGCAGGTTTTTGGTACACTAGCTATTATTAGTCAGTGCATAGAGTATTGGTGTTAGAAGGTTATGTTATGCTTGTCCAAGACATTGGTCAGGCCACTTTTGGAATACTGTGCTCAGTTCTGGTCTCCCTGCTACAGGAAAGATGTTGTGAAACTTGAAAGGGTTCAGAAAAGATTTGCAAGGATGTTACCAGGGTTGGAGGTTTTGAAATATAGGTAAAGGCTGAATAGGCTGAGGCTATTTTCCCTGGAGCGTTGGAGGCTGAAAGGTGATCTTACGGAAGTTTATAAAACTGTGAGGATTATGTATAGGGTGAGTACTCAAGGTCTTTATTTTTCCACAGTAGGGGAGTACAAAACTGGACAGCGTAGGTTTAACATGAGAGGAGAAAGACTTAAAAGGCTTCTAAAGGGCAACTTCTTTTAATGCACACAGTGGCGCAGGTATAGAATGATCTGGTCAGTATGGACGAGTTGGACTGAAGGGTCTGTTTCAGTGCTGTACATCTCTATGACTCTAAATGCTTAAGGGAAATGGTGGAAATCTGAAATAAAAACAAAAAGTGCTGGAAGATACTGAAATGGTGACAGATGCAGGAATCATTGCAACCTTAAAGAAAGGTTCATATGATCATACAAGGCATTACAATATAGGTTACCTGCTGAGTGCCAGGAAATGGGACTAGAATACATAGGTGCTTGATGACCAGCATGGATATGATGAGGACATTGTGTTCAACAATTTAATATCAGAGACTCTGACCCCATTTTGTTTTGTGCTTCTCTGTGATTCTCTCTTTTCAGAAGCAGCCAGGAACGGCAAGCAGTGAAGAAAGCAAATGATACATTGGCCTTTAGAGTGAGAGGATTGGAGTACAGGAACAGGGATATCTTTCTGCAAGGGCTTTGGTGAGACCACACCTGGAATATTTTTCTTCCCATTTCCCAAGGAAGGATGCCCTGGTTATTGAGAGTGTAAAGAAGGTTCACCAGTCTGATTCCTGGGGTCTCAGGACTGATGCATAGAGACTCGATCCTCATTTAATCCTCCTTTCATTTGCAACCAGTCAGGTTTAGAAAGGTCCCATCTAACTCAGAAACAGTTCCAAAGCCTCAGGAGTATAAACCCTCCTCTGGTACACCACTTCTCCAGCCACACATTCATCGGATCTATCCTCATATTCCCGCTCTCACTAACACATGCCACTGGAGCAAGTCTGACATTATTATTTGAGGAGCTACATGTTCCACGACCACTGGCTGTTTACCATCCAGCTCCAGAATGTTCTGCAGCCGCTTCATGATATCACAGATCCAGGCACCAAGGAGGTAACATACTGTCCGAGATTCATGTCTGCAGCCACGTAAGTGCCTGTCTGTACCCATGACTATTGCACTCCATATCATTATGGCCCTGCCACTCTTTTTTCTTCCCTTTCTGTGCAGCAGAGCTATGGTGTCATGAACCTGGCTGTTGCTGATTTCCCCTGAGACAGCACTCCACCTGCCCCCCAACAGAATCTAAAGCAGTATACTGGCTGAGAATGGAATGACTACCGAGGACTCCTGCACTTCCTTTCTCAGCCTTTTACTTTATTTAATGGCCACACATTCCATTTCTGCCTGCGTAATCCTCCACTGCGATGTGACCAACTCAGTAAATGTGTTGTCCACATTATTCTCAGTAGTGCAGATGCTCCACAGCGAGTGCATCCACAGCTCCAGCTCTGAAAAGCAGTTACCCACTGGCTGCAGATGGACACACTTCTTGCACATGTAGCCTTTAGAGACACTGGAAGCGTCTCTCATTTCCCACATTGTGCAAGAGGAGCACTGTCTGAGGTCTCTTGTAATGACTTCTCTCTAGATTCAACTAGTTACTCCCATTAAGAGAATTAAAATGAGATAGCAATCTCCCTTTGTTTCAAACATTTCTATTATATTCTCACCACACTGACTTCAGCCTCCTATACTGTTCCAATGCAGCTCAGTGAGAGCTCAGGGAAGTGCATCTCATTTTTCAATTCAGCCCTTTATAACCTCCAGACTCATCATGGATTTCAGCAGTTTCAGGATCAACAGAGAGTTGTCAGGATCTGGAACATTCCACTTGAAAAGATGTAGGAATTCAAGTCCGTAAGATATTTTAAAAGGAAGTTTACAGGCAATTGAGAATGAGGAGCTGATAGGTTAAAATCATGAAGTGGGTGATTGGGACTTCTTGATTTGGGCGGCGGGAGAGCACAAGCCAAGGGGCAGCCGGGAAGGTAAGGTTAGGTTTTCCTTATAAAAACTTACCTTGTTCACAGGAAGTGAATTATTATATTCAAGTATTGTCTAAACTTGAAACACTACACGTGTAGTGTCTCCCACCCATCCTCCTCCTCTAACCAAAAAAAAATGTACAGAGGGTCGGTAAGGTAAAGTAAGGCATTTTTTTTCTTTATTCTTTTGGCAATCTAGAGGAGAGGGAATTCTTTTTCTTTTTTTTTCGGCGGGAAGCTGTCAGAGGGAGGAAAGTATCAACAAATGTAATTAACTCATTATAATAAATAGTTAATTACTTTATTAATTTATATTAAGTAGAACTGGCTGGACAGGCAATGTGTTGTAGGTGTATGATGTGGGACTGTAGTGAACACATCTGCAGCAAGTGTTGGTTGCTCGACGAACTTCGGCTCAGAGTTGATGAGTTGGAATCTGAGCTTCAAACACTGCGGCACATCCGGGAGGGGGAGAAGTACCTGGACGCTTTGTTTCAGGAGATAGTCACACCTGGTAGATTAAGTAATTCAAATTTGGTCAGTGGTCAGGGACAGCAGGGTGTGACTGTAAGCGAAGCAGGTCGAGGGATCCTGCATTCAGGAACAGGTGGGGCCTCAGCTCTAGACCTTGTCCAACAGGTACGAGGTACTTACTCGCTGTGTGGATGAGGAAAAGGGCTGCAGGGAGGATGAGCCAACTGACCACTGCACCGTGGTACGGGAGGCCATTCAAGAGGGGGGTAGTTGTAGGGGATTCTATAATTAGGGAGATAGATAGTATCCTTTGTAAGCAGGATCGATAGTCCTGCATGGTGTGTTGCCTGCCCAGTGCCAGGGTAAAGGATATCTCTGACCAGCTTTAAAGGATATTGGAGTGGGAGGGGGAGGATCCAGTTGTTGCGGGCCATGCCGGACAAACAACACAGGCAAGACTAGGAAAGAGGACCTGTTCAGAGATTATCAGGAGCTAGGAACCAAATTAAAAAACAGGTCCTCAAGGGTTATAATCTCCGTATTACTGCCCGAGCCACGTGCTAATTGGCATAGGGACATGAGAATAAGAGAAATAAACATGTGGCTAAATGAGTGGTGCAGAAATAGGGGTTCCTTTTCATGGGGCACTGGCATCAGTATTGGAACAGGAGGGATCTGTACTGTTGGGACAGTCTCCACCTGAATCGAGCTGGGACCAATGTTCTAGTGAAAAGGGTAAATAGGCTGGTCAACAGGACTTTAAACTAGAAAGTGGGTGGGGGGCAAGGGAATGGTGAAACTTGCCCCAGTGGGAAACAAAGCAGCAGGTTAACATCTGTAGTAGTAGATTCAACTAGGTGGAAAAATATGAAAGAAATGACAGGGATCGAGAACTCAGGAGGGGTTATTAAAGTCTCCAGCACAGACACAAATAGGACAGAGTGTTTGGAAAGGGCTATTAATCAAACACTGGAAAAACAAATGATAATGAGAAGAGGAAAGGTTAATACAGGACTGAAGGTGTGATATCTGAATGCACGCAGTATAAAGAATAAGGTAAATGAGCTTGTGGCACAGATCGAAACTGGCAGGTCTGAGGTGGTAGGCATCACGGAGACGTGGCTGCAAGGGGATCAGGATTGGGAACTGAATATCCAAGGATATACATCCTATCGAAAAGACAGGCAGGTGGGCCGAGGGGATGGGATTGCCTTATTAGTGAGAAATAGAAATTAAATCAATAGGAAGAAATGAAGTAGGGTCAGATGGTGTAGAATCTGTGAGTAGAATTGAGGAACTGCAAAAGGTAAAAAAAAAATCATAGTTAGAATTGTGTACAGGCCTCCAAACAGTAGTCAGGAGCTGGGGCTCAAGATACACCAGGAGATAGAAAAGGTGTGTAAGAAAGGCAAAGTTACAGTGATCATGGGGGATCTGAATATGCAGGTGGACTGGGAAAATCATGTTGGTAATGGATTGCAAGAAAACGAGTTTGTGGAATGTCTACGAGATGGCTTTTTGGAGCAGCTCATGGTGGAGCCCACAAGGGAACAGGCAATACTGGATTTAGTTTTGTGCAATGAGGCAGACTTGATAAGGGAGCTTAAGGTAAAGGAACCCTTAGGAGGCAGTGATCATAAGATGAAAGAATTTACTCTGCAATTTGAGAGGCAGAAGATAGAATCAGAGGTAACAGTATTACAACTGAATAAAGACGACTACAGAGGTATGAGGGAGGAGCTGGGCAGAATTGACTGGAAGAGGAGCCTAGCAGAAAAGACAGTGGAACAGCAATGGCAGGAGTTCTGCGAGTAATTCAAGAAAAAGAAGCAAGGTAGAGGGAGGCTGAGGCAACCATGGCTGACTAAGGAAGTCAGGGATAGCATAAAAGCAAAAGAGAAACATATAATGTGGGGAAGGGCAGTGGAAAACCTGAGGACTGGGAAGCTTACAAAGACCAACAGAGGGCAACAAAAAAAGAAATAAGGAGGGAGAAGATTAAATATGAGTGTAAGCTAGCCAGTAATATAAATGAAGACTGTAAGAGTTTCTTTAGATATATAAAGGGCAAAAGAGGACATTGGACACTGGAAAATGGCGCTGGAGAGATAGTAGTTGGGAACAAGGAAATGGCTGAGAAACTGAATAATTACTTCACATCAGTCTTCACAGTGGAAGACATGAGTAATCTCCAAAAATTCAACAGAGTCAGGGGGCAGAGCTGAGTATGGTGGCCATCACCAAGGAAAAGGTGCTAGTAAAACTGGCTGGCCTGAAGGTGGATAAATCACCTGGACCAGATGGACTATACCCCAGAGTTCTAAAGGAGATAGCTGAACAGATAGTGGAAGCATTAGTGGTGATCTTTCAGGAATCACTAGAGTCAGGGAGGGTCCCAGAGGACTGGAAAATCGCTAACGTGACACCCCTGTTTAAAAAGGGAGTAAAGCAAAAGACAGAAAATTAGCCTAGCATCGGTCATGAGTAAGATTTTGGAGTCCATTGTAAAGGATGAGATTTCTGAATATTTGGAAGTGTATGATAAAGTAGGGCAAAGTCAGCATGGCTTCATCAAGGGAAGGTCATGCCTGACAAATCTGCTAGAATTCTTTGAGGACGTAACGAGCAGGCTAGACCAAGGAGAGTCAATGGATGTTATCTACCTGGACTTCAAGAAGGCCTTTGACAAGGTGCCGCACAGGAGGCTGCTGAATTAGACAAGGGTCATGGTGTTAGAGGCAAGGTGCTAGCATGGATAGAAGATTGGCTGTCTGGCAGAAAGCAGAGAGTGGGGATAAAAGGGTGTTTCTCAGGATGGCAGCCGGTGACAAGTGGAGTTCCGCAAGGGTCAGTGTTGGGACCACAACTTTTCACTTTATACGTTAATGATCTAGATGAAGGAATTGTAGGCATTCTGGCTAGGTTTGCAGATGATACAAAGATAGGTGGAGGGACAGGTAGTATTGAGGAGGTGGGGAGGCGGCAAAAGGAATTGACAGGTTCGAAGAGTGGGCGAAGTGGCAGCAGATGGAGTACAATGTAGGAAAGTGTGAGGTCATGCACTTTGGTAAGAAAACTAAAAGCATCAACTATTTTCTAAATGGGGAGAAAATTCAGAAGTCTGAAGTGCAAAGAGACTTGGGAGTTCTAGTCCAGGATTCTCTCAAGGTAAACTTGCAGGTTGAGTCAGTAGTCAGGAAGGTAAATGCAATGTTGGCATTTATTTTGAGGACTTGAATATAAAAGCAGGGATGTACTACTCAGGCTTTATAAGGCTCTGGTCAGACCACATTTGGAGTATTGCGTGCAGGTTTAGGCCCCACATCTCAGGAAGGATGTATTGGCCCTGGAGCGGGTTCAGAGGAGGTTCACGAGAATGGTCCCAGGAATGGAAAGCTTAACATATGAGGAACGTTTGAGGACTCTGGGACTATACCCATTGGAGTTCAGAAGGATGAGGGGGGATCTAATTGAAACTTACAGAATACTGAATGGTCTGGACAGAGTGGATGTTGGGAAGTTGCTTCCATTGGTCGGAGAGACAAGGACCTGAGGGCACAGCCTTAGAGTAAAGGGAAGACCTTTGAGAACGGAGATAAGGAGAAACTTCTTCAGCCAGAGAGTGGTGAATTTATGGAATTCACTGCCACAGAAGTTGTGGAGGCCAGTTAATTGAGTACATTTAAGACTGAAATAGATAGGTTCTTGATTATCAAGGGGATTAAGGGTTATGGGGAGAAAGCAGGAGAATGGGGTTGAGGAACTTATCAGCCATGAGTGAATGGTGGAGCAGACTCGATGGGCCAAATAGCCTAATTTCTGCTCCTATGTCTTATGGTCTTATGGACTAAATCTGACAGTTCTTTCAAAGAGATCAGGTGTAATTTGGAGAAATCTGTGCTCCCTCACAGGCCAATATCTCCTTCCTCAGCTGCAGGGCCCAGAACTGAGCACATACTCCAAGGTGATCTAACCATGAATTTAAACTTCTTGCTGCTTTTCGCTATATTAAAAAAAATCAGAGATATTTTCCCACAGACAGAACAGACAAACCTTTTTCTTTCCACAGTTAAATGGCAATGATATTCAGATCCTGATGATTCTGCTGACTGTCAGAACTTGTTTTAAAATCCCGGTCTCAATTAATATCCTATAAAACAGATTCACGAAACAAAAATCAGTGAGAATCCTGGATGAATTGAAAAGACAAACATTTATCTTAGTTTCAGTTTGCTGTGTGTAAATGCTCCTCTTCAAATCGCCCAGCGTTGCTACACCTTGCCCCCAATAAAGATGGCGGCCATAACCCGGGGCCTACCATCGCCTTAGGTCTACAGGCATTTTCCTGTTTGCTGCAAATGCGGGACTGAGAGTTTCTAATTCTGGTCTTGCAGCCTACACCAGGTGATCATAAAACTTCCCAGTCCAAACTGACTCCATTTTTCTTCCAGTTTCCTTTGGGGCTGTACTCTGTCCCTCCGGAGATGCTGCTAACATGTCCCAATTCCCCTGCTATTTGCCCATAGCCCTCCAAATCGTTCATTAAAATGCTAAATTTTAAATCTCTTTTGAGAGTAACTGCTGCTGTTCAGACTGTTCCAGATGCTCAGAACTTCCTGAGTAAAATAATCTTAACAGTTTCACTATTTTAACATTATTTGCAAATTACCTGGAAGTGGTTACTTAAAATTGTGACAATGGTCCATAATTTCTCTTTCTCTCTGCAAATCAGATATTGTGGAAACAAATCTGCACCTGGACTAAATCATTGCCCTACCTTGGAGACAGTAAGGAGTGCAGATGCTGGAAGCTAAAATCCATAAATGTGGAGCTGGAAAAGTATAGCAGGTCAGACATCATTCAAGGAGTAAGGAAGTCAATGCTTTGGTGATGAAGGGTTTCGGCCTGCAATGTTGACTTCCCCACTCCTCAAATGCTGTCTGAGCCATTGCTTAACCTTCTCAGCTCCAAGGAGAATTATCTGAGCTTCTGTCATCTCTCCACAAAAGAAAAACCCATCTCAATTTTAACTTATTGGAATTGTATAACTGCGCAACACAGAAACAGGCCCTTCGGTCCAACTTGTCCGTGCAAAGTAGGTATCCTTAATAAATCTGATCCCATTTGACAGCATTTGGCCCATATCCCTCTAAACCGTTCCTATTCACTACCCAAACAGATGCCTTTTAATTGTTGTAATTGTACCAGCCTCCACCACTTCCTGTGGCAGCTCATTCCATAACATACCATGCTCAGCTTGAAAATGTTGTCCCTTAGATTCCTTTCAAATCTTTTCCCTCTCACCTTACACCTATGCCTTCTAGTTTTGGACTACCCAACCTTAGAAAAAGACCTTGGCTATTCACCTTATCCATGCCCCTCATGATTTTGTAAACTTCCATAAGGTCACTTCTCAGTCTCCAACGCTCCAGGGAAAATAGCCCCAGCCAATTCAGATTGTCTCTATAGCCCAAACCCTCCAACTCTGGCAACATCTTGCCAAATCTTTTCTGAACCCTTTCAAGTTTCACAACATCTTTCCTATAGCAGGGAGACCATAACTGAATGCAGAATTCCAGAAGTGGCCTAACCAATATGCTGTATAGCACAACATGACGTCGCAACTTCTGTACTAAATGCACTGACCATCAAAGGCAAGTGTACCAAATCCCTTTTTCACTACCCTGCCTACCTGCGACTCCACTTTCAAAGAACAATGAATCTGCACCCCAAGGTCTCTTTGTTCAGCAACACTCACCAGGACCTTACCATTAAATGTATAAGTTATGCCCCGATTTGCCTTTCCAAAATGCAGCACCTCACATTTATCTAAATTAAACTCCATCTGCCACTCCTCAGTCCATTTTCCCATTTGATCAAGGTCCCATAGTACTCTGAGGTAACCTTCTTCGCTGTCCACTGCACCTCCAATTTTGGTGTCATCTGTAAACTTATTAACCATACCTCATGTATTCACATCCGAATAATTTATATAAATGACAAAAAGCAGCGGACCTATCATCGATCCTTGCAGCACACAGCTGGCCACAGGCCTCCAGATAACAGAATAAAAGAGTTGGCAGGGGAGATAGCAAACGTGCTTGTGGTAATTCACCAAATCTGCCAGACTCTGGGACGGTTCTGGCAAATTTGAAAGCAGCAAATGTAATGCCACTACTTAAAAAAAAAAATGAGGTGGACAAAAGATGGGTAACTATTGACCCGTTAGCTTAACTTCTGTGGTGGGGAATATGTTTCAAGGATGAAATAGCGAGATATCTGGATAGAAATTGTCCCATCAGGCAGACGCAGCATTGTGTCAAGAAAGGTAGGTAATGTTTAACTAATTTACTGAAATTCTTTGAGGATATAATAAGCGCGGTGGACAATGGAGAACTGGTGGATGTGGTGTATCTGGATTTTCAGAAGTCATTCGACAAGTTGCCAAACAAAAGGCTGCTGCATAAAATAAAGATGCATGGCGTTACAGGTAACAAGACTTTCCAAAATTCAGCCCCTCACGAAGATTACCTCAGAGTACAAGTTACAGGTTACATGGATAGTGGATTTGTTAACTTACAGAAAGCAAAGAGTGAGGATGAATGGGTGTTTGGATTAGTGTTGGGACTGCAATTGTTTACAATTTACACAGAGGATCTGGAGTTGGGACCAAGTATATGTGTCAGAGTTGTCACAGATGACACTAAGATGACAGGTCGAGCACAGTGTGCGGAAGCCACTGTAAATCTGCAGAGGGATATAGATAGGTTAAGTGAGTGGGCAACGGTCTGGCAGATGGAGTACAATGTTGGTAAATGTGAGGCCATCCATTTTGGTAGGAATAGCAGAAAACTGGACTATTATCTAAATGGTGAAAAACTGTAGCACACCGTTGTGCAGATGGACCCGGGTGTGCTTGTGCATGAATCACAAAAAGTTGGTTTGCAGATGCAGCAGGTAATTAAGATGGCAAATGGAATATTTTCCTTCATTTCTAGAAGGATGGAGTTTAAAAACAAGGAGGTTATGCTGCAGCTGTATAGGGTGCTGGTGAGGCTATGCCCAGACTACTTTAGTTTTGTTCTCAATACTTCAGCAAGGATGTACTGGCACTGGAGGGAGTGCAGAGGAAGTTCACGAGGTTAATTATGGAATTGAGATGGTTGGCTTATGAGAAGAGATTGAGTAGACTGGTACTATATTCATTGGAATTTAGAAGAATGAGGGTGGTCTAACAGAAAAGTATAAAATTATGAAGGAAATAAACAAGATAGAAGCAGGGCGGTTGTTTCCACTGATGGGTGAACCACACAGCATAGCTTCAAAATAAGGGGGGGCAGATTTAGGACTGTGTTGAGGAGGAACTTCTTCAGCTAAAGGGTTGTGAATCTGTGGAACTTCCTGCTGAGTGAAGCAGTTGAGGCTACCTTCTTGAATGTTTTTAAGGCAAAGGTTATTTAGGGTTATGGTGAGCGGGGAGGAAAGTGGAGCTGAAAAAGTCAGCCATGATCTTATTGAATAGTGGAGCAGGCTCAACAGGCCAGATGGCCTATTCCTGCTCCTATTTCTTACGTTCTTATCTTCTGACTTTCCAGCCATCCCTTTACCTGCGAATATCATCCCCAATCAAATTTTAAAATTTCTTGCCTTGTACCACCAAAATCGGCCTAAATCCAAGTTAGAACTTCAACTTTTAGATCTGGTCTATCTTTTTCCATAACTATTTTACAACTAATAGAATTATCATAGAATCCCTACAGCGTGGAAGCAGGCCATTTGGCCCATCAAGTCCGCACTGAAGAGCCTCCTTCCCTACCCCTGTAACCTTGCATTTTCCATGCCTAGTCCACTTAACCTGCACATCCTTGGACTGTGGGAGGAAACTGGAGCACCCAGAAGAAACCCATCAGACATGGGAAGAATATGCGAATTGAACCCAGATGCGTGGTGCTGAGGCAGCAGTGCTAACCACTGAGCCACCATACCATGGGATCTCTGGTCCCGAAGTGCTCCCCCACTGATACTTCAGTCACTCACCCTGCCTTACTTCCCAAGAGAAAGTCTCTCGTAGGTAATCCTACAAACTGAATTAGAAAATGTTCTTGTACACACTTAAATACCTTTCCATCTAAGCCCTTAACGCTATGATAGTCCCAGACTATGTTTGGAAATTAAAAACCCAATCATTACAACCTTATTATTCTTCCAGATAAATGAGATCTCTCTATAAATTTGCTTCTTAATTTCCCGCTGACTATTGGGGGTGGGGGGGTCTATTGTATAATCCTGATAAGGTGATCATCCATTTCTTATTTCTGAGTTCCACCCAAATAACCTGAGGAAAATCCTCCCTAGTACAGCCATAAAGTTATCGCTAATCAAAAACATCACTGTTCCTCATGCCCCTTTCTATCTTTCCGATAGTATCTGTACCCTGGAACATTAAGCTGCCAATCCTATCCATCCCTGAGCCCATATTTCTGTAAAAGTTACTATATCCTAGTCTCATGTTCCCAACCAGGCCCTGAGCTCATCTGCCTTACTTGTCAGGCATCTTGCATTGAAGTATTTGCAGTCAAACTTCTCAGTCATACCTCATTGTCTGCCTTGCTCTTGCCTGCCTTGACTGTTTGATTTCTCAACTGTACCAGCCTCAGATTTATCTCTTTTCTCACTATATTTTTTGGTTTACCCCGATTCCCTTATTGCTTTAACGCATCCCGAGTTGCACTGGCAAAACTCCCCGCCAGTATATTAGTCCCTTTCCAATTCAGGTGCAATCCATTCTTCTTATGCAGGTCAATTCTACTGCAGAAGAGATTCCAATAATCCAAAAATGTGAATCCTTCTCCCCTGCATCAGGTCCTTCACCACGTATTCATCTATCCTGCTATTCTTACTCTCACTACCACGTGGCACCAGGAGTAATCCAGATATTACTACCCGTGAGGACATAAGTTTTAACCTCCTGCCTAATTGCCTATATTCTCTCATCAGGACCTCATCCTTTTCTCTTCCTATGTCGTAGTTACCAACGCACAATGACCTACTACTGGTCATTCTCCCCTTTGGAGATTATTCTGCACACTCTTTGAGACATCCTTGACCCTGGCACCAGGGAGACAAACACCATTCTGATGTCTCACTGGTGGCTACAGAAACAGGAGTCTGTGCCTCTGACGAGAGAGTCCCCCATCAGAATTGATCACTTGGAACCTCAAGTACCCTTTGTTACAGTAGAGCTAGTCTTGTTATCGGTAACCTAGCCATCCGTGCTACATGCCCCTGAGAGTCTATGACCACCTATATTGTCCAAAACAGCATACTTGTTTGAGATGGGGATAGCCACAGGAGGCTCCTGCACGACCAGGCTACCCCTCCGACTTTTCCCAGTGATAATCGATCTACCTGACTGTGTCTGCAGTTTTTCTACATTCCTGAAATTGCCATCTATCACACCCACTGGCTCTTGTAAATTCCTCATTGCCTTTAACCGCTGCTTCAACCAATCCATGTGGTCCGATAGGATTTGCGACCATACTTTCTGCAGACACAACCATCAGGATCACTGAAATTCTCCCCAAACTCTCGCATCCAACAGGAAGAGGACATTATTCTACGAATGGCCATGTGTGCACCGTAACAATCTACAGACCCAGAAAAAGGCACAGTCTTACTGTTCTATAAACACTACCCTCGAATAACTTAGAATGTATGTTTTATATTTTTTAAAAAAAACTTAATCAAGAGACAGTAAGACATCTTAAAAAGAAATCCTCACCTTACTCAATGTTGCAGAGTAACTAAAAAAAATTAAGATTTATGTTTTAAGAGACTTAAAATGACTGAACTGATCCCCAGCTGTGAGCAGTTCCGAAAATGAGTTTCTCCAAGGTCAGCAGTGAAATGGCACCCTTTTTTTGTCCCAACTCCATTTCCAGAGAAGCTTTTAACTTCACAGCCAGTCAGCTGAGAGTTCACCCCTCGGTTTTATTCATCAGGTGTGTCTTTCTGCCCAAATCAGTTTTTATTGGCCATTTTTATTTGACTTGGAGAAAGTGGTGCTGAACTGCCTTCTTGAAATGCTGTAGTCCAGTGCTGTTTGGATGATAATTCCCCCTCCGGCCTCATGGCCCTCCCTATTTCTGTGACCCCTCCGGCCTCGCGGCCCTCTGTACCTCCGCAGTCCCCCTCCGGCCTCGCAGCCCTCCCTACCTCCGCAGTCCCCCATCCGGCCCTCCCTGTCTCTGTAATCTCCTTCAGCGTCAGAAATTACATTTCCATGATAGAAGATTTTTATTTTCACTCATTTTTGGTTCTTTTGTATCAAAAACTCAAACCAAAACTCCAAAAAAAAGTGATTTTTTTTTTCCAAACAGAGTTCTGTCAACAGACGTTTTGGAGAGGCCTACACATGGACGGCTCAATTCTTTTCTCAAATTATACGCGCAGAAGGACAGATTATTTTTTAAACATTGCTAAAAGGGGAGATGATGGCCTAATGGTATTTACACTAGATTAGAAGACCCTGGTAATCTTCTGGCGACCTGGGGTCGAATCCCACCACGGCAGATAGCAATAAAATCTGGAATTAAAAGGCTGAAGCTGCTAAATAAGATTCGGGAGCTGAAACTTGGGATGATGCACAGACTGAGAGAATCAAATGGTTCTGCCGTGAGGAATCCTCAGACAAACGCTGGAACCAGAGAGAAAGAGAGAGATGAGAGAATTATAATAAACCAGCTCATCTCCTTGATTCATTTACACACTTGCACACTCACAGGCGAAAAGAATTGTGGGGTTCAGGCCATCTCTGGTGTTTGTACCATAAGTGGATGAGCTCTGGTGTGGGGGAGACAAAGGGACAAAAAGGGTAAGTCTGGTGTCACAGATTTCACTGCCTCCCTCTCTCTTTGCCTCCATATTCCCACCTGCCTGTCCTTCCCACAGTTTTCTATAAATCCTTGTCTCCCCCACATCCTTCACATCTACCCCGTTCACTCTCCCCCACCCCCTCATATTCCTCCCTCCTACTGTCTTGTCCCCTCCCCGGGTTTTTCAAGAACCATTTCATTGTTCAGTCTTTCTGATTTCCAAGTATACCCACTCACCTCTCCACAACACTCCTCTCTCTTTCTCTCTCTCATTGTCCTGTTTGATCTTGCTGTTCCTGCCTGAGGGTCATTCTGTCTACATCCCTCCAACTCCGTCACTCGTTCTGGATGGTATCTCTCTGTCTGCTCTTCTCTCCCTCGATTTTTCTCTGTCCCTTCTGTCTCTCTCACTGTCTGTATCTGTCCTTTCTCGTCTTCTCCATTGGATTTCTATCTTTCTCCTATCTCTCTCTCTCTCCTCTCTCCCCTCTCCCCTCCCCTTCTTTTCTTGTTCTCAATGAGATTTCTGCCTCTCTTCCTGTCTGTTTCTCTTTCTCTCTTTCTGTATCTTCCTATATCCGTTCTCCCCTCCTCTGTCCATCTGTCCCTCCATTTTCCTCTTCAAATTCTCTCTCTCCATATCCCTCTCTGTCCTTCACTGTCCCTTCATGCCAGGGAATCTTCCCGGTCCTTGACCCACCTGCCCCATCGTGCTTTGTCTAAACTGAAAGGTGGATGGGTTTGGTACATTCAAACATCTTTCTCAGTTGTGGGGGGGGGCGGTTCTGTCTGGGAACTGGGATCTTGCTGTGCATTAAGCCTGTCAGTGAACAGGCCAGAGTGTCTCTGGCCATACTCCAGTGAGAGTGAGAGGGTTTGGGTATTGCACGTGGAGGGAGATACAGTGGGGCATCTACATACAGTGGAGGGGTCACAGAGGAACGAAGAAAGAGGGTGAAGCTGCATGGGGAGCTATCAGAAACTGTGAGGCTGAAAACTTTTGTTGGGGTAAAATATGGGGTAAAAGTCAGGGGGGAATATTTAAATGGGTGCAAAAATTTGTGGGGGGCAATATTTGAAATGACATAAAGTGGGGAGGTTGCAAAATTGGGATGGAGAGCAAACTTTTGGGGAACTGAAATTGGGAAATGCAATATTTGAGGGGACAATATTTGGTGGGTGGGGCAGCAAAATATTTGTGTAGGGGAGTGCAATATCTGACAGGGGCAATAGTGTTTTCAGCAGCACAAGATTTCGGAATGGGAGTACAATACTGTAAGGGTGGGACAAAATTGGGGACACGCCTCTCGGGGGGCGGGGGGGGAGGGTAAAGAGAAGGACAAAACTGGGCAACAGTGAAACTTGATGGATATACTGGAGGCAGAAAATGGAGGAAGAAGACAGTGTGAAATGAGGGGGGTATCCTGAGTGTCAAATTGAATGACAAAATTCTACGGTCAAATTTGCAGGGACAGTCATATTTGGAGGCGGGGTGGGTGGAATTTGGCAATTTTGAATGGAGACAAAATTTTGGGAGTGAGGCAGGAAAGAAAGCGGCAGTGAGATGAGAAACCGGGAGATGAAATAGAGAAAGGTGGAGGGAAAGGAGAGGGAGAAAAAGATGGAAGGAAGGGAGAGAGAAATATGGATGGAAAAGACAGGGAGGGAAAAGATAGAGACAGAATGATGGGGAGGAAGCAAAGAGAGAGGGGTAGGGGGCAAAGAGCAGTTGCTAGTGAGAGAGAGAGAGAGCGAATGAAACAAAATGATACAGAAGTTGACTGTGTGAGAGACAGAGACACAGGTGAGAGAAAGAGACAAAGAGTGAGAAAGACCAAAAGGGAGACAAGAGGAGAGACTTTGAGAGAAAGAGACAGAGACACAAAGGCAGAAGACAGAGAATGAAACAAAGAGAGACAAGAGTTGAGTGTGAGAGACAGAGACACAGGAGGGAAAGAGAGACAGAGAGAGAAAGAATGAGAAACAGGCAAAGAGAGTGACAGGGAGACAGAGAGAGAGAAAATAAAGAGAGACAAAAGGAGAGACTTAGAGAGAAAGACAGGGACACAAAGCGAGAAAACAGAGAGAAAGAGAGACAAGAGGAGGAGAAGTCAGTGAGAGACAGCCAGGAGTTCAGGAAAGATACAGAGTCTGAAGAGCCAATACTCACCAGGGCTGCTTCAGGAAGAGGGTGGTACAGGTCCAAAACTGGCATTGAGATTCCAGCTGTACCCACACGTCTCTCACGCAGACACAGACAGCCAGAATAACTCTGACACTCACCTCCTGGCTTCATCCACATGAAGACAGGAAGTATGGCTGCCAAGACCAGTTTTATAAACCCCAAGTTTTGTCATTCAAACCCCTCTCTCCTCCCAAATCCCAGCTGTCTCTACCTGGAACGCACATCCTCCAGATACGGAGCAAACCAAGAAACTTCTTTGTGAGGTGAGAGGTGGCGGTGGGGGTAGGGGCGTAGGGATGAGAGAAAGCAGCAACCCAAAAGTTCAGTCCAGTGTCTCCCGATTGTTCCTCCCTTGCAACCCCCCCAACACACTCACACAAACTCTCTCTCTCACACACGCACACACAAATTGGCCCCAGACCTAAAATCCAAACAGAGACAAAGCTGCAGTTTCAAACCGGCTGTAAAACACTTTTATCCAAACAAGGGAACAGAACCTTCTGCAGCCAGGAACACAAATTTATCCCACAGGTGAGCACAGTATTTTCACACAGACTAATGCAAGGTGTGAGTGGGACTGTAGTTAACCAGTAAAAACAGCGAGTTTACTTTTAATTAGTTTCTGAGAATCAACATCAATCCATTTCACAGATGAACATCAGGGGATTACATGGATCTGTTGTATGAGTGGAAGTTTGTTCATCGTAAAAATATCATGAGCTTATTAAACACATTCACCTCTTTCCTGACAATAAAGTGAGGGACATCACAGTACTGTCCCACTTTCCCATTAATATTTCGTCAATAAAAGCTAGGAATTATCTGATTGACACAAACAGCATGGATTTGTGAGGGATAGATCATGCCTCACAAACCTTATTGAATTCTTTGAAGAGGTGACCAAACACATGGATGAAGGTAGAGCAGTGGATGTGGTATACATGGATTTAAGTGAGGCGTTTGATAAGGTTCCCCATGGTAGGCTCATGCAGAAAGTAAGGAGGCATGGGATAGGGGAAATATGGCAGATTGGATTCAGAATTGGCTGATCCTTTGAAGATAAAGGGTGGGAGTGGATGGAAAATATTCAACATGGTGCTCAGTTATGAGTGGTGTACCACAAGGATCTGTTCTGGGTCCTCTTCTATTTGTGATTTATGTAAATGACTTGGATGTAGGAGTGGAAGGGTGGATTAGTAAGTTCACGGACGATACGAAGGTGAGTCGAGTAGTGGATAGTGCAAAGGGCTGTTCTAGGTTACAAAGGGACATTGATAGGATGCAGAGCTGGGCTGAGAAGTGGCAGATGGAATTTAACCCGGAAAAGTGTGAGGTGATTCATTTTGAAAGGTCAAATTTGAAAGCAGAATACAGGGTTAACAGAAAGATTCTTGACAGTGTGGAGGAGCAGAGGGATCTTGGGGTTCATGTCCACAGTTCCCTGAAAGTTGCCACCCAGGTGGATAGAGTTGTTAAGAAGGCGTATAGTGTGTTAGCTTTCATTAATAGAGGGATTGAGTTCAAGAGCCATGAAGTTATGCTCCAGCTATGCAAAAGCCTGGTTAGGCCACATCTGGAGTATCGTGTCCAGTACTGGTCGCCTCATTACAGGAAAGATGCGGAAGCGTTGGAAAAGGTGCAGAGGAGATTTACCAGGATGTTGCCTGGAAGGTCATATGAGGAAAGGTTGAGAGAGCTAGGGCTTTTCTCTTTAGAACGACGAAGGATATGAGGTGACTTTATCAAGTTGTACAAAATGATCAGAGGTATATATAGAGTGGACAGCCAGAGACTTTTTCCTAGGGTGGAAGTAGCTATTACGAGAGGGCATTGTTTTAAAGTGAGTGGAGGTAGATATAGGGGAGACGTCAGAGATAGGTTCTTTACTCAGAGAGTGGTAGGGACGTGGAATGCATTGCCGGAGAGGGTAGTGGAATTGGCCTTATTAGGGGCATTTAAGCGGCTATTAGATAGGCATATGGATAGTAGTATAAGGTAGGGGTGGAGATTAGATAGACCTTAGGTTTAGGGTAAAAATTCGGCACAACATCGTGGGCCGAAGGGCCTGTACTGTGCTACACTGTTCTATGTTCTATGTTCTAATGATGACTGTGAAAAGCCCATCTGGTTCACTGATGTCCTTTAGGGAAGGAGACTGCAACACTTATGTGGTCTGGTCTACATGTGACTCCAAACGCACAGCAATGTGGTTGGCTCTCACCTGCCCTCTGGACAATTAGGGAGTAGTTTGTTTGGAGTAGATTGTTTGTAGGTAAAGGGAAATCTGATAAGTGGGAGGCTTTCAAAAGTGTGATAACGAGTGTTTAGAGGCACTATGTTTGTGTTAGAGAGAAATGTAAGGCTGGTAAGACTAGAAAATAATGGATGAATAAAGATATTGAGGCTTTCGACAAGAATAAAAAAAGAATCATATATTAGATATAAATAACTGGGTTCAAATAAATCTCTTGAATAGTGTAAAGAATGGAGGGCATCCTTAAGAGGGAAATCAGGAAGGCAAAGACAGAATATGCAATAGCCTTGGCAAATAAGGCTAAGGATAATCCAAACAGATTCTACAAGTACATTAAGAGCAAGAGAGCAACAAGACAGAGTAGGAGTCCTTGAAAATCAAAGCGGTCATCTTTGTGTTGAACCTCAGGAGATGGGAAGAGATATTAAATAAATGTTTTGCATAGTTTTTCTGTGGAGAAAGAAATGGAGGCTGAAGAACTCGGGGAAATAAATACCGATGTTTTGAAAACAGTTCACACATACAGAAGAGGACGTACTTCATGTCTTAGGAAACAAAGGTGGGCAAACCTTCATGACCTGATCTAGTGTATCCCAGGACAATGTCAGAAGTGGGGGAGGAAATTGTGGGGCCACTTGCGGAAATATTTGCATGATCTACAACTACGGTGAGGTGCCTGATGACTGCGGAGTGACTAATGTTACGCCTTTGTTTAATAATGGGGGGCAAGGAGAAGTCTGAGAACTGTAGATCTGCGAGTCTGACTTTGATGGTGGGTATGTTATTGGAGGTGATTCTGAAAGATAGGATTTATATGCATTTGGAGAGGCATGGAATGATTAGAAATAGTCAGTGTGGCTTTGTGAGAGGGTGTTAACAAACTTGATTGAGTTTTTGAGGCAGTAAGGCACGGTTAGTAAGTTGTGGGTGATACCAAAATTGGTCGTATCATGGACAGTGACAATTTATCTAAGATTACAAAGAGATCTTGATCAACTGGGTCAATTGGCTGAAGTGCGGCAGATGGGGTTTAATTTGGATAAATGCAAGATATTACATTTTGGTAAAACAAACAAGGGCAGGACTTAAACAATTAAAAGTAGGGCCTTGGGTAATGTTATAGAACAGAGACACCTCGGGGTTCAGATCTTTAAAGCTTGCGTCACAGAAGATAGGGTAGGTAAGAAGATGTTTACAATGCATGCCTTCATTGTTCAGACCTTGGAGTATAGAAGCTGGGACATTATGTTGAGGTTGTACAGGATGTTGGTGAAGCCTCTTCTGCAGCACTGTGTCCAGTTCTAGTCACCCTGTTATAGGAAGGATATTATCAAGCTGGAGAGGGTTCAGAAGAGATTTACCAGGATGTTGCTGGGAATGGAGGGTTTGACTAGTAAGGAGAGGCTGGATAAGCTGGGGCTGTTTTCACAGGAGTTTAGGAGGTTGAGGTGTGACCTAATGAGAGGTTCATAAAATCATGAAGGGTATAGATAAGGAGAATGGCAGGTGTCCTTCTCCTAGTGTGGGGGTGGTATTCAGAGTGAGAGTAACCGTTTTTTTTTAAGATGAGAGGAGAAAGATTTTAAAAGAGACATTAGGGGATTTTTTTTTTTAAAATTTAGAGAGTGGTTCATGTGCAGAATGGACAACCAGAGGAAGTGGTGGGTATGGATACAGTTACAATGTTTAAAAGATATTTGGATAAGTACATGAGTAAGAAATGTTTGGAGGGATACGGGCAAAGCACAGGCAGGTGGGGCTAGTTTAGTTTGGGATTATGGTTGGCATGGTCTGGTTGGACCAAACAGTCTGCTTCTTAGCTGCATAACTCTATGACTCTAACTCTCACTATCTCTCAAAGTTCCTTCAGTTACTACAACCCTCCCTGTCGCTGTCATCTCATCCAGCCTCACAACTCTCCTATCCCTATAATTCCCCTGCAGCCTCACAAACCTCCATCACTACGTCATCTCCTCCAGCATCAAAACCCTCACTATCTCTGGTTTCACAAACATCTCTATCTCTGTAACATCCCCCAATCTCACAACCCTCCCTATCTTTCATCTCCTCTAGCCTCAGAACCCTCCTTACCTGTAATCTCCTGTAGCCTCACAAATCGGAGATATGTGCTTGTCTCTAATTCCAGCTTTATGAGGACAGATACCCCTTTACTATTTCTTCACTTGATGGTGGCACTTTCAGATTCCTGCGCCCCAAGCTCCAGAATTTCCTCCTAAACTGTTCCACCTCTCTACCTCACTTACCTCCCAAAAGCATTCACCAATTATGTGTCATGTATTCTAATATTACCTTCTCTGATGTGATTTCAAATGTGGCTTGTCATATTTCTATATTAAGTGTCTCAGAGGTCTATAGTACAGAAGAAGGCTTTGTAGTCACCGGGGCTGTGCCAGTAGAGAAAACTACCACCTAACAATTCTCATCCCATTTTCCAGCACATAGCCCACAGACTTCACTGCCTTGGCATCGTAAGTGTATGTCTAGATACATCTTAAATGTTATCAGGATTTCTGTGTCTACCACCCTTACAGACAGTGAGGTTCAGCGTAATCGTCACTGCATGATGACATCACACACAGGAACACAGAGCATCTGGGTCTGTGAAAACCAGAGATCACCCACACTTTGGGAAGGATGGCAGGGTTGCTCAGGGGACGTAGAGGAAATTTACTCAGGTGGTTTAAGGAAGGAGGGATTTTACTTACATGCTTAGGGTTTTTCTTAACATTTATTCATGTGACATGGGTGTTGCTGGTACACATGAGAACAGGTGGACTCTCCTTCTCAACTTCTCCCCTTGCCTGGGACGTGGTAATCTTCAGGTTAAACCACTACCGGTTATCGCTGTCTAATGAGAGAGCAGCCCTATGGTCATGGAAGACAATGGTGACTTTAACTTTTACACAGTGATACCACTGTGCCTCGGTGGTGGAGAGAAGGAACATTGAAGGTGGTGGATGTGACACCAGTCAGGCACAGCGCTTTGTCCTGGAGGATGTTCACTTTCATTAATATCGTTGGGGGCTGCACTGATGCAGGCAAGTGGAGAATGTTCCAATGTAATCTTGATGAGTGTCTCATAGATAGCAAACATACATTGGGAATCAGGCTTTTGGAGAAACTGAGATCCTTCTCCTTGCAGCAAGGGAAATTGAGGGGAGATTTGATAGAGATGCTGACATAAGGTATACTTTAGGATGATAAAACTTACACTCATCAGTTGATCATAAAAGGATTACAGGACACATATTAATGATTTTGGGGAAGATCTATTGAGAGAATTAGGTGACTTCAGGGAGAATTTTTATGCAGCAAGTGTGTTGGAATTTAATACTCACATACAATGCAAATATCCAGGTCCTGATGAATTCAGCAATTCTTCAGAGTTTGGCATTACAATTATTTTGAGATTCCCACCTGCAAGTCCACTTGTAATCACCTGTAATACAAATTCAGAAAATCCATCACTGTCAGCCTAGGGTAGAAATTCACAACAGCCCTGTCCTCTGGCAACAGGATGGCTGTGCATTCTCCCTGCTGCATATTACCCTTTGTGGAGGTCAGCAGTCAATTCAGGGGAATATTATGTGGGTTTCTATGAGTTTCTGCCTTGGGTCTTCATGGGTCTGAACAGAGCAGCAGATCTTTGACACATGGGACAGAATGTTCCAAGAGTTAGTGAGATGCGGAGAGCAAGATTTGCTCCTGTTTCTTTCCTTCTGTGCGGCCACTCTATCTCATCAATAAGACATTGTGTGTTAAAGGCTAATGCAGCTCAAAAGGACAAGTTGTCTCTATTCGTAATGGGTAGCAAGTTCCTCCCAATCATTCTAAACAATGTCTGCTAAAAACATAGACATTACATATGCGTCCTGCTGCCCAGGACTCCCAATAGAAGAATGAGTGAGGATCTCATAGAAAAGGCATAACAGCCAAGTTCTGAGATGGTTACAAACAATTTACAGACAGATATTAATAGGATAAGTGGGCAACAAGTTGGCAGATGGAGTATAATTTGGGAAAATGTGAAGTTGTTCATTTTGGAAGAGACAACAATAGATCAGGGCACTATTTAAATGGTGAAAACTATAGAAAGCTGCAACACAAAGAGACTTGTGGGTAATTGTGCAGGAAACACAAGAAGCTAGCACACAGCTGCAACAGGTAATCAAGAAGGGTAACAGAATGTTGTCCTTTATTTCAAGGTGCTTGCAGTATAAGCAACTGTACAAAGAACTGGTGAGACCACATCTGGAGTAATGTGGGGAGCTTTGGTCCACTTATTTAAGGAAATATTGGAGGCATTTCAGAGAAGGTTAACTAGGAGGATCCCTGGTTTGGAAGGATTATCTTTTAAGCAAAGGCTAAACACATTGAGAATCTACTAACAGGATTTTGGAAGATTGAGAGGTGATCTCATTAAAATATAAAGGATTCACCAGGGGTTTGACAGGCTAAATGCTGAGAGGATGTTTCCCATCATGAGAGAGAGTGTAGGACCAGATTCGTGATTAGTCGGGGAATCAAGGGTTAAGTGTAGGACCAGATTCGTGATTAGTCGGGGAATCAAGGGTTAAGTGTCGGAACCGTCAAGCTTAAGGCAACATAGACACGGGTAAGGGGTTCAGGAGCAAATGAACTGAGGGGAGGTGGAAAGAATGAACATTTTAGAGATTGAAATTTCTGGTGTTTGTGATTGAGTAGATGTGAGGTCAGATGCCATCTTGGTGTTAGGTAGGAGAGCAATATTGTGAAGGGTGCAAAAACGGAAAGAATTGCAGATGCTGTAAAAATCAGGAACAAAAACAGAAGTTGCTGGAAAGACTCAGGAGGTCTGGCAGCATCTGTGAAGAAAAAAAAAAAAAAAATTCAGAGTTAACATTTCAGATCTGGTGACCCTTCCCCAGAACTGGTCTGAGGAAGGGTCCTCGGATCTGAAACGTTAACTCTGATTTTACCTTCACAGATGCTGCCAGACCTGCGGATTGTGAAGAGGGTAGTTCAGCCTCAGGCACTTCCCAGTGAAAGGGAGGGAGTCAGCAGTGTGGGAAAGTAATTTGTAATAACAACTGAAGGCAATGGGTTTAACCATCATAAAGTTTTACCGGAGGAAATTTCAGCTAATCGATTAGTGGAAACATGCTAAGCAGTTTGATAATGAGTAACAGTGGAGCAATGGAGAGGGGGGATGGTGAGATAAAGCTGGACATTGTCAGTGTACATGTGAAAGTAAACATAGTTCTTTCAGACAATATTACGCACCGGCAGTATCTTTGTGGGTAACAGAAGTGGCCAAGGATAGATCTTTGATGGACGCCAAATACATGGACATCAGAGAAGAAAGGGAGAGTGGAGATAGAGCAGGTTTTCCAACAACGGTGAGGTCAAATATTGTTTTAACAGAACGGGTGAGAAGGACATAACGAGAAAAGTGAGACAGAAACTCTATGTGCTCCTCACTCTTGTTATTGGAGGGGAGGATGGAGGAGACAGGATGATGGACAATGTTTTGCAAAGAAATAAAACTTGTGTTAGAGGTATTTAAAAATGAGTGAACAAACCTGATATATTTAACTTTTACCCAGAATATTAGTACAACTGAAGTACGGGTTTGAATCCCACCTCAGCAGATGGTGGAATTGGAAATCAAGAAAAAAAAAAAGATTGGAATTAAGAATCTAGTGATTGCCATGGAACCATTGCCAATGGCAGAAACAAAATATCCAATGTCCTTCAGGGAAAGAACCCTGCTAACCTCACACTGGCCCAGCAAGCCACTCACTGTATCAATCACTGCAAAGCCACAACAAAGGAATGAAACTGGATGGACAACTTGGCATCTAACAAGGTACCAGAATATACAACCACAGAAACAGCCCCCTCAACCCAGCAAAGTCTTCTTTACTAACATCTGGAAGATAGTACCAAAATTTGGAGAACTGTCTCACAAGTTAGTCAGTAAACAGCCTGATATAGGGATACGCATGGAATCAAAGCTTACAGACACCACCACCATCCCTACATATGTTCTGTCCTGCCAGGCAGAGCAGAGGTGGCGGCACAGTGGTGTACTGACAAGAATAATTTGCCCTGGGAGTATTCAACATTGACTCCAGACACCTAGAAGTTTCATGGCCACTGCCGATTACTACATCCCATTCTTCCTTAGCTGATGAATCAGTATTCTTCCACGTTAAACATTACTTGGAAGAAGCACTGAGGGTGTAAATGGCACCCAACGTCCTCTGGGTACAGGATTTCAATATCCTCTAAACGAGTAGCTTGGCAGCAAGATTATTGATCAAGCTTGTTGAGTCCTAATGGACAAAGCTGCTCGACTGTGTCTGCAGCAAGTGGTGAGGAACCAAGAAGAGGGAAAAGCATAGTTGGTCGCATGATCACAAATTTTCCAGCTGCAGATGCATCTGTCCATGACACTATCGGTAAGTCCGACCACTGCACCGTCTTTTTGGAGACAAAGCCTCATCTTCACATTGAGAATATCCTTCATTGTATGGAGTGGCACTATCACCGTGCTAAATGGGACAGAATTGGAACAGATGTAGGAACTCAAAGCAGGACATCTAGGAGGCTTTGTGGGCCATCAACAGCATCATAATTGTACTCTAGCACAATCTGTAACCTCATGGCCCAGCATAATCCCCCATTTCAATCATTGCCATCAATCCAGGGGATCAACCCTGGTTCAATTGATAGTACAAGGGGGCATGCCAGGACCAGCATCAAGCATGCCTGAAAATGAGCTGCCAACCTGTTAAAGCTACCAGACAGGACTGCATGCCAAACAGCATAAGCAGCATGAGATAGAGCTAAACAATCCTGCAACCAATGGATCAGAGCTAAGCTCTGGAATTCTGCCACAACCAGAGGTGAATGGTGATGGACAATTAAATAAATCACTGGAGGAGCCATCACAAAAATCCGCCCTTACTGATGGGGGAGCCTAACTCATCCATGCAAAAGATAAGACTACAGCACGTGCATCAATCTTCAGCCAGAAGAGCCTAATGAATGATCCATCCTAGCCTTCTCCAGTGGTCTCCAACATTATAGATGCCAGTCTTCAGCCAATTCAAATCATTTCACATAATATCAAGAAATGGATGAACAGTACAAAGGCTATGGGTCCTGCCAACATTCTGGAGATAGTACTGATGACTAGTGCTCCAGAACTTGCCACCCGCCAAGCCAAGCTGTTCCAGTACTGCTATAGCACTGGCATTTACAAACAATATAGAACATTGCCCAGGTATGTTCAGCACAACAACACAGAGCAAGTACAACCTGGCCAATTTCCCCTCCATCAGTCTACTCTTGATCATGAAAGTGATGAAAAGTGGCATCAGTGTTATCCAACACCAGATGCTCAGCAATAACATGCTCAGAGACAACCAATTTGGATTCTGCAAGGACCACTCAGGTCCAGACCTTATTATAGACTTGATCCACAAATTGACAAACAGCTGAATTCCAGAGGTGAGGTGAAGTGAGAGTGACCATCCAGTCCTGCACCTAGACCACATAAGTCTAGTTCAACGACATCACCTGACTCCACCCTAGTCTCAGTTCTTTTGCGGAAACTCTCATCCATTTCTGTTTTACCTCCAGATTTAACTATCCAAACACACTCCGAGTCAGCCTCCCATGTTCAACCTCCCTGTAATCTCAAAAATATCTAAATCTCCACTCCCCAAATGCTCACTTCTACAAAAACGTATTCATCCATCAAAAGGTTCCTATTTATAAACAACATTTTAAAATTTGCACACTTGATTTAATTCCTGGGTGTGATCATCCCTAGCCTGCTGCGCCACACAACGTTTGAGACTTTGACAACTGATTTTGTTTCAGACACCAACAATATATTTATTCATTGCTTCACCGTTAGTAGCTCTTTCTACAGTTGCCAAGGCAACATAGTCTGCAATTCCCACTCTAAACTTTCCAAGTGTGCTTTTCTCCTTTAAGACGTTCCCGAAAACCTGTTCATTTGAAATGATTTTGGTCACCTGACCCAATAACTCCATCTGTGGCCTCACGTCAAACGTTCCTCAATAATATTTTTGTGAAATTATAGACATGATTAAAAAAAAACTATTGTTGATTTTGACATATATCATCAACTTTTCACTATCGCTGCGTGAATGATCTATAACTTCATACCTAACTGCATTGTGGAAGCACCATCACCAAACATCACCGTCTCCACAGGCATCAGGAGTTTTCGCAATGATCGCTGGTACCTGTGGAAGAAGAAACAGAGTTGATGTTTCGGGGAGTGCAAAACGAATTACAGGGAATGAAAATGGTGCAGAATTTGAAGGTCTTGCTGGAAAAAGAATACCTGACTGTGAACGATATTGTGGAAACATGAATCTGGTAAGAGAGTAGTACATGGTCGGGGATGGGCAACAGTGGAAAATTCACAGAAAAAATGTCTGTGAAAGTAACAGTAAAATAGTAAACAGAGCTAAATATGCCCTTGATAAGAGACAGAGGAAGTTAGGTATATTGACAAAAAGGTGATCGCGGAGCACAGAGGTGAATCAGAGCAGTGTTAGCTGTCACGATCCTACACTCTGGGAAAAGAAGAAACAAACATTTCTCTTGGCTTAAATCTGATTTGTGTAAATCCTCCCCGAACACTCTCTGCCGGGTAGGGTGCGCATGCGTCCCGCTGAAACCTGCCCTCCACAAAGTTGGCGGCCACACATCTGTCCTGTGGCTCATTTCCCCCAACAAAGATGGTGACGGTCAGTCGAGCCTTTCGCCATTTAAGGCGTTTTCACGTTTGCTGTAAACACGGGACTGGGAGTTTCAAATTTATGTTTTCCCACGTGCACTAAGTTTTTGTAAACCCTCCCAGCTCATACTAATAGCATTTCCCTCCCACTTTTTGCTGTTTATCTCTTTCTTTACCGTGTCCGGCACCTTCCGCAGACACCCAAACCTCGGCCACAGCGGCGGCACACAGCGTGCTGGACGATCACGTGGCTTATTAGAGATTCCCTCCGATTGGTTGGAGCTGCAGCACGGCCCTCCACTACAGCCCCCTGTCCTCCTATTGGTTCACCGCTGACATCAATCATCCGGGCACCAAGGCGAATTGGAGCATGCGCAATTCTTCCTGATTTTGTTGCTGTTCATCGGCTCCAGGAGTGAGCGTTCATTCTGAGATGGGAAAGAATGTATAATTCCTGATTCTCCTAATGTGCAGCAATAACAACAATTACTTGTATAGAACCTTTCACATTGTCAAATCTCTTAAGGTGCTTCACGGATGATCGAAACGTTGATTAAAGAGATCGATTTTAAGATACGTCTTAAAGACGTATCTTAAAGAGAGGGTGAGGGAGGGAATTCCAGGGGCTTGTATCCTCGGCAGTTCCAATCATGGACTGATGTAGGTGGGTGAGTCGGAAAGGGAATATAGAAAAGGAAATTGCAGGAGCGCAGGGAGTGCATAAGGCCTAAAGAACAGAGGAGTTCCAGTCTATCAGTCATAGAGAGTATGGCACTACAATGTGACCATACAAGTCATGACTACAGCGCAACAGAAGATTTCTGCTGTTTGAAGAGTGGCAGATCTTGTATCGTGGGCTTACAGAACGTCACTGATCTCCACAAACAGGCCTGAGGTAAAGTTGGAGAAATGATGAGATACTGTTACAGGAAGGGGGACAATTCTGGTCTCCTGCTTTAGGAAAGATGTTAAACTTGAAAGGGTACAGAAAAGATTACAAGGATGTTGCTGGGGCTGAAGGGTTTGAGCTATCAGGAGGTGCTAAATAAGCATGAGGGGCATGAAAAAAGCTGAATATTCAAGGTCTTTTTTCCAGGGTAGAAGAGTCCAAAAGTCAAGGGCATAGGTTAAATGTGAAAGGGGAAAGATATGAAAGGAACTGAAGAGCCAGCTTTTTCAAACGGAGGATGATTTGTGTATGGAATGAGCTGCCATAGGAAGTGGTGGAGGCTGGTATAATTGTAACAATTAAAAGGCATTTGGGTGGGTATATGGATGGGAAGGGTTTAGAGGGAATGTGGGCCAAATGCTGGCAAATGGGACTAGATTAATTTAGGATATCTGATTGGCATGGATGAGTTGGACCAAAGGGGCTGCTTCCATGCTGTACAGCTCTGACTCTATAACTGCTCTACATACAACAAGCACTCCATCACTGGGGTTATGCTTGTAAATTTCCAGTGCCAACACATCCTTCCTTAGATACTGGGCTCAAAACTGCTCGCAATATTCCAAATGCAGGCTGAACAAAGTCTTATACAGCTGAGGCTGTATATCTCTGCTCTTCTATCTAGCTTTCCTGAAATGAATGCTAACATCACATTTGGCTTCCAAACTGCCAACTTACATATCAACTTTAAGAGAGTCTTGAACTCGGACTCCTAAGTCGCTTTGTTCTTCTGATTTCCAAAGCCTTTCCACATTTAGAAAATAGTCTATGCCTCTATTCTTCCTGCCAAAGTGCTAAATCTCACTTTCTTACAATTTATTTCATCTGCCACATCTTTGCCCAATGCCTCCTAATTCCTTCGTCCAAATCATTAATGTACAACATGAATGGTTGTAGACCCAGAAGTGACCTCAATGGATCACTCTTAGTCATTCATTGTCAACAGGATAAAGACCCATTTATCCCCTATTGCTACCTTCTGCCATCAGCCAATCCTCTATCCATTCCAATATTTTGCCCCGACACCATGGACTCCTGGTTTATTCAGCAATTTCCCATGTCACATATTGTCAAAGGCCTTCTGGAAATCCAAATAGGTGACATCCACATAGATACCCTTTGTCTAATTTACTTGTTAATTCCTCAAGAATTCTAGTAAATTTGTCAGGCGTGATCGCCCCTTGCTGGCGCCATGCTAACTCATCCCTGTTTTATCATGCACTTCCAAATACTCCACTATGTCATCCTTAATCATGAACTCTAAAATCTTATCAGCAATTGAGGCCAGGCTAATCAGCCTGTTGTTTCCCTCCCTTCTTAAACAGAGGAATTACATTAGCAATTTTCCAGTTTTCTGGAACCATCCCTCACTCCAGTAATGCCTGAAAGATCACCAATAATGCCCCTCTGACCTTCTCAGCTATCTCCTTCCAAATCCTGGGGTATAGTCCATGTAAGTTATTCACCTTCAGACCTTTCAGATTGCCCAGCATCTTCTCCTTCGTGATAGTCACTAAACTCATCTGCCTTTCTTTTGGTATGCTTCCTCCTTGAAGACTGATGCAAAGTCACCGTTTTGTTCATCTGGCATTTCTTAGTTTCCCATTACTACTTCTCCAGCCTCATTTTCGAGCTGTTGAATGTTTAGCCTTATCTTTCTTTATATCTAAAAATCTCCTTTCAATATTCTGTTGTGTCAGTAGCTGGCTTATTCTCATATTTCATTTCCCCCTTTATGCTTTTTTAGTTGTTCTCTGCTGGTGTTTAAACTCCTCCCACTCCTCTGGCTTCTGACTGATCTTCACCATAGTGCATGCATTTTCTTTATTAAATTCTGTCCTTGATTTCCCTTGGTTTTCCTAATTAACCTAATTCATTCATGCCTCTCGGTCCAAAAGTAGGGACCTTATCACCACACCACAAGAGAGTGACCCCTCAATATGTTTCTGGTGCACAGTTGCCAAGTAGCACCTGAACCAAACTCAGCCAATGGGAGGAACTGGAGAACATAGCTGCAGCCGGTCCTTCGACCAATCAAAGTGAGGGAGGAGCGTGCCGGAGGATTGACAGGGAGTGGAGATAGCTAGAATTGCAGATGCTGCAGTAACACAGCAGGTCCGGCAGCATTAGAGGAGTTGGAAAGTCGACGTTTCGGGTTGGGTCCTTTCTTCAGAACGAAACGTTGACTTTGCTACTCCTCTGATGCTGCCTGACCCGCTGTATTCCAGCAGCTCAACATTTTGTTGACGTGGAGTGGACGCTTCAGGATGGGTCAGAAAAGGAAGCAAAAAATTTTCCAAGATCCCATCATTCGCACTACATAGTAGAACATTAAGCCTTTCTAATAAATCACTGGGAGATTTTAAGAAATCATTGAGATGCAGATCATGATAATTTACGTTATTTCCAATTAATGTACACAACTCGAGCAAAAAATTTTGTCACAAGTATCGAGAACGATTGTTAATAGCAGTCCTTTTACCAAACATTGCTTGCGGTTATGAAAAGCAGGCTCAGATGTAAACACAGGCCAGGCAGCATCAGAAGAACAGGAAAGTCGACGTCAACTTTTCTGTTCCTCTGATGCTGCCTGGCTGCTGTGTTCCTTCTGTGTTGACTCTGACTCCAGCATCTGCAGTTCCTGCTTATTTCCGATCTGAACATTTTGTTCAGTTTAATCTATTTTTCTAATGAACCTGTTCAGAGATGCCATTCCACAGCCACTGCGCCACAAGAGCCCCATAAAATGTTGTACAATGTACTACTGAGGACCCTGACCGACATTGGAAAGTGTCCCTTAACTGCGTGATGAGCACAATGTGAACATGAACTGAAGTCAGCATTATAATTCAGGGATAACAAGGTGTAGAGCTGGATGAACACAGCAGGCCAAGCAGCATCAGAGGAGCAGGAAGGCTGACGTTTCGGGCCTAGACCCTTCTTCAGAAATGGGTTTATTACCTGGTTTGCTTCAGGACGTGGTCGAGCAGTTTCAAGGCCGAAGAGATTACGAGAGAGTTGCAGTGGGAGGGAGATCCACTGAGGTTTTTCTGGAGGAAGGAGGGTAACTTCTTCAGGATAGGCATCCTTAGAAGAGTCTTCGCAGTGGGGTTAAAATTGTTTCAAAGATAGTAGGAACTGCAGATGCTGGAGAATCCAGCATCTGCAGTTCCTACTATCTCTGAAACACTCTTATAATTCAGGGACTCAGGGTTATTTTGAACAATTTAATTCCATCCTTAATTTCAACCTTAACTTAAATATTAATATCCTCTGGGACAGGCAACAACAAGTGTTTACTGCAAGACCTGCTGAATTTCTCCAATCTTTTCTGTTTTTAATTTAAAAAGAAACATTGAATGGCGCTGACAGAAATCAGCCACACTATTCATGAAGTTTGCAGAACCCACTAGTATTCTAGTTGATAGACTAAGTTTCTATACTGAAGAAGAATCCCTATTTGTTACAAGTAACCAGATTCCAGGTGCAGACAAACAGTTAAATTAAGTGACAAACTGCAACTTAAAACTCTCAGCTCCCCTTGCAGACAAAGACTGACATAAACAGGGAAAGATAATGCACACGGATGGAGAGAAAATTAGAAAATCAGTCCCATAGTCTTTGTTCACAATATTTATGATTTGGATGCAGGGATAGAAGGTGCTGTACTCAAATTTGCAGATGACACTAAAATAGTGCAAAAGTAAGTTGCAGTAATGGAATAAAATTTACAAATAAGTTGAGATAGTTTAGTTGAATAGGCCAAAATGTTTCAAATGGAATCTAATGTAAAGTTATCCATTTTGCTCAGAATAGAAAACCAACTTAATGTTTAAATGGAGAGAACCTTCAGAGCGTGGAGCTGGAGCAGTCCAGGCAGCATCAGAGAAGCAGGAAAGCTGACGTTTTGGGTTGGGACCCTTCTTCAGAAATGGGGGAGGTGAAGGGGGCTCTTAAATAAATAGAGACGGGGGGGTTGGGCTGGGGAAGGTAGGTGGGATGGTGATAGCAGGTATGTAGTGGTTGGGATTGGTCAGTGAGGTGGGAGAGAAGACAGACCGATCCAATCTGTCTTGCATTATAGAACTGCTTTGTTGCATTTGGGTGTCACTGCAGTTTTCTGAAAGATGGTGGAGGTGATCAGTGCCTCCTTTTCTCTCATTTGTGAGCCCTTCTGTTCTTTCATATCCAAATGAAGTCTTTAGGAATTTGGGTCATAAGGGGTAAAAGGAGCCAGTGGGACAGGACAGAGACTGAGCAGGAAATAAAAAATAGACTCTGAGGCTCGACGTCCACTCACTTACCCGGTAGTCCAAAGAAAGGAGCCAGAGAAGGAGGAGACTCAGGGATCAGAAACAGTGTTAAACAGTTACACCGCATGAAAAGCTGTATGTTCATTGGTTGGTAAGTAATGTCTAATGTGAATACACGTCTTAAGTTGCTTTCAGATTGTAGGTAATATGGAGAACATTTTCACAGATTAGAAACTAAAGGCCAGCAGGAAATGTAAAAATGAAATGTTACAGCTCATTAAATAATTTGAAGATGCAGCGCCTGGAGGTATGTTATCTTTGCATGATGTGGTAGCTGGTGGACCCCATGGTTTGCACTGTCCACATCTCGAGCAAGTGCTAGTTGCTTGAGCAATTCCAGCTCAGATTGATGAGCTGAGATGGAACTTCGAACACTGCAAGACTTCAGGGAGGTGGAGAGTTACCTTGATATTGTATTTCAGGAGGGAGTCACACACAGCACGTTAAGTCATTCAAATATGGCCAGTGATTAGGGTCATGGGCTGGAGGCACGATGTGTTGTTTGTCTGGTTCCAAGGTAATGGAAATCTTGAACCACTTGAAAGGATGTTGGAGTTGGGGGTGGAGATTCAGCTGTTGTTATCCATGTGGGACCAATACAATTGGCAAGAGTAAGGAAGAGATTCTGTTTGGGGATGGTCAGGAATTACACAGTATGAACTCAAAAGATTATTCTCTGCAATATTACATGAGCCATGTGCAAATTTGCATAGAAATTAGAAAAGCAAATAAGTAAGCAAGAGACTAAAGGAGTGTTACAGGAAATAGGCGTTCCATTTCTTTGGGCACATTTTTTCATATTTACAAATGAAATCATTGACAGTTTGGAAAGTGCGGTCTAACAACATGGATCTTGTTGCTGATTAACTCCAGACTCAACTCTGTATTCATTTGTGAATTTGCTCAAGTTTCCGCAGACGTGATGACTGGGAGACTCTTCAGAACTGATGAATGGCCACTCCCCCGTATGCACTTGTGGGTGTTTCTGTAGGCCAGACAAGTCTCTGAATCGTTTCCCACACTTCGAACATTTGAGTGGTCTCTCTCCGGCATCACTTTGCTCATGATTCCATAGATGTGATGACTAGTGATTTTCTTTCCACAATCAGAGCAGCTAAATGGCCTCTCTCCCGTGTGAATTCACTGGTGTACACACAGGCTGAATACGAGTAAATACATCCCCATACTTCACAAGTAGGTGGATGGGTTGTCCTCAGTGCGAACTTGCTGGTGTCTCAACAGGGTGAAATATTCACTGAATTTCTTCCCACAATCAGAGCAGGCGAACGGCCTCTCTCCAGTGGCAGCACATTGATGTTTCCACAGGATGTTTCCACTTGCTTCCCACATTCAGAGCAGTCCATTTGATCGCACCGTCCTTAATTCACCTTGGTTGGTTGGAGGCCCATTCGACAATGCGAGATCCTCCACAGATGACAAGGTGTAGAGCTGGATGAACACAGCAGGCCAAGCAGCATCAGAGGAGCAGGAAAGCTGATGTTTCGGGCCTAGACCCATTTCCAGAAATGGGGGAGGGGAAGGGGATTCTGAAATAAATAGGGAGAGAGGGAGAGGCGGATAGAAGATGGATAAAGGAGAAGGTTGGTGGAGAGGAGACAGACAGGTCAAAGAGGCAGGGGTGGAGCTAGTAAAGGTGAGTGTAGGTGGGAGTTAGGGAGGGGATAGGTCTGTCCAGGGAGGACGGACAGGTCAAGGGGGCAGGATGAGGCTAGTAGGTAGGAGTTGGGAGTGGGGCTTGAGGTGGGAGGAAGGACAGGTTAGGGAGGTGGGGACACGCTGGGTTGGTTTTGGGATGCGGTTGGGGGTGGGGAGATTTTGAAGCTTGTGAAGTCCACATTGATACCATTGGGCTGCAGGGTTCCCAAGCAAAATTTGAGGTGCTGTTCCTGCAACCTTTGGGTGGCATCGTTGTGGCACTGCAGGAGGCCCAGGACGGACATGTCGTCTAAGGAGTGGGAGGGGGAGTTGAAATGGTTCGCGACTGGGAGGTGCAGTTGTTTGTTGCGAGCTGAGCATAGGTGTTCCGCAAAGCAGTCCCCAAGCCTCCACTTGGTTTCCCTGATGTAGAGGAGGCCACATCTGGAACAGCGGATGCAGTATACAACATTAGCAGATGTGCAGGTGAACATCTGCTTGATTTGGAAGGTCTTCGTGGGGCCTAGGATGGGGGTAAGGGGGGAGGTGTAGGTGCAGGTATAGCACTTCCTGCGATTGCAGGGAAAAGTGCCGGGTGTGGTGGGGCTGGAGGGGAGTGTAGAGCGGAAAAGGGAATCATGGAGAGAGTGGTCCCTCTGGAAAGCAGCTAAGGGTGGGGAGGGGAAAATGTCTTTGGTGGTGGGGTCAGATTGCAGAAGTGTCGGAGGATGATGCTTTGGATCCGGAGGTTGGTGGGGTGGTACATGAGGACGAGGGGGATTCTGTTTTGGTTGTTATTGCGGGGAGGGGGTGTGAGGGATGAGTTGCAGGAAAAGAGGAGACACGGTCATGGGCGTTCTCGACCACTGACGGGGGGGGAAGTTGCGGTCCTTGAAAAACGAGGGCCTCTGAGATGTTCGGGAGTGGAATGCTTTTTCCTGGGAGCAGTTGTGGCAGAGGCAAAGGAATTGGGAATAGCACTTTTGCAGGAAGGTGGGTGGGAGGAGGTGTATTCTAGGTAGCTGTGGGAGTCGGTAGGCTTGAAATGGATATCGGTTTCCAGGTGGTTGCCAGAGATGGAAACAGAGAGGTCCAGGAAGGAGAGAGAGGTATCAGAGATGGTCCAGGTGAACTTAAGGTTGGGGTGGAAGGTGTTGGTGAAGTGGATGAACTGTTCGAGCTCCTCATGGGAGCACAAGGCGATGCTGATACAGTCATCGATGTAACGGAGGAAGAGGTGGGGTTTAGGGCTAGTGTAGCTACGGAAGGGGGATTGTTCCACGTACCCTACAAAGAGGCAGGCATAGCTTGGGCCCATGGCCAACCCCTTTGTCTGTAGGAAGTGGGAGGAATTGAAAGAGAAGTTGTTAAGGGTGAGGACGAGTTCAGCTAAGTGGATGAGGGTGTCAGTGGAGGGGGACTGGTCAGGCCTGTGGGACAGGAAGCAGCCGAGGGCCTTTACGCCATCTGCATGGGGAATGCAAGTGTATAGGGATTGGACATCCATGGTAAAGATGAGGTGTTGGGGACCGGGGAAATCGGAAATTTTGGAGGAGGTGGAGGGCGTGGGTGGTGTCATGGACGTAGGTGGGGAGTTGCTGGACCAAGGGGGAGAAAATGGAGTCGAGATAGGTGGAGATAAGTTCGGTGGGGCAGGTGCAGGCGGAGACAATGGGTCGACCAGGGCAGTCAGGTTTGTGGATTTTGGGAAGGAGATAGAAGCGGGCGGTGCGGGGTTGCGGAACAATGAGGTTGGAGGTTGTGGGTGGGAGGTCACCTGAGGTGATGAGGTTGTGGATGGTTTGGGAGATGATGGTTTGGTGGTCGGGGGTGGGGTCATGATCAAGGGGGTGGTACGAGGAGATGTCAGAGAGCTGGCCCTGGCCTCGGCGATGTAGAGGTCAGTGCGCCATACTACAACTGCGCCTCCCTCGTCCACGGGTTTTATGGTGAGATTGGGATTGGAGCGAAGGGAGTGGAGGGCTGCATGTTCATTGGGGTGAGGTTGCAGTGGGTGAGAGGGGTCGAGAGGTTGAGGCGATTGATGTCACGACGGCAGTTAGAGATGAAGAGGTCGAGGGAGGGCAGGAGGCCTTGGGTGGTGTCCAGGAGGAGGGAGTGTGTTGGAGGCGGGAGAAGGGGTCAGTAGAGGGAGGGATAGGCTCATGATTGAAGAAGTAAGCGTGGAGGTGGAGGCAGCGGAAAAACTGTTCAACGTCCAAGCGTGAGTGGTATTCATTGATGTTAGGGTGGAGTGGGATAAAGGTGAGCCCTTTACTGAGGACTGACCGTTCGTCCTCAGTAAGGGGGAGGTCTGGGGGGATGGTGAAGACCCAGCAGGGCTGAGTGCTATAGTGTCCTCTGGAGCTGCTGGCTGTGGATGTGTGGGCAGAGCGACGTCAGCGGTGGGCGGAGCAACGTCAGCGTCAGCGGAGTAGGCGGTGGGAGGAGAGGAGTCGGTCGGTACATCCTGGATGTTGGCTGCGGCGGCAACAGCGGTGTCAGCAGGTGCGTCTTTGATGTCTGTGGTGTTGGCCTCGGAAACAGAGGAGGCGGCGGCATCAGCAGCAGTGTCGATCGCGCTCGCTGTACCAGAAGTGGTGTACCCGGTGGCGGCGGATGTGACATCATCCGTGGGTGCTCCGAAAGTGGCACATGGCCAATGGCGGCGGGCACATTGTGGGAAAGGTCCTGGGTAGGTTTGGGGATTTGGGGGGTGGAGGAGGCCTGTGTTGGGTGGCAGACACCAGTAAGTTTAGTGTACTTACGGTTTTTAGTGTCCAGCAAAGCCGAGTAGAATTGTGAGTTCAGGTTGTGGATCCTGCAAAGAATGAAAAACAGGAAAGGTCCTTTGCAGGCCTGGGAGAGGGAGGCTCTGATCTGGGGTAGGCTTGATTGTAGTACCAGGAGATGCTGGCGCATTGCTGTGAGTGTGTGTTTGAGGAGTCGCAGGGAGAAACATTTTTGAAGGATCTCAATGTTCTGAATGTAACGGTAGTCGCAGTTGGGGCCAAATTGGGAAGGCCTAAATGTAGACTGTAGTCCATTGAGATGATCTGGTTCCGTAGGCAGGTACTAAGAAAGGGAATGTGGCTGTAGTACCTGGTTTGTTTCAGGACATGCTCGAGCAGTTTCAGGGCCGAAGAGATTACAAGAGAGTTGCAGTGGGAGAGAGATCCACTGAGGTCTTTCCGGAGGGAGAAGGATAATTTCTTCAATGTCGGCATCCTTAGAAGAGGCTTCGCAGTGGGGTTAAAATTGTTTCAGAGATAGTAGGAACTGCAGATGCTGGAGAATCTGAGATGACAAGGTGTAGAGCTGGATGAATACAGCAGGCCAAGCAGCATCAGAGGAGCAGGAAAGCTGACGTTTCGGGCCTAGACCCTTCTTCAGAAATAGGGGAGGGCAAAGGGGTTCTGAAATAAATAGGGAGAGAGGGGAGGCGGATAGAGGTGAAGATAGGTGGAGAGGAGACAGACAGGTCAAAGAGGAGGGGATGGAGCCAGTAAAGGTGAGTGTAGGTGGGGAGTTAGGGAGGGGATAGGTCAGTCCAGCGAAGACGGACAGGTCTAGGGGGCAGGATGAAGTTAGTAGGTAGGAGATGGGGGTGGGGCTTGAGGTGGGAGGTGGGACAGGTGGGAGGAGGGACAGGTTAGGGAGGCGGGGACGAGCTGGGCTGGTTTTGGGATGCGGTTGGGGGAGGGGAGATTTTGAAACTTGTGAAGTCCACATTGATACCATTGGACTGCAGGGTTCCTAAGCGAAATATGCCCGCTCTCCCATTGGGTGGTAGCCACTGTCAATCACCCGCATCGTAGACACTTGGAGCATGCGCAATGCGGTTTCCGTGACAGACGGAGGCGGTGCCTGTGAGGGGAAGGGGTATTGGGCCCACCCGCTGGGGTTTGGAAGGGGTCTAGGTAGTCGCTAGGCCCGAGTGACAAGATCCCGCTCCTGCCGCTGCGGTGGATATTGTGAGAGAGGGTAGGAACTGAAACCGTGGGAGGAGGGTGCCGGCGGCTAGCCCCACAGTTTCCGTGTTTATTCCGCGAGGGTGCGGTCCACTGCGGTTACCATGGTAACCCGCCGCCATGTTAGTGAGTGCAAAGCGAACGTTGTTAAAGGGGCAGGGAGAACGGGCGGCCATCTTGGTGAGGGAACTGTCAATTGTCATTTCTGCCAGAGAATTCCAACCTCGTGGCAGCCTTTGTGTCAACAAGAGTTTTTTCATTTCACTCTGAAAGACCTGACTCTGACTTTAGAATGTGTGCCCTTTAAAACAGGAAAAGGAAGTGAGAGAGAGAGATCAAGAAAAAAAACACAAAGGCGGGTAAACACAATTTGAAGCGTATGAATGTAGTAATTTGTGGGCTGGAGCATAAAGTAGTTGGTTTCAAGATCCCAGTGACCAGGAGAGAAAATCATTGACTCGTTGATTTTATTCTCAGTTTGTAGACAGGAACGGAAGAATTGAACCCAGACACAGGATATGAAGGGAGAACAGTAGGAGTGGAGGAAAGAAAAGTTGAAGATGAATTTGGATTTCAAGGCAGGGAGAGTGTGTAGGACTGGAATTTCCCACTTTGAGGTCGTAAAAAGGGAACGTGTACCATAGAAACTAGAATTGTCTCCTGATTTTTTAATCTTGTACTTAGTGATGTCTTCGGTAAGCTCCTTTGAAAGGGTGTCACATGTTTCAGATGGTAACTCAAACAAACTATCGCATGGCTTTTCCAGACCTGAATATCATCAAACTTTGAATATTTTAGGAGAAAAATTTGTTCTATCTTTGAGGGAACAATTCAAAGATCGTGTGCCTGCAAATATTCTGAGGCACACATACATCTAATTGAGAGTGTTCCACTCCATTGAATAGGGAAAGACTTGAATCAGTTACACAGCCTGAAAAAAAACTGCACCATTCACAGAGAGGAAACTAAGTGGACCTTGTGTGAATGAGACTTCAACTGATCACTCAGCCTGGATAGACATTAGGGCACCAGAAACACGGAGAAATCATGGAAATATGAATATTGTGGAAAAGTACTTAATTATGTATCCTGGCTGGAAAAGCACCACCATAGTCATATGGAGATCAGCACAATAGAGAAACTGTGGAAATGTGAGTACTGCAGTAAAACATTTAAAGTACTTCCCTGCTGGAAAATCATTGGCACAGTCACGCTGTGGGGAAGCCATTCACATTCTCCAAGTGTAGGAACGAATTTAGTGAGTCTGCCAGCATCATATCACATGAACAGATTCGCACTGAAGAGAAGCTGTTCAGCTGCATGGACCATGGAAAGAGCTTCAGGCAGTCATGTAAAGTCCTCCTTACTAACACGTTGGGGCTAGTGCCAAAATTGGGAGAGGTGTCTCACAGACTAATCAAGCAACATCCCAACATAGTGATTCTCATGAAATCATACCTTACCATACCATAATGTCCCAGACACCACCATCACCATCTCTAGGTATGTCCTGTCTCACCAGCAGGATAGACCCAGTATATGGGGCGGCACAATGGTATACAGTCAGGATGGACTCTGGACCCCATGCGGTTTTGTGGCTTCAGGTTAAACATGGGCAAGGAAACCTCCTGCTGATTACAATAGACCATCCTCCCTCAGCTGATAAATCAGTACTCTTCCATGTTGAACAACACTTCGAGGAAGCACTGAGGGTGTAAATGGTACCAAATATACTCTGGGTATGGGATTTCAATGCTGACCATCATGAGCAGCTTGGCAGCAGGATTACTGATCAAGCTGGTTGGGTCCCAAAGGAAAAAGCTGCTAGAGTGAGTCTGCAGCAGGTGGTGAAGGAACCAACAAGACGGAGAAACATACTTACCTCATCCTTACCAATCTGCCAGCTGCAGTTGCAATCATCCATGACAGTATTTCACACCGGCGTTGTGGAGACGAAGTCCCGCTTTCACATTGCTTTCGAAGCAGAAGTACAGAGTGGATGATCCATTCCGGCCTCCTCCAGTGTTCCCCAGCGTTACAGATACCAGTCTTCAGCCAATTTGATTCATCCCACGTGATATCAAGAAACGGTTGGAGGCACTGGATTCTGCAAAGGCTACTGACAATGTTTCACTAATAGTACTGAAGACTTGTGCTCTGGAATTTGCTGCTTCCCTAGCCAAGCCTATCCAGTACAGTTACAACACTGGCATCTACCTGACAGTTGCCCAAGTACGTCCTGTACATAAAAAGCAGGCCAAATCCAACCCGACAAATTACCGCCCCATCAGTCTACTGTCTATCATCAGTAAAGTGATGGAACGTTTCATCAACAGTGCTATCAAGCAGCATCTACTCAGCAATAATCCTGCTCAATAACGCACAGTTTGGGTCCCGCCAAGGCCACTCAGCTCCTGATCTCATTGCAGCCTTGGTTCAAATGTGGGCAAAAGTGCTGAATTCCAGAGGTGAGGTGAGAGTTACAGCCCTTGATATCAAGGCTGTATTCGACTGAGAGCAGCATCAAGGAGCTCTGGAATCAATGGGTATCAGTAGGCAAATTCTCCAGTAGTTAGAGTCTTACCTGTCAGACAAGAAGATGGTCGTGGTTGTTGGAAGTCAGTTACCTCAGCTGCAGGACATTTCTGCAGGAGTTCCTCAAGGTAGTGTCCTAGACCTAACCATCTTCAGCGGCTTCAACAATGACCTTTCCTCTGTCATAAGGTCAGAAGTGGAATTGTTCACCAATGATTGCAAACGTTCAGCACCATTCGTATCTCCTCAGACACTGAAGCAGTCCATGTCCAAATGCAACAAGAACTAGATAATATCCAGGCTTGAGCTGACAAGTGGCAAGTAACATTTGTACCTCACAATTGCCAGGCTATGACCATCATCAACAAGAGGCAATCTAACCACCACCCCTTGACATTCAATGGTGTTGCCATCACTGAAACCCCAACTATCAACATCTTCCGAGTTATCATCTACCAGAAAATTAACTGGACTCATCATATAAAACACAGTGGCTACAAGAGTAGATCAGAGGCTAGGAATACTGCGGTGAGTAACTCATCTCCTGACTGCCAAAAGCCTGGCTAGCATCTATGAGGCACAAGTCAGGAGTGTGATGGAATACTCCTGCTTGCCTGAATGATTGCAGCCCCAATAACAACCAAGAAGCTTGACACCATCCAGGGCAAGCAGTCTGCTTCTTTAGTACTGCATCCACATGCATTCACTCCCTCCACAACCAATACTCAGTAGGAGCAATGTGTATTATCTATAAGATGCACTGCAGAAATTCACCAAAGATCCTCAGATAGCACCTTCCAAACTCACGACTACTTATATCTAGAAGGACCAGGGCAGCAGATATATGGGAACACCACCGCCTCCAAGTTCCCCTCCAAGACACTCACCATCCTGACTTGAAAATAAATCGCTGTTCCTTCACTATTGCTGTGTCAAAATCCTGGAATTTCCTCCCTAATGGCATTATCGGTCAACCTACAGCAGGTGGACTGCAGTGGTTCAAGAAGGCAGCTCACCACTACCTTCTCAAGGATAACTAGGGATGGGCAATAAATGCTGGCCAAGCAGTGATGCCCACATCCCACAAAAATGAATATACAATTTTATAAAAGAAGTAACTTCAATACACATCAGCAAATTCACACTGAGGAGAAGCCATTTACCTGCTCAGCATAGGGGAACAAATTCACTCAGTCATCCAATCTGCTGACACACCAGTGCATTCACACCATGGAGAACCTGCAAGGAAGTTGCAGTTCATGTGGAAAGAGTTCACGCAGTCATCTGTTCTCAGTACACACCAATGCACATAAACTGGGAATAGACCATTCACCTGCTCCATGTGTAGGAAGAAATTCATGCATACTTCCAGTCTCCATATACACCAGTGAATTCACTCTGAGGAGGGACCATTCACCTGCATTTCATGTGGAAAGAACTTCAGTCATCTGCCCTCTGTGTACACCAATGCACTCACACTGGGGAGAGTCCATTCACCTGCTGTGTGTGAGGGAAGGGATTCACTCAGTAATCAAATCTTGTGACACACCAGCAGATTCAGGAATGTCTGCAATTGTTGGATTTTACTGTTATTGCTGCTGTTAAGCAGACTCAGGATTGATCTTCTGATGATTATTTCTTCTGAAGTTAACAACTCTATAACTGGTTGGTATTTAATTTTCTGGAGACATTGCAGATTTATGAGGCTGTAGTATCCCTTTAAAAACAGCACCATCTGTGACTTTTCTCTGCTATCCAACCTTTGTCAACATGAATTTGTTGACAATAAAGAAGAGCTTTTACTTCAATACTGAATTCATCTTTGTTGTAAAATGGAGAACTTACTGTCTTAGAACTTAGGCTTCATTGATTACCATCTCCAATCAAAGACTAATCTCCCAAGTGTCTGGGCTCTCACTAGGCTGAGGAGACTGCACTGACTCCGGGATGCGCTCAGAATGGAGGTCAGTCGATACCTTGGCTTGGCAACAGGGACTAACACTGAAAACAATAACAATCCACACCAACAGCTGAAATCTTCTTCATATGTGGCTCTTCTGACAACACTTGCTTCTCTCAGATTGCTGTTTACTAGAGAGTTCAAACAGGGAGATTTGACATTGATGAGATGAGGAATGAAAGTAGTACATTTGAAATCCAGAAAGGTCTTGTGCTAAATAAACTCATCAAACTTAAAAAGGATAAGGCCTTGGTCTGAATGGATTACATGCTTGTATTTTAAACTTATGTGGAGAAGAGACAGTGGAGATATTGCTACACATATTCAATAATTCATTAAAGATGCAGTGCTACAAGACTGGGGTATGGTTAATGTAATTCCTATATTTAAGAAGATGGCAGGGATAGCCCCAGGAAATAATAAGCAAATCAGTGTACCACCAGTGAGAAGGAAAACTTAGTCTTGGCAAAGGGAACTCAAAGCACAGATACGCTAATCACTAAAAGATGTGCCACAGGTTCAGAAGACTATAAAAAGTCAATTCAGGCTTGAGGCTTTATTTATAGAGATGAGAATTGAAAAGTAGGGAAGTGATGCTGAACTGTATCGAGCCTCAGTTAGACCATAGTCAGAACACTGTGCAGTTTTGGTCATCATATTATAAGGATGATATTGAGGTACAGCAGAGAATTGAATTAAATGCAGAGAAAATTCATGAGAATGTTGCCTGCTAGTCTGCAGCAGGGTCAAGCAATCATTTGATGCTGGTCCAAGAGAGGAATGATGAAGAAACAAGACATGGAAGTGGAGCTCCAAAGCTCTCGCTGCTCACTGTTGATCTCTGGCTGGCGAGTACTGAAAGTCACCTTCAGATCAATCCAGAAACCAGACATATCTTAAACACTGACATCGTTTGCTCGATGTCGAGCCTAGTGGCTATATGATTCTGGTTGTTGTGCTCCTACAGCTTACTGGTGTAGTTCCTCACATGATCTGCAAAGGGGTAACCATGATCTCCAATGATCCAACTCTTAATTCTGGATCCTCAATCAAATAGGTCTGGAATGTGCACTGGCACAGTCTGAATCCAGCAGAACACCTTCCACTTCTATGGAAGTAATGTTCACAGTTTTTATATTTGGGTCTGTGGGATAGTGTTTACTATTTTATTAGGGGTACGGAGGATTATGTTCACTGTTCTGTATTGGATATATATTATCTCTAGATTATATTAGGGTCTGGAACATTGGAATTAGGATTGAGAGTAGGCAATTCAGCCTTCGAGCCCACTGCACAAATTAACATGATCATGACTGATCTTATCCTGGTTTCAATTCCACTTGACTGCCTGCTCCCTATTTCCCCTTATCCTGCTTTTCATCAGAAACATATCTATTTCTTCCTTGAATCTGTTGATTGATTCTGTCTCCACTGCACTCTGGGGCAGTGAGTTCCAAACATTCAAAGCCCTCTGAAAGAAATAGTTTCTCCTCCTCTCAGTTTTGAACTGACCGCTTCTCACTCTATATCTATGACCTCTTGTTTGAGATTGTCCCACAAGGGGAGCATCTGTTCAATGCCCACTTATCAATCCCCTTTGGCATTTTGTAGACCTCAATCAAATTCCTCCACCCCCTCATTCTTCTGAACTCCAGCAAGTACATGCCCAACCTATTTAACCACTCCTCGGACAACAGCCCTTTCATTTTTAGAATCAACCTGGTTAACCTTCTCGGAACCGCCTCCTGTACCACCTCATCCTTCCCAGCCCTGGGAGTGTATTACCTCCTGTTTTATATTGCAATCTGGGGGCGGATATTTTCTTCTGTTTTACATCAGGGTCTGGGATGGATATTATCTATTGCTTTATTTTGGGTTCTGGGATGGACATTGCCCCTTGTCTTATATTGGGGTCCGGGGTGGATATTGTCTCCTGTTCTAAATTTGGGTGCAGGTTGGATATTGTCTCCTGTTTTATTTTGGGCTCTGGAGTGGATATTGTTTCCTGTTTTACATGGGGTCGGGGTGGATATTGTCTCCTGTTTTATATTGGTGTCTGGGACGGAGGGGGAGGGGAAATGTTCACTGCTGGCCAATGCATGGGACACCACCACTTGCAAGTTTCCCTCCAAGCTTCTCACCATCCTTACTTAAAAATACTTCACATTCCTACAGAATCACAGTGCCAAAATCCTGCAACTTTCTCCCGCACAGCATTGTAGGTCTATTTGCACTAAATAAATTGCAAACTGTTCAAGTAGGCAGCTCACCTCCATCTTCTCAAGGGCAACTAGAGATGAGGAACAAACACTAGCATAGCCAGTGATGTCCATAACCTACATTTTTTTTTGTTAAAGTGGGAACTCTGGGCTGCTTTGTATCTCCAGTTGCTCAAACTTGGCTGATGTCACTGCAGGATTGTAAGGGATGCTGATTGCATACTCCAGGATGCAGAACCATCATGTCATCACTGCCTACACCCACGCAGTAACACAATAAAATCACTGGGACAGAAAGTGGTGAGGCCAAAGGAGGACCTAGATATAGTTCTTCGAGGTAAAGGGATCAAAGGCTCTGGGAAGAAAGCAGGAGTACTGTGCTGGATGGTCAGTCATTATCACATTGAATGGTGGAGAAGGCTCAAAAGGCTGAATGGCCTACTCCTGCTGTTATCTTCTATGCTTGTGAATAACCATAGAGCCAGGGTAGGGAACGGCAGGCAGGGGAGGGATTCTCCAGGAGATTGCACTCCCAAATTAGTTTTCAGTGAAATAACTGGGGACAGTTCTGGTGAAGCGTCACGATCCCAGCTGCTGTTTCTACTGAACACATCAGATCTCAGAATGAATTATGGTTTGAAAGATAATGTTTTATTTTGCTTAACGTGGTGGTTTTTCACTGAAGCATAAATCCACAAGGTTGTAGATTTGGTTTTAACAACGAAACAGAAGATTATTTCACAATAAGTAAAACTAAAGGAAAACAAACAAAACTCTGAATATAACATTTTAAAAAAAATTTCTAACGCCCTGTAAATCAAAATCCTATCTATTTCCAGACACCATCACTTTACAGTTACTCAAACGCCAGCAAAATGTTTCTTCCCTGTCTGAACTATTGGTTTGATTCAACTGCTTTTCAGTTCTGGTTCTGTAAGCTGTGAAACTTGCTCCCCTCCCACCTACCCACCTCTTCTCCTACCCAGAAGTGTTATCACACACAGCTGAATGACCTTCCCACCACCAAAATCACTGACTTTTTTTTTGCTTTTTGTTAATTAATAATCATCACTGGTAAACAACTTGTATAGCCAATCGAATATTTAAAAACAAAGCCCATTACATAAGAACATAAGAACAAGGAGCAGGAGTAGGCCGTCCGGCCCTTCGAGCCTGCTCCGCCATTCAATAAGATCATGGCTGATCTTTTCGTGGACTCAGATCTGCTTACCCGTGTTCTCACCGTATTCCTTAATTCCTTTGTTGTTCAAAAAAATATCTACCTTATCTTTAAAAACGTTTACTGAAGTAGCGTCAACTACTTCACTGGGCAAGGAATTCCATTGATTAACAACCCTCTGGGTGAAGAAGTTCCTTCTCAATTCAGTCCTAAATCTGCTCCCCCTAATCTTGAGGCTATGCCCTCTTGTTCTAGCTTCACCTGCCAGTGGAAACATCCTCTCTACTTCTATCTGATCTATTCCCTTCATAATTTTATATGTTTCTATAAGATCCCCCCTCAATCTTTTGAATTCCAATGAATATAATCCCAATCTACTCAGTCTCTCCTCATAAGCCAACCCCCTCAACTCCGGAATCAACCTAGTGAACCTCCTTTGCACCCCCTCCACTGCCAGTACATCCTTTCTCAAGTAAGGAGACCAAAACTGCACACAGTACTCCAGGTGTGGCCTCACCAGCACCTTGTACAGCTGCAACATAACCTCTCTGCTTTTAATCTCAATCCCTTTAGCAATGAAGGACAAAATTCCATTTGCCTTCCTAATTACTTGTTGTACCTGCAGACCTACCTTCTGTGATTCATGCACAAGGACACCCAGGTCCGTCTGCATAGCAGCATGCTGCAACTTTTTACCATTCAAGTAATAATCCTTTTTACTATTACTCCTACCAAAATGTATGACTTCACATTTATTGACATTGTACTCCATCTGCCAGACCTTTGCCCACTCACTCAATGTATCTATGTTCCTCTGCAAAGTTTCACAGTCCTTTGCACACTTTGCTCTGCCACTCATCTTAGTGTCATCTGCAAACTTTGACACCCTACACGTGGTCCCCAACTCCAAATCATCTATATAAATTGTAAATAATTGCGGTCCCAACACCGATCCCTGAGGCACACCACTAGTCACTGACTACCAGCTAGAATAGCACTCATTTATCCCCACTCTTTGCTTCCTGTTAGTCAACCAATCCTCTATCCATGCTAATACTTTACCCTTAATGCCATACGTCCTTATCTTATGCAGTAGCCTCTTGTGCGGCACCTTGTCGAAGGCCTTTTGGAAATCTAGGTACACCACATCCACTGGGTCCCCATTGTCCACCTTGCTCGTAATGTCTTCATAGAATTCCAAAAGATTTGTCAAGCATGACCTGCCCTTCATGAACCCATGCTGCGTCTGCCCAACGGGACAATTTCTATCAAGATGCCGTGCTATTTCTTCCTTGATAATAGACTCAAGCATCTTCCCCACTACAGAGGTTAAGCTAACCGGTCTATAATTCCCCATCTTTTGTCTACTTCCCTTTTTAAACAGTGGCATCACATTTGCTCTTTTCCAATCTGCTGGGACTGCCCCAGAGTCCAGCAAATTTTGGAAAATTACCACCAGTGCACCTGCTATTTCTCCCGCCATCTCTTTTAGTACCCTGGGATGCATTCCATCAGGGCCAGGAGACTTATCAATCCTTAGCCCCATTAGCTTGCCCAACACTACCTCTTCCGTAATAATGATTGTTTCCAGGTCCTCACCTACCTTCGTCTCTTTGTCAATTACTGGCACGTTATTAGTGTCCTCCACTGTGAAGACCGATACAAAATACCTGTTCAATGCCTCGGCCATTTCATCATATCCCATAACTAAATTCCCCTTCTCATCCTTTAAAGGGCCAACGTTTACTTTAGCCACTCTTTTTCGTTTTATATATTTATAGAAACTTTTGCTATCTGTTTTTATATTCTGTGCTAGTTTTTTCTCATGTTCTATCTTACTTTTCTTTATAGCTCTTTTTGTGGCTTTCTGTTGACCTTTAAAGTTTTCCCAATCTTCTAGTTTCATGCTGTTTTTGGCCACTTTGTATGCCTTCTCTTTCAATTTGATAGCCTCCCTTATTTCTTTACACACCCATGGCAGATTACCCCTTTTCTTACAGTCCTTCCTTTTCACTGGAATATACTTTTGCTGAGCACTTTGAAAAATTGCTTTGAAAGTCCTCCACTGCTCGTCAACTGTCCCACCATAAAATCTTTGTTTCCAGTCTACTTTAGCCAAGTCCTCCCTCATTCTATTGTAGTTCCCCTTGTTCAAGCACAGGACCCTGGTATTGGATTTTATCTTCACACTCTCCATCTGTATTCTAAATTCAACCATACTGTGATCACTCCTTCCAAGAGGATCCCTAACGATGAGGTCATTAATTATTCCTGTCTCATTACACAGAACCAGATCTAGGATAGCTTGCTCCCTTGTCGGTTCCATTACATACTGTTCAAGAAAACTATCACGGATACACTCAACGAACTCCTCCTCAAGGCTACTCTGACTGAGCTGGTTCGACCAATCTACATGTAGATTAAAATCCCCCATGATAATTTTACAGGCATTAGTTATTTCTTTGTTTATTGCCCGCCCCAATGTGATGTTATTATTTGGTGGCCTATAGACTATGCCTATCAGTGACTTTTTCCTCTTAGAATTTCTAATTTCCACCCAAATGGATTCAACCTCATTCTCCATAGAACCTATATCATCTCTTAGCACCACCCTGATGTCGTCCTTGAATATCAGAGCTACACCACCTCCCTTACCTTCCTGTCTGTCCTTCCGAATAGTCTGGTGCCCTTGGATATTTAACTCCCAGTCGTGACCATCCTGTAACCATGTCTCCGTAATGGCTACCAAATCATATTCATTCGCGATGATTTGTGCCATTAACTCATCAACCTTGTTACGAATGCTATGAGCATTCAGGTAAAGTGCCTTTATGCTAGCTTTCTTACCCTCATGATTTCCAACATCTCTAATAATATCTCCTGAGTTATCCTTCCTTTTTGCTTCTTTCATAGTCTGCCTTGAACTTAAACCCTCCTGCACACATGCTAACCTGCCGCTTACCTTTTTATTTACCATCATACTCCCTGTCATTTTCCCTTTCCCTTCCCCCTAACTCACTAGCTTAAAGTCCTAGTGACCACCCTATTTATCCTTTTCGCTAGAACACTGGTTCCAGATCGGTTCAGGTGGAGACCGTCCCATTGGTACGGATCCCTCCGGTTCCAAAACTGATGCCAATGCCCCATGAAATGGAACCCCTCTTTCCCACACCACTCCCTTAGCCACGTGTTTACTTCCCTAATTTTCTTATCCCTAAGCCAATTTGCACGTGGCTCGGGCAGTAATCCGGAGATTATGACCCTCGAGGACCTGTTACTTAATTTCGATCCTCGTGCTTGATAATCCCCAAACAGGTCCTCCATCCTAGCCTTGCCTATGTTGTTAGTCCCAAAGTGGACTACAACAACTGGATCCTCCCCCTCCCGCTCCAATATCCTTTCAAGCCGGTCAGAGATGTCCTGCACCCTGGCACTGGGCAGGCAACACACCATGCGGGACTCCCGATCCGACTTGCAAAGGATACTATCTATCCCCCTAACTATAGAATCCCCTACAACTACCACTTGTCTTTTTGCTCCCCCCTCTTGAATGGCCTTCTGCACCATGGTGCCGTGGTGAGCTGGCTCATCCTCCCTGCAGCCCTTTTCCTCATCCACACAGGGAGCAGGTATCTCGTATCTGTTGGATAAGGTCAAAAGCTGAGGCTCCTCCACTCCTGAACTCAGGATCCCCCTCCCTGCCTCAATTGCAGTCACACCCTGTTGTCCCTGATCACTAACTGAATTTGAATTACTTAATCTACCAGGTGTGATTGCCTCCTGAAACAAAGTGTCCAGGTAACTCTCCCCCTCCCGGATGTGCTGCAGTGTTTGAAGCTCAGATTCCAGATCTTCAACTCTGAGCCGGAGTTCTTCCAGCAACCAACACTTGCTGCAGATGTGGTCACTGCCGTTCATAATGGGATCAGCCAGCTCCCACATCATACAGCTACAGCACATCACCTGCCCAGCCATCTCTACTTAGTTAATTACTTTATTACTTTATATCAATTTATGAGTTAAATACTTTCTAATACTTCTCTGCTATGGTCTTTTCAAATAACCAATTAATAGATAAATAAAAAAAGAAAGTAAATTTTTAACCAATTACACGATACAGAAGAAATAGAAAAAGTATAAAAACCTTACCTTACCAACACACCACAGAGTCCTTTTTTTTTGGTTAGAGGAAGAGGGCGGGTGGGAGACACTACATGTTTAATGTCTCGGGTTCAGCTGCTGCCCAAATATATTCCCGGCAGCCCCCTGGTCCTCGCTGTCGCCTCTCCCTCTGCTGCTGAAAAATTACGGACATTATAAACTATTAAACGTGACAGGGTGGAAAGGGACTAAATCAAAAGAGTGTTGAAAAGCGAGATAAAGCACTGCTTCTTCTTTACCTGTGGTCTCAAAAGTCATCGAAAGAATTGATAGACACCTTATGCTCCTTCTAAAGACACCTGGCTGTGAAGCCTTTTCCCTCAGCTACTCTCATTCTAAACAGATGATCCCTGCTAATTGTCACATTGCTGTTTGTGGAGACTTACTGCCCAGAGAGACATTCAGAAAGTGATGATACAAATTCGGTCAATTCCAGCCCAGTTAATCTGGTTAACAACAACATCAATACTCCAATAATGTCGCCATCTGATGAACAATAACTGCACAATCAAAGTCCCACAGTGATGTGTGAACTCTTCCCCACACAGAGCAGGTAGATGACAACTTCCCTGTGTGCACTTGCTGGTTTCTCGGTCATGTTGAAGACATAGCAAATCCCTTGTCACACTGAGAGGTAAACAGCTTCTAACCAGTGTGAACCTACTGGTGTCTCAGTAGGTGGGATGAATCACTGAATCTCTTCTCACATATAGAGCATTTGAATAGTCTCTCCTTGTGTGAGCTCAGTGGTGTCTCAGCAGGTAGTGGCTTTGAATAAATCTCTCCCTACACTCAGAGCTAGTGAATAGTCTATCCCCAGAGAGAGATCTTGCTGATGTTTCAGCCGATCAGGGGAGGGAGTGAATTCTTTCCCAATCTTGGAGCAGGTGAATGGCCTCTCCCTGGTGTGAATGCACTTGTGTCTCCACAGTTGGGAGATTTGAATGAATCCTTTCTCTCACACAGAGCAGGTGAAGGGTCTAAATCCACTGTAAACTCTCTGGTGCCTCAACGGTTTGCAAGATTAGGTAAATCCCTTCCCACACACGGGCAGGTGAATGGCCTATCCCCAGTGTGACTGTGTCATGAGTTTTCAGCCAGTAGGATTAACTGATTTCTTTCCCACAGTCCCTACATTTACACAGCCTCACCCTCATCGGGTTACACTTATGTCTTCCTAGATCACGCAACCAGTTGACTCCTCAAACACACACAGAACAGGGGAACAGTTTCTCTGTGCTGGGAATGCTGTTTTTCCCCTTACATATTACCAATAATGATCAGGACCTGCTGAATTAGGTGACTCTCAGATTGATGTGATGTCATGTCTGAGTTTACAATCTGTGAACCCGCTCCCTGTGAAACAAATTTATCTCAAACATTACTGTAATAAAATTGTCATAGGAAACCAGAACAGTTTCTAACTTAATACAGTTTTAGATGTATTTGGGATCTGATTTCCCTGTTCTCCACGTTGACATCAGTCTCTCTTGCATAATGTTTCTGTCCCTTTAAATGACAATAGCAGAGAGGGGTCGTATTCATTTAACAGCTGGCCTCTGCAAATTATGCAATGGCTTTAATGAACAGCCTAAAGCCGTACCTGTGCTCCAGTGTCGCCAAGGGAATGATGTGAAACAGGCATCCTGGAAAATAAGGTGCACGAGAAGCTGGGTCATTGAGGGGAAATGAATTTCCCAAGCAGTGTGGGAGCAAAGAAGAAACTGCAGGAAAGAGTCTGACTGGGACTAAGTTCTTTAGCAACCTCTTAACTTGTGGCTTTCTCTCCCTGTGACTCCCATGTCCAAATCATCCCATGACACCAACTCCAGCTCTCCCTTCAGTTCTCCTGAACTTCTCAACCTTGGCTAATGCAAATATCTAAGTAATATGCCCTTCCCTTATCGTGTTTCTGAAAGTAAATTAGCATCATTTTGACCAACTTTGTGCACCTTGCCAACAAAACTGGCACCTCCTCTATTATTTACAACTCTTAAACCACAGGAGATTTGTTATCAGTTTCTACTGACAGTTCTGAAACCCTGACCACTTTGTTTTGCATCAGTTTTAAGTTAATTTTAACACTTGTCGACAGATTGTATCTAAACAGGGTGCCCCTCAGCAGTGGGTACTCTGACATTCAACTGATTGTAAGTTAGTTTTTTCTCCCCCTTAAATCTCCTCAGGCGTCTGGCAATACAATTGAAGATATTTCATACAGTAAATTTATCGTCTCACTGGCCAGTTCCAATCCATTAACCACACAGTAACATACACGAGTGAACTGAATTCTAATAGCAGCATTGTCCTAGCAGGAGAGATTGACGAGAAGAGCTGTCTTCTCTGGAGTATCTAAAAACGAGACCTATGAAATGAGCAAAATTCTTAAAGGGCTTAACAGGATAGTTACAGGAACGATGTGCTCCCTGGCTGGTGTTTCTGGAATGAAATAAGCATTAACGGCATTATCTTCACCCAGCATCTTCTTCAGACGCATAGATGTCAGGGATTTATGTGCTACTCTAATTCCAGTCTCTTGAGCATTTCCATTTTTAACTGCTGTAATGTTGGTGGCCATTCAAATTTATGGGATTAGTGATTCGATCCCAAAACATCTCTGTACCTGTATCTCACGTTTGTTCATTGAGACACTCATTCAATCTGACCTCTTTAAAACACTGCCCTGATATTTCATTAGAGGGCCCAGAGTTAAATGTTCACAAAATTGTTACAGTGCAAACGGAGGCCTTTTGGCTCATCGGCATTCCAAAGGATCATTCAACTGAAACCATTCTTTTACCATTTCCCCATAACCCTCCTCGTTCTTCTTCTTCAAATTACTGTTCAATTTCTATTTTCTTCATTGAACTTCGCTCCACCACTATCTTTGACAGTGCATTCCAGACCTTAACCTTTTTTTGTATGAAAACATTTTGCTTCATATCACGTTTGCTTCTTTTGCCAATCCCAATCTACTCTCAATGGATTCAGCATGGCGGCATGTCTACCCGCCATCCCCCACGGTGGTGAATGTCTCCTATTAAGGTCAGAGAAGAGCAGTGCGCAGGCGCTGTCCCACCCAGTCTATGAAGGAGACGTAGTGACAGTGATGACGATGGGAAGGGACATGCAGGCGGTGAGGATGCGGGAATGCGGAGCGAGCGTTGGAGCAGACGGGAGGCAGGGTAGAGTTTATAAACAGTTGTTAAATACTTTAAACCTCGATTCATAACCTGCAATTGCTCCATTTGCGACGACGGTGACTTATCCCGAGATCAGCTCCTGGAAAACCGCCACCATTTTGGATCTGAGCTAACAAGCTGTAGAGCTGGATGAACACAGCAGGCCAAGCAGCATCAGAGGAGCCGGAAAGCTGACGTTTCGGGTCGAGACCCTTCTTCAGAAATCTCGTTTCCGAACCGGGTCCTAGCTCCTTAAAAAAATATTCAATGACGGATGCTATAAATCAGAAAATAAAACAGAAATTGCTGGAAAATGTCAGCAAGTCTGGCAGCATCTGTGAAGAGAAACTAGAGTTAACTAGAGTTTCGGGTCCGGTGACCCTTCCCCAGAACTGATGGTAGCCAGGAAAATGCAGAAGGTAGCGTGTTGCGGTGGGAGAGCCATAAACGATGGGTGGGGATAGAGTCCAAAGATAGAGAAGAATAGTTAGACAGACAAAGGAGTTGATAACAATCCGGCTGGGAGGGTGAATAGCTGTTGATGGAGACTTTTAAAGGCTAACAATAAGTAATGTGTAAAAGCAGACTATGTGATAACAAGGAACAAAAACAAACTTGCCGGAAAAGCTCAGCAGGTCTGGCAGCATCTGTGAAGGAAAAATCAGAGTTAATGTTTCGCGTCCGGTGACCCTTCCTCAGAACTGATAATGGCTGGGAAAACATCAGTTTATGTGCAGAAAATAGAGAGGTGTGTGGGGTGGGGAGTCCCAGAAAGAGGCCATTCAGCTCATCGCGACTGCATAGACATGCTGAAGAGCATTCTACCCAGACCCACTCCCCACCTTACCCCATAACCCTGTATTTACCATGGCTAATCTACCCACCTAACCTGCACACTACAGGCCAATTTGGCATGGCCTGGCGCATTTGGAATATTGTATTCAATTCTGGTCGCCACACTACCAGAAGGATGTGGTGGCTTTGGAGAGGGTGCCAGGATTTACCAGATGTTACCTGGTATGGAGGGCATTAGCTATGAGGAGAGGTTGGCAAAACTTGGGTTGGTCTCACTGGAACGGTGGAGGTTGAGGGGTGACCTGATAGAGATCTACAAGATTATGAAGGGCATGGACAGACTGGACAGTCAGAAGCTTTTTCCCAGGGTGGAAGAGTCAGTTACCAGGGGTCATGGATTTAAGGTGCGAGGGGCAAGGTTTAAAGGTGATGTACCAGGCACGTTTTTACACAGAGGGTGGTGGGTGCCTGGAACTCACTGCCAGTGGTGGTAGTGGAAGCAGATACTATAGTGACTTTCAAAGGTCATCTTGACAAATACATGAATAGGATGGGATTAGAGGGATATCGTCCCCGGAAGGTTAGGGGGGTTTAGTTGTGACAGGCAGCATGTCTTTAAAGGCTTGGAGGGCCGAAGGGCCTGTTCCTGTGCTGTAATTTTCTTTGTTCTTGTTCAATCCACCTAACTTGCAGATCTGCGAGAGGATCACAGATTAGATGTAGAGGACAGCTCTAAAAGCTTGAAATTGTGGGTGAAGGCTCAAAAATATTCGACTGTTTTCCAAAATAAAATCTGGGAGAAGCTGCAGCTACAAACATTTCAGATTCTCTCTGGAGGAAGAGAATTCCAAACTTGTGCCACTGACCCGGGGGCGTGCTGATGTCAGAGAGGCCTAGGAACCATCAGAAATGTTTTGAACAAGGACAAAAAGATGGTCTGTCACAGCGGGGGAAGACAGGAGAGATTAAATAGCAGAATCGTTAGTCCCTTGGGGCCATGAGAATGGAGATGGGGCTGGAAAAGAACCAAAGAACCAAAGAAACAAAAGATGTGCCTGGAGCCAGGTGTCCAGCTGACAAAGAAATACATTGAAACGAAGAAAATAAATGAAAACAACATAGGGGGCAGACTTCACAGTCTGAAATTGCTAGTCAGGCTGGTGAGTGCAGAAAGCTGTAAAGCCTGAGTAGTTCCATTTCAGCGAACACAAACATGATGGGCCAAGTAGCCTTGATCTGTGCTGTAACTTTATGATATTTTTATTCTGACCTTTGGAGTTCAATTCTGATGATGATTATAACCTCTCAAATTGGACTGGAGATTAATATTCTATCAAGCAAATCAGCTTTAGTTCAAACATGTTACTCTAGATTGTTGTATTTCTCTCCTGAGCACTTAATATCACCAGAAAGGACAATCTCGGGGGAGAATTGTACAGCAGCAACAGAAATTCAGTCTGGACACATCGTTCAGGATCACACTCGGAATCCCTACAGTGGAAACCGGCCATTCAGCCCAACAAGTTCACACCACCCCTCCGAAAAGCATCCCACCCAGACCCATTCCCCAAATTTCCCATGTCTAACCCACCTGACCTAAACATCCCTGGGCACTATGGGCAATTTAGCATGGCCAATCCACCTAACCTGGAAAATCTCTGGACTGTGGGAGGAAACCAGAGAACTCAGAGGAAACCCACGCAGACACGGAGAGAATGTGCAGAGTCCACACAGACAGTTGCCCGAGGGTGGAATTGAATCCAGTCCCTGGCGCTGCAACGCAGCAGTGATAACCACTGAGCCACTGTGCCATGCCACACTGAGGTCCACAAATTGCACTTTGGTCTTTCTCATCTCTCTTAACTGGCAGCAAAGCCCCAATTTGAATTTATCCTTATGTGTGTAAGAAATATGCCCCAGCCACTATCTTCCATGGCTCAGAGCACCTAGACATGGAACAGAATCTCATTTACAACTGGGTTTGAGACAGAAGAAAAACAACAGTGAATGCTGGAAATGTACTTCAAATCAGAGATTAATGTGAAACTGTGATCTGTTTCCGATGGAAGTGAACCTGCAGGTTTAACATTGGGATCAAAAATACACGTGAGCAGGGGTATGAGCAGCCTCTCTCTCCCACTGCTGAAACTACACAGGATGCACCAGGTAGAAGTGAGAGAAGGTTCTGGGTTAGAAATTAAACTTCAACAAGAGTGTGGACATGGGGAGGGTTGGCAAAACATTAATTTTCATTTTTAGTAACCACATTAACATACCTTAATTGGCCAGAAAAGGGTGTAATAAGGGTTTTTGCTGGCAGTGGGAAGTATTTTTTTTAAGAAAGAATTTCATCTGAGACTTTATCACTTTCTAATGATGCGTAACCTGCTGTGACTATCTCCAGGACGTGTCTTTTATTCCTGCTTTGATATCATTTCCCAACTTGCCAAGCTTTCATTCACATGTCCTATCCAGATGTTGCTGTCAAAAAACAATCAATCATTCACTTTGTGGACTGTTTCATGTGATAATGTTTGCTTTTTATTTTAAAAGCCCAAACAAAATGCTTGACACCATCCAACACAAAACAGCCCTCGCGATTTGCAGCCCAATTATCTCCTTGTACACTGACTCCATTTACCGCTGATACACATTGGCATCAGTGTGTACCAACTGCAAGATGCACTGCAGTGACTCAGCAAGGCTCCTCCAAAAGCATCTTCCGGATCGGCAAACTTTACAAACCTGAAGGACAACAGCAGCAGTCACATGGGATTGCCACCAGCTGCTCAATCCCCTCCAGGCCACATACTGTCCTGATTAGGAAAAATATTGCGTTCCTTCAGTGTCGCTTGGTCAAAATCCTGGAGTTCCCTCTCTAATGGCACTTTGGGTCTACCGAGAACACATGGACTGCAGCAGTTCAAGAAGGCAGATCATTACCATCTTCTCCATGGCAGTTAGAGATGGGCAAAAATTCTGGTCTCATCTGTGATACCAATAGCTCATAAGCAAATAAAATTTATGATATTTAAGTTAACTTCTGTTAATTCACAATAAAGCTGGAATAGGATATGTATGTACGTGAGAGGGTGTAGTTCGTTTTCTCACACTCTCTTTATCTCTGTCAAGGAGTGCCTTGAGTTATAAGTGATTCGTGGACATATATAGGATCTTCAAGCAACAAGTCAAATTTGTTTATCTGTGTCCAACCTGTGGATAGTTCCAAATTATCCCAATCTAAGTTTGAAACCCTACTCCGACATTTGTTCTAAACAAAGCCAGCATGAACTCAGAGGGTTGAATGGCCTCCCTCTCTGCTCTTCCCCAGTGACTCTATGATCCAAACAGAACCAGCTACTCCAGTCTCCTAAAATCCATGATGACATTTGTGCAATTCCTGTCTCTTTCTGAAAAGGCTTGGTCCATATTTGGGCTCCTTTCTTCAGGGACAGAACTGGAAAGAAGGAAGATGATTCACTTATTTGAAGTGAAACTTTGACTCTTTTAGGAGCACTGTCAACATTTGGCAATTCCATTTATAGAAAGGAAACATAGGCACTGGAAAATGTGTCACATGGATTCACAAAAATATTATCAGAACTGAGAGCATGTAACCCTTAAGAAAGGCTGGGGAAACTTTTCTCCAGAAAAGAGAAGGTTGAAGGGTGACCAGATGGAAGTCTTTAAAATGATGAATGTCTTATAGAATCCATTAGGGATTTCATGAGAAACCTCACTACCCAATGAGAAGTGAGAAAGTGGAACTCGCTCCCACAGCGAATGGTTGAGGTGAACAGCAGGAATATATTTAAGGAAAAGCTGGATACATACATGAGGGAGAAAGGAATTGAAGGATCTGCTAATGGGGGAGATGAAGAGGGGAGGGTGGGGACTCATGTGGAGCACAAATACTGACTGAGAACAATTGAGTAGTTTTGGCCTGGCCCTGGGCTGGAGACTCTATGGAACAAAGACAAACATATTTATTTTTAATCTATTTGGAGTGGTAAGAAAAACATTATTTACTATCCCGGATAAAACAAAAATACTTCAACAGCTTTTGGGGAATATTTCTGTGGGAATGTGCAGCTCCAGGCTTAAAGAGTATTAAAGAGTGCCAGTCCAGCAGAAAGAAACCCCCTGACACGGTCACTTCTCCCATTTTCAGAATGGACATTGCTCGATCTTGGTTTGGATATTCCCTCATTTTTAAAATCAATTCATGGGGGAAAAGCACCAATGTTTATGTCAGCATTTATTGCCCATCCAAGCTGTTCTCCTTGAGAAGGTGATGGTATGCAGCCTTCGTGGACTGCAGTCCTTGTGGTCTAGGGTCACCCACAACACTGTTAGAGAGGAGTTTCAGGATTTTGACCATTGACAATGAATTAACAGCCAATATAGAGGATTTTGACATTCAAGTTATTTCAACGACTTCATTAGATCTTCATGTGATGGTCGTTTTGAGATTTCTTTCTGCAAACCTTCCCTTTCTACTATCCTGTTAATGAGAATGGTGTGTGATATGTAACTGTTGCACTTGTCTTCTAGATGGCTGAAGCGGTGGGTTTGAAATGTGCTCTGTTAGCAACACAGATATTTGTGGATTAACAACAGATCCAAATCCCATGATCATTTCTGAAATGTCTTCTGCTTCCACAGACTGGGTGACTGAATAAATCCTTTCCCACCCTCAGGTAACAGATGAATATCTTCTCCCCAATATGAAATTGCTTGTGTTTCTGTAGGGCAGATGAATCTCTGGGGACAGTGAGGCCTGCAGATGCTGGGATCCAGCGTAAATAAATGTGGAGCTGGACAAATACCGGTCAGACAGCATCAGAGGAGAAGGACAGTCAACCTTTCAGACAAAGACCATTCATCAGCACCTGAAAAATAAATAGAAGAAGGGGGTGTCGATGGGGAAAGGTAGTTGGAATGATTAAAGGTGGATTGCAGGTAGGGGCTTATTGTGATTGGTCATTGGGAAGTGTAGGTTGGATAGATGAGTAGGAAGATGGGCAGGTCAGGGAGGCAGAACATAGGAGAAGCCTGGGGCAGAGGGTTTTCGGAACCAGTGAAGTCCGTATTCAGGCCATTGGACTGTAAGCTCCCAAGATGGAATATCAAGTGTTGTTCCTCCAGTTTACATTTGGCCTCACTGTGACAGTGGAGGAGGCCAAGGATGGACATGTTGCCGGGGGAGTGGGAGGGAGAATTAAAATAGATGGCAAACAGAAAGTCAGTTTGTTTGGTGAATCCAGAGTGCAGATGCTCTACAAACTGGTCTACGAGTCTGTGATTGGTCTCCCCGCTACAGCGGGGACCACATCGGGAAAAACAGGGATGCAATAAATCAGGTTGGAAGACATGCAGATGAATCTCTGTTGGATCGGATTCATTTTGGAAGGCCAAATGTGAATGCAGAATATAGGGTTACTGGCAGGATTCTTGGCAGTGTGGAAGAACAGAGGGATCTTGGGGTTCACGTCCATAAATCCCTCAAAGTTGCCACCCAAGTTGATAGGGTTGCTAAAAAGGCATATGGCGTGTTGGCTTTCATTGGCAGGAGAATTAAGTTTAAGAGCCGCGAAGTTATGCTGCAGCTCTATAAAACCCTGGTTCGACCACATTTGGAATACTGTGTTCTGTTCTGGTCGCCTCATTATAGGAAGGATGTGGAAGCTATCGAGATGGTGCAGAGGAGATTTACCAGAATGCTGCCTGGACTGGAGGGCAGGTCTTATGAGGAAAGTTTGAGGGAGCTTGGGCTTTTCTCATCAGAGCGAACACGGATGAGAGGTGACTTGATAGAGGTGTATAAGATGATGAGAGGCATAGGTAGAGTGTATAACCAGAGACTTATTCCCAGGATGGAAATGACTATTATGAGGGGGCATAATTTAAAGATGATTGGAGGAAGGTATAGGGGAGATGTCAGTGGTAAGTTCTTTACACAGAGAGTGGTGGCTGCATGGAATGTGCTGCCGGCAGTGGTAGTGGGGTCAGATACATTAGGGACATTCAAGTGATACTTGGATAGATACATGGATGACAGTAAAATGTAGGGTATGCAGGGTAGTTTGACCTTAGAGGATAATAGGTCGGCACAACATCATGGGCCAAAGGGCCTGTACTGTGCTGTGCTGTTCTATGATCTATAATTGTTTGGGGCCTTAAACGGAGGTGAGTGGGGAAGTGTGAGGGCAGGTTTTGCACCTCATGCGGTTACAGGGAAAGGTACTGAGTGTGGTGGAGAGGTTGGTGGGAGTGTGAAGCTGATGAGGGAGTCATGAAGTGAATGCTCCCTACGGAAAGCGGACAGGGATGGGGAAGGAAATATCTTCCTGTTGGTGGCGCCTGATTGTAGGTGGCAGAAATGTCGGAGGATGATGCGTTGGATTCAAAGGTTGGTGGGGTGGTAGGTTAGGACTAAGGGGGCCGGTTGTTTTTTGGGGGAAGATTGTTTGAGGGCAGAAGTGCAGGAAATAGAGGAGATGCAGTTGAGGACATCCTTAATTATAGAGGACAGGAATAACGGTCTCCAAAGTAGGAGGATATCTGGGATGACCTGGAGTGGAACACCTCATCCTTTGAGCAAATGCGGTAGAGGTAGAGGAATTGATAGTATAGAATAACAATTTTGTAGGAAGGTGGTGAGAGGAGATGTAGGCAATATAGTTGTGGGAGTCAGTGCATTTGAAATCAATGTTGGTGGTGAGCCGATTTCTGGAGATGAAGATGGAGAGGTCCAGGGGGTTGGGGGGAGGGGGTGTCAGAAACTGTCCAGGTGAATTTGAGGGTGGGGTGGAAGGTGTTAGTGAAGTTGATTAACTGCTCGAGCTCCTCACCGGAACACGATGCCGCACCGATGCAGTTATCAATATAGCGGAGATAAAGGTGAGGGATGGTGCTTGTGTAAATGTGGAATAGGGACTGTTCCATGGATCCTACAAAGAGGCAAGCATAGCTTGGGTCCATACAGGTGCCCATGGCCACCACTTTGGTTTGTGGGAACTGGGAGGAATCAAAGGAAAAAAATGCTGAGGGAGAGGACCAGTTCTGCCAAAAAACCTATTGGACTATAATCTGGTGTTGTGTGATTTTTGACCAATCTCATCCCTATACAGGTGCAAATCCTGCTTTCCCCCCATGTGGTCCTCACCAGATGACCAGAGGTGACCGGAATTGTGGGAGTTCTGGTCCCCATTAAGCCACTGGAGCGCAATATCTGGGAAGTAGGTGAAAAGTGTCAGGCAGAGAGTCATTGGAACAGGATTCCCATTCAGTCACAGTGGACATGTGGGCCGTCACTGGGTTTTACTCGGACACATTGCTTAGCCAAAAAGCTTTCTGGTATCAGTCATAAAGTCTTAGAGTAGGAGAAAATTACTGGAGAAGCTGGAATTTGAACTGAAAACAATAAATACTGGAGATCACAGCGGGTCAGGCAGCATCCATGAAGAGAGAGCAAGCTAACGTTTTAAGTCTAGGTGACTCTTCATCAGAGCTGAAGTGGAGGTTCAAGGCGGTTGGAGTGCTGGGGGAAGAAAGGATGTTATAGTTCAAATTAAGTCCCAGAGGGAATGAACCCTTCTGGACTTATTTAATTCAACACCTTCAAATTACCAACCCGTTTGTATCCTCCCCTTTTGTTTTACTTGTTACATTCTCTCGCACCATGTCTTCTCCCCTTCCCCCTCTCCATTGGGACTTTCTGTTCTTTCCAGCTTGGCAGTTAGACATAACATTGTTCCGCTATGCTCACGTTACGATCACTTAATCTGAACTATCATCACCCTTTCTCCCTCAGCACTCCTGCCTCCCTCCAATCCCTTCTTAAGAGTTATGAGGATGTTGCCAGGACTAGTAGGCCTGAGTTAGAGGGAGAGGTTGGCCTGGATAGGACTTTATTCCTTGGAATGTAGGAGAATGAGGGGTTGACTTTACTGAGGTGTATAAAATCATGAGGGGCATAGATAGGATGAATGCATATAGTCTGTTTCCGAGGGATGGGGAGTTGAAAACTAGAGGGCATAGACTTAAGGTGAGAGGGGAAAGATTTAAGGACCTGAGGGGCAACTTCTTGACGCAGAAAGTGGTGCATATTTGGAATGGGCTGCCAGAGAAAGTGGTTGAGGCAGGAACAATAGCAACATAAGAAAAAAAAAACATTTGGATAGATACATGGATGGGAAGTGTTTAGAGGGATATGAACCAAATGCAGGCAATTAGAACTAGCTGAGTGGGCACCATGATCAGCATGGACCAGTTTGGGCTGAAGGGCCTGTTTCCATACTTATTACTCTGTGATTTTAAATCTCCAGGACCTGCTCTAGTGCATCCCATCATGTTGTGTGAAGTTAATGAGAAAACGTGGCTCCCCTGGCAGAAATATTTGTATCATCTATAACTACGGATTAGGTGCCAGATGACTGGAGAGTGGCTAAAGTTGTGCTTTCGTTTAAGGGATGGAAGGAGAAGCCTGGGAACTATAGACCTGTGAGTCTGACTTCGGTTTTGTTAAGTAGTTGGAGGTAATTGTGAAAGATATGATTTATGTATGTGGAGAGGCAAGGAACGAGTAATTGATTGAGTTTTTTGGAGAAGTAACAAAGAAGATTGTTGAGGGCAGAGTGGTAGATGTTGTTTACTTTGACTTTAGTAAATCCTTTCACAAGGTTCCACATGGTGGACTAATTAGTAAAGTAAGATCATATGGGATTCAGGGTGAGCTTGTCAATTGGATACAAAGTTGGCTTAATGACAGGAGACAGGGACTGGTGATGGAGGTTTGTTTAGCAGACCGGAGGCCTGTTACCAGAGGTTTTCCACAGGGGTCAGTGCTGGGTCCAATTTTGTTCGACATTTATATAAGTGATTTAGATGAGAATATTGAAGACACGATTAATAAGTTTGCAGATGATACCAAAATAGGCAGTATAGTGGACAGTGAAGTAGGCTATCCAAGATTACAAAGAGATCTTGATCTGTTGGGTCAATGGGTTGAGGAATGGCAGGTCGTGTTTAATTTGGATAAAGGTGAAGTATTGTATTTGATAAAACAAACAAGACCAGGACTTGTACAATTAAAAGTGGGACCTTGGGGTTAGTGTTGTAGAACAGAGAGACCGAGGGGTTCAGGCCCTTAATTCTTTGAGGTTTGCATCACATGTAGACAAGTGTGGTTAAGAAGGTGTTTGGCCTGCTGGCCTTCATTGCTCAGACCTCTAAGTATAGGAGATGGGACGTTATGTTGAGGTTGTACGGGACGTTATGTTGAGGTTGTACGGGACGTTGGTGAGGCCTCTTCCGGAATGATGTGTCCACTTCTGGTTGCCTGTTATAAGAAGGATAACATTAAGCTGGGAAGGGCTCAGAAAAGATATATCTGGATGTTGCCAGGAATAAGAGGTTTTGAGTCATAAGGAGAGACTGGATAGGTCGAGACATTTTCCACTGCAGTCCATAAATTGGAGGGGTGACCTTATAGATGTTTATAAAATCATGAAGGGTATAGATAAGGTGAATGGCAGGTCCTTTTCACTAGGATGAGAGATTTAAAGACTAGGGGGCATATTTTGAAGGTGAGAGATGGAAGATTTAAAAAAAAATGAGGGACAATTTTTTGACAGAGTGTGGTTAGTGTTTGTAATGAATTCCCTGAGGAAGCGGTGGATGTGGGCAAAATTACAACATTTAAAGGACATTTGGGTAAGTACATGAATAGGAATCCTTGGAGGGATATGGGCCAGGATCAGGCAGGTGGGACTTGTTTAACCTCGAATTATGTTCAGCATGGATGGTTGGACCAAGGGTCTGTTTCCATGCTTTATGACTCTATGTAAATGTTCCAACCACAGAAGGAGCAAAACTTGACCTTCTCTTGGTAATAAGGCACAGCAATTGACTTAAGTGATCGTAGGGGATCACTTTGGGTTTAATGACATCATTCTATCAGTTTTAGAACAGTTATGGAAAAGGATAAGCCTTCCATAGAAATTAGTTTTTAATTGGAGGAAGGCAAATTTTAATGTTATGAGACAAGATCTTTGAAAAGTGGTTTGGAGTACACTGTTCACAGGTAGACTGTTGTCTGATAAGTGAGAGGCTTTCAAAAATGTGATGACAAGAGTTCAGAGCCGTGGTGTTCCATGACGTTCCTGTTAGAGTGAAAAGTAAGGCCAGTACGATTAGAGAAGAATGGATGAATAAAGATATTGAGGCTCCAGTCAAGAATGAAAAAGAATCATAAGAAATAGAGACAACTGGGTTCAAATGAATTTCTTGAAGAGTATAAAGAGGGTAGGGGCTTTCTTAAGAGGGAGATCAGGAAGGCATAGAAGGGGATAGGAGATAACCTCTGCCAAGGCTAAGGATAATCCAAAGAGATTCTGCAAGTACATACAGAGCGAGAGAGCAACTAGAGAGAGTGAGTTGGGCACCTTGAAGATCAAGGAGAACGTCTTTGTGTTGAACCTCGGCAGATAGGAGAGGTATTAACTGAATATTTCACATCAGTTTTGACTGTGGAGAAAGCTAGCCAAATATTCACTCTCCATATATGAAGCTGGGCAGTTCCTGTTGCTAAACTATTTGAGCAAGGGCCAAAGAAATGGAGACAAGGTGATGTTTCTCGTGGCTGGATTGACTTTCTACTTGGTGTGCCTTCATGCTACACTTACTGTCTATATGCCACCAGGACTAGAGGGTTTGAGTTATGAGCAGAGACTGGATAGGCTGGAACCTTTTTCCACTGCAGTGTAGGATGTTGAGTGATGACTTTGTAGAGGTTTATAAAATCATATGGGCATAGATGAGGCTAACAGCGAAGGTTTTTTCCCTTGGATAGGGGAGTCCAAAACTACAGGGCATATTTTTTAAGCTGAGAGGAGAAAGATTTAAAGGGAACCAAGGGGCAACCTTTTCAACAGAGGGTAATTAGTACGTGGAATGAACTGCCAGAGGAAGTAGTAGATGCAGGTACATTTGCAACATTTAGAAGACATTTGGACATGTACATGAACAGGAAAGGTTTAGAGGGATATGGACCAAGGGCAAGCAAGTGGGACTCGTTCAGTTTAGGAAACCTGGTCAGTATGGACAAGTTGGACTGAAGGAGGCGACAGAACTCAGAGAAATAAATACTTATGTTTTGAAAACAGCTCACATTGCAGGAGAGGAAGTGCTGGAAGTCTTAGAAAATACAAAGGTCGATAAATCTCCGGTACCTGATCTAGTGTATCCCAGGACATTGTGGGAAGTAAGGGAGAAAATTGCGGGGCTCCTTTGCAGAAATATTTGTTTTATCCATAAATATGAGTGAGGTGCCGGATGACTGGAGAGTGGCTAATGTTACGCCTTTGTTTAATAAGGGACATAAGGAGAAGCCTGAGAACTAGAGACCTGTGAGTCTGACTTTGGTGGTGGCTAAGTTGTTGGAGGTGATTCTGAAAGATAGCATTTGGAAAGGCAAGGAATGATGAGGATAGTCAGCACGGTTTTGAGCGAGGGAAAATTGTGTCTCACAAATTTGATTGAGGTTTTTTTTGATGAAATAACCGAGATGATCGATGAGGTCAAAGCAGTGAATATTGTTTACTTGGACTTGAATAAAGCCCTTGACAAGGTTCCACATGGTAGACTAATGAGTAAAGTTAGGTCACGTGGGATTCAGGGTGAGTTTGCCAATTGGATACTTAATTCACTTAATGACAGGAGACAGGGTGTGGTGGTGGATGGTTGTTATTGGTATTGGAGACATGTGACCAGTAGTGTTCCTCAGGGATCGGTGCTGAGTCCACTTTTGTTTGTCACTTATACAAATGAGTTAGACGAGAATATAGAAAGCGTGGTTAGTAAGTTTGCAGGTAACACCAAAATTGATGGTATAGTGGACAGCGAAGAAAGTTATCTAAGATTACAAAGAGATCTTGATCAATTGGGTTTGTGGGCTGACAAGTGGCAGATTGAGTTTAATTTGGATAAATGTGAGGTATTGCATTTAGGGCTGGCACAGTGGCTCAGTGCCTCACAGCACCAGGGACCTGGGTTGAATTCTAGTTGCCGGCGACAGTATATGTGTAGTTTGCACATTTTCCCCGCATCTGCATGGTTTCTTCTGGGCGCTCCAGTTTCCTCCCACAGTCCATAGATGTGCAGGCTAGGTGGATCGGCCATGGGAAATACAGGGTTACAGGGATAGCGTAGGGGTCTGGATCTGGGTGGGATGCTCTTCAGAGAGTTGATGTGGACTTGTTGGGCTGAATGGCCTGTTTCCACACTGGAGGGCAGGATGTACACAATTAAAGTAGGGCCTTGGGTAGTGCTGTAGAACAGAGACACTTCGGATTTCAGTTACTTAATTCTTTATCGTTTGCGTCACATGTGGACTGGGTGGTTAAGAAGGCGTTTAGTCGGCTTACCTCATTGCTCAGCCCTTTGAGTAAAGGAGTGGGATGTCATGTTGAGGTTGTGCAGGAGGTTGGTGAGGCCTCTTCTGGAGTACTGTGTCCAGTTATGATCGCCCTGTAATAGGAAGGATATTATTTAGCTGGAGAGGGTTCAGAAGACATTTACCAAGATGTTGCTGGGAATAGAGGGATTGAGTTATAAAGAGAGGCTGGATATGCTGGGATGTCTTTCACAGGAGCGTAAAAGGTTCACCTTATAGAGGTTTATAAAATCCTCCGTAGATAGAACAGCAGGTGTCATTTCCATAGGATAGGAATTTCAAGTCTCGGGGCATATTTTTAAGCAAATTGAATTAGCTTTGTTGTCACATGTACTCACATAAGTATAGTGAAAAGTTTACAAGTCGCCACTTACAAAGGTACCTCGGTATAACACTACCCATGGCCCTACCATTAATTGTACAAGAACTGCCCTTGAGGGGTAGAGATAAGGTGAATGCAGGTATCTTTTCCCCAGGGTTGACTAGATGGCATACCTTTTAAGGTGAGAGGAGAAAACAAACAGACATGGGGGCAACCTTTTTTTGTTACACAGAGTGTGGTTCCTGTGTGGATGCAGGTACAATTGCAATATTTAAAAGATATTTGGATAAGTACAGGAACAAAAAATGTTCAGAGAGATATAGGCCAAGTGCAGGTAGGTGGGACTGATTTAGTTTCGGAACAAGGTCAGCATGGACTGGTTGAACTGAGAGGTCTGTCCCTATGCGGTATGACTCTGTGATTGAAACTTACAGAATAATGAAAGGCCTGGACAGATGGATGTCGAGAGGACGTTACAACTAGTAGGAGAGACTAGAACCCGAGGTCACCGCTTTGCAGTGAAGGGATGACCCTTTAGAACTGAGATGAGGAGGGGTTTCTTCAGCCAGAGGGTGGTGATTCTGTGGAGCTCATTGTTGTAGAAAGCTGTGGAGTGTATTTACGACAGAGATAGACAGATTCTTCATTTATGAGGGGATCAAGTGTCACAGGAGAAGGCAGAAAGCAGGAGAACGGCATTGAGAAACATATCAGCCATGACCAAATGGTGGAGCAGGCCCGATGGGCCGAATGGTCTAATTCTGCTCCTGTATCTTGTGGTCTTATGGTTATTATGGTGACTTCAATCTGCGCATAGATTGTGCAAATCAAATCAGTAATAATAGCATTCAGGAGAAATTCCTAGAATGTGTAGGAGCTGGTTTTCTGGATCAATATATTGAGGTCCCAAATGGAGACAGACCATCTCAACTGCGTATTGTGTAATGGCTGGGTGTGGGTTAGCTCAGTTGGCGGATGGCTGATTTGCAATTCAGAGTGATGTCAATAGCATATGCTCAATTCCTGTACTGCCTGAGGTCACCATGAAGGTCCCACTTTCTTAACCTTGCCCCTTGCCCGAGGCACATTGACCCTCAGGTTAAAACACATTAGCCTTCTCTCTCCCCATCTCCCCAAGTGACAGAGCAGTCCTCCGGTCTTCTGAGACTGTGGCAACTTTAATTTCAAAATTTTAATTGTGTAATGAGAAGGGAATGATTGGCAATCTTGCTGTGTGAGATCGCTTGTGAGAGAATGAAGAACTCAGTGATAGAACTCCTCATTAAGATGGAGTGTGACACAGTTGATTCTGAGACTGGGGGCCAAAACGTAAATAGAGGAAAATACAATAGTATGAGGCATGAGAGGCTACAATAAATTGGGGAATATAACTTGAAAGGAATAACAAACATTTAAAGAGCATATGGAGGAACTACAACTGTTGTTCATTCCTGTCAGACACAGAATAAAATGGGAAAGATAGCCCTGCCATGGCTAACCAGGGATATTAGGGATAGTACTGGATCCATGGAAGAGGGGTACAAGTTGGCTAAAAAGAGCAGCAGGTCTGAAGACTGGGAGCAGTTCAGATTTCAGCACAAGAGGACGAAGAGATGGGTTAAGAGAGGAAAAATAAACTGTCAGAGTAAGCTTGCAGGGTACATACAAACTAATTGTAAAAACTCCTAATGGTATATGAAGAGAAAAGCAGATTAATGAAAACAAATCCCTCACAATCAGAAATAGGGGAAGTTAAAACGTGAAATAAAGAGATGGCAGACCAATTAACTGCATATTTTGGTTCTGTCATCACAAAGGATGACACAAATAATATCCCTATAATGCTGGGAACACATCAGAGGCAGGAACTGAAGGAAATCGGTATTAGTAGGGAAATGGTATTGGAGAAATCCATGAGATTGAAAGCCAACAAATCCCAGCACCTGGTAATCTACAGCCCAGCGTACTTAAAGTGGCCTGAGAGACAATGGATGCATTCTGAAACTAGGGGCTTGAATCTAAATAGAGGAAATTGATGACCATCTTTCAAGATTCTATCAACTCTGGAACAATTCCTATGGATTGGAGGGTAGGTAATATAAGCCCAATATTTAAAAAAAAAAAGGTGTAGAGAAAACATGGAATTATAGACCAGTTAGCCTAACACTGGAAAACAGTGACAGGACTGGACAGAGTCAGTTAGCATGGACTTACAAAAGGGAAATCACGCTGGACAAATCTACTGGAATGTTTCAAGAATGCAACGATTAGAGTTGATAAGGAAGCAGTGGATGTGATTTACTTGGGATTTGAGAAGGTGTTCGAAAGGTCCCACAGAAGAGATGAGCATGCAAAGTTAAAACACATGGGATTGGGTGTTCAAGGGGACACAGAACTGGCTGGCAGACAGGAAACAGAGTCAGAATAAAGAGTCATGTTTTGTGTGGCAGCCAGTGACTAGTGTGGTATTGCAGGGGTCAGTGCTGGACCCAGATATTCACACTATCTATTAAGGATTTAGATGAGAAAACTTAAATGTCATATCTGCAAACTTGCAAATGACATGAAGCTGGGTGGGACAGTGAACTGTGAGGAGGATGCGGATATGCTTCAATGTGGTTTGGAATTGAGTGATTGGGCAAAAATGCAAGGAAGATCAAGTATAACGTGATAAATTTGAGGTTATCCAGTTGGATCCCAATACCAGGAAAACAAGTCACTGACTATAAGCATGCAGGTGCAGCAGGAGGTGAAGAAATCAAATGGTACGTGGGCCTTCATTGCGAGAGGATTTGAGTACAGGAGCAGGGATGCCTTGCTGAAACTGTACAGGGTCTTGGTGAGACCACATTGGAGTATTGTGGGCAGGTTTGCAATCCTTATCTGACAAAGGATGTTCTGGCTATGGAGGCTGTACACAACAGTTCACCAGACAGATTCTTGGGATGGCAGGACTGACCTATGAGGACAGAATGGATTGGTTAGGATGAAATTCATTGGGGTTTAGAAGAATGAGGAAAGATCTCACAGAAACCAATAAAATTCTAACAGGACGAACAAGGTAAATGCAGGAAGGATGCTGTCAATGATCAGGAAGTCCAAACCAGGGAATCACAGTCTAAGGACATGGGCGAGGCTGTTTAGGACCGAGATGAGGAAAGATTTCTTTACAGAGACTGGTGACCCTGTGAAATTCACTGCCACAGAAAGCAGTTAAGGCCAAAACATTGAATGTTTCCAATAAGAAGCTACATATAGTTGTGAGGGCTAAAGGGATCAAAGGGTATGGATCGAAAGTGGGAACAGGATACTGAGTAGAACCATCAGCCATGATCAAACTGACTAGCAGAGCAGGATCAAAAGCTACAATAGCCTGCCTCTATTTTCTATGTTTCTATTCTGCTGAGTGTGGGATATAAAAACAAAATGATTATAACTGACACAGATATCAGCACTGGATGAAAATCCTGTAACTCCTTACCAAACAGCAATCTGGGAGCATCTTCACCATGCAGACTGCAGCAGTTCAAGAAGATGCAGAGTGATTTTGGAAGCTTCTGGAGTGGCTGCTCTGTCCCTCGTTCTCTATCCAGTTCTCAAGTTGTTGAATGTTCTGAGAAAAGCAACATAGTATGTTGGAAATATCTTTGGAAGTTTGCTGATACTGGGGGAAGGGGAGCAGTGAGAGAAACAACGGGCTGGATTTTGTGGTGGGGTGACGGGCGAAGAATAACCCCAATATCCAAACCACACACCGCACCCTGCTCGGTTCTCTCCCTCTACTCTGTGGTCTTTTTCTCAGCCTCTTTCACACTGGCAGCCAGCTCAGTGTCAAAGCTGTACATGTGGACACTTTTCCATCAGTCTCGGTCATAAACACATGCACAAGCATCTCACAACAGCATACTGCACATACTCCTCAGTGAACACAGCAATGATTTAAATAACCTGTGTTTCCAGCCCCATTCAAACCAAAGACAAATATACGAACAGCCACAGGATAAATTAAAAAAATCAAAACAAAACTGACCAAATTACTTAAGCCATTTCCATGATGCATTGTTTCACAGGTACACAGAATTGTCAAACCTTTATGCTGTTGCATCAACAGCTAATAAGCCCCAGTTCTAAAGAACTCTGGCACTTCCTTCTGTTTGACCATGTTCTCTCCCAGACTTGCTGGCACCAGTTCCCAGATACTGACCTGGTTAATGGCTAAAAGAGTCTACAGAGTTTTTGATCAAGAAACAACCTGCAATTAACTTCCAGGCCTGGTGTCAGAAACAAACAACAGCTGTTGTATACTTTTTTAACACAACTGCTGCTCACACTCCAGAGGTCACCATTCAGCTCTCAGATTCAAACCAAAAATGATTTTTAAAAACTCAGCGAGGGTTCTGACACAATGCACAGTGGAAAGACCTTTAACCAGTGACACAGAGAGAGTCAGTAGGACACTATGCATTGGAGTCTTGCTTTAATGAGATCACCTCTCATTGTTCTAATCAGATTCTGAAGTGGCTTGACAGGGTAAATGCTGATAAGATTTGCCCTCTCATTGGAGAGTCTCGGACTAGAAAGCATAGTCTCAGAATAATTTAAAGTTGAAATGAAGAGAGTTTTCATCTCAGAGTGTTGAGAGTCTTTAGAACTTCATGCCACAGAGAGCTGACAGGGCAGAGTCCATGTGTATTTTTAACACTGAGATAGGTAGATTTTTGATGAGTAGGGGAATTAAGGGTTACAGGAAAAGTGCTGGAAAAGTGGACATCAGGAATGTCAGATCGGCCGCAATCGTATTGAATGGCAGAACAGACTCAAGGGACCAAATCGCCTACTCCTGTGCCAATTACATATGGTCTTCCTGTCTACTGTCGAAAGAGTCGTAACCAATTACACAGGCTGAGTGAGTTTTCTGGTGATTTGACAGTGGAAAGAGCTTTAACATAAACTGAAATAAAATCTCACCACAGACAGTTGACAGAAACTATATGAATGTTCTGCCCATTGGATTAGAATTTACCTGATCACCCAGCCAGGAGACAACAGATACCCACACTATGGAGATACTGTGGAAATATCAGGACAATGGCAGTGATACAGTTCCCCAGCTGAGCTGGCCACCCAATGCTTCAGTCACACCAGGGACAGACCATTCCCCTGCGCCACGTGCAGAAAAGGATTCAGTCAGACACCCAGCTGCGGAGACACCTGTAAGTTTGTATGGGGTTACAGGAGTTGGATTCTGGTGGGATTGCTGCTTTTTATCACATCCAGTTTCATCTCACCTTCATATTGCACTTTTAACGCAGTAAACCCTCCCACCGAGAGTAATAAAGCAAAACAACAGAACCCCAAACGGAGGCATTGGGGCAGATTGGGGACGGAGGGGAGAAGAGTGTGGGGAGGGGAAGAAGGAGATCAGGGACTGGGGGGAGGGGTAAGACAGGATCCCGTCCTGTCACTATTACGTCAACACGCTAACCGCGCCTGCGCACTTCCCAGTAAAACAAGGTGCGGAGGCAGGCACCGGCGTTGGCCCGCGGCAGGTTTCAGGGAAGAAGCCTGCAGCCGAAATCGCGACACCAGACATCAATCGCCTCAAACTCTCCTCCCCTCTCACCCACTCCAACCTCTCCCCCGCAGGATGTGCAGCCCTCCACTCCCTCCGCTCCAATCCCAACCTCACCATAAAACCTGCGGACAAGGGAGGCACAGTTGTAATATGGCGCACTGACCTCTACATCGCCGAGGCCAGACGCCAACTCTTCGACACCTCCTCCTACCGCCCCCTTGATCATGACCCCACCCCCGAGCACCAAACCATCCACAACCTCATCACCTCAGGTGACCTCCCACCCACGGTCTCCAATCTCATTGTTCCCCAACCTTGCACTGCCCACTTTGAGCTCCTTCCCAAAATCCACAAACCTGAATGCCCTGGTCAACCCATTGTCTGCGCCTGCTCCTGCCCCACCGAACTTATCTCCAACTATCTGGACTCCATTTTCTCCCCCTTGGTCCAGGAACTCCCCACCTATGTCTGTGACACCACCCATGCCCTCCACCTCCTCCAGAACTTCCAATTCCCCGATCCCCAACACCTCATCTTTACCATGGACGTCCAGTCCCTATACACCTGCATTCCCCATACAGATGGCCTAAAGGCCCTCCGCTTCTTCCTGTCCCACAGGCCTGACCAGTCCCCCTCCAATGACACCCTCATTCGCTTAGCTGAACTCGTCCTCACCCTCAACAACTTCTCTTTCAATTCCTCCCACTTCCTACAGACAAAGGGGGTGGCCATGGGTACCCGCATGGGCCCAAGCTACGCCTGCCTCTTTGTAGGTTACGTGGAACAATCCCTCTTCCATACCTACACTGGCCCTAAACCCCACCTCTTCCTCCGTTACATTGATGACTGTATCGGCGCCGCTCATGCTCCCACGAGGAGCTCGAACAGTTCATCCACTTCACCAACACCTTCCACCCCAACCTTAAGTTCACCTGGACCATCTCTAATACCTCTCTCTCCTTCCTGGACCTCTCTGTCTCCATCTCAGGCAACCGCCTAGAAACCGATATCCATTTCAAGCCCACCAACTCCCACAGCTACCTAGAATACACCTCCTCCCACCCACCTTCCTGCAAAAATGCCATCCCCTATTCCCAATTCCTTCACCTCCGCCGCATCTGCTCCCAGGATGAGGCATTCCACTCCCGTACATCTCAGTTGTCCTCGTTTTTCAAGGACCGCAACTTCCCCCCCCTCAGTGGTCGAGAACGCCCTCAACCGTGTCTCCCACATTTCCCACAACTCATCCCTCACACCCCGTCCCCGCAATAAGAACCAAAAAAGAATCCCCCTCGTCCTCACATACCACCCCACCAACCTCCGGATCCAACGCATCATCCTCCGACACTTCTGCCATCTGCAATCCGACCCCACCGCCAAAGACATCTTTCCCTCCCCACCCTTATCTGCTTTCCGGAGGTACCACTCTCTCCGTGACTCCCTTGTCCGCTCCACACTCCCCTCCAGCCCCATCACACCCGGCAATTTTCCCTGCAACCGCAGGAAGTGCTACACCTGCCCCCATACCTCCTCCCTCACCCCCATCCCAGGCCCCAAGAAGACTTTCCACATCAAGCAGATGTTCACCTGCACATCTGCTAATGTTATATACTGCATCCGCTGTACCCATTGTGGCCTCCTCTACGTCGGGGAAACCAAGCAGAGGCTCGGGGACCGCTTTGCAGAACACCTACGCTCGGTTCACAATAAACAACTGCACCTCCCAGTCGCGAACCATTTCAACTCCCCCTCAGATGACATGTCCATCCTGGGCCTCCTGCAGTGCCACAACGATGCCACCCGAAGGTTGCAGGAACAGCAACTCATCTTCCGCTTGGGAACCCTGCGGCCCAATGGTATCAATGTGGATTTCACAAGCTTCAAAATCTCCCCTCCCCCTACCACATCCCAAAACCAGCCCAGCTCGTCCCCGCCTCCCTAACTTGTTCTTCCTCCCACCTATCCCCTCCTCCCACCTCAAGCCGCACCCCCATCTCCTACCTGCTAACATCATCCCGCCCCCTTGACCTGTCCGTCCTCCCTGGACTGACCTATCCCCTCCCTAACTCCCCGCCTACACTCACCTTTACTGGCTCTATCCCTGCCTCCTTGACCTGTCTCCACCATTATCCATCTTCCATCCACCTCCTCCTCTCTCTCTCCATTTATTTCAGAACCCCCTTCCCCTCCCCCATTTCTGAAGAAGGGTCCAGACCCGAAACGTCAGCTTTCCTGCTCCTCTGATGCTGCTTGGCCTGCTGTGTTCATCCAGCTCTACACCTTGTTATCTCACCGGGAATGTTGTATTCTCTGGAATTTAGAAGATTTAGGCATGATTTGATTCAAAGTTAAGATGTTAATGAAGGTGATCGGGGAGATAGAGAGGAACAATTTCCACTGGGTAAGTGAAGTGCAAACTCAAACACTCTCCTCACCCGCAGGAATTCGACAAGACTTGAGTTTCTTTGTTTGCTGGTTTATTCCAACATATGTCTGAGGAACACGAGTAGGCAACTTGCCCCTTTCAGCCTGCTCTGCCACGCAATAGGATCATGGCTGATCTGGTTTCAACCCCAACTCTACGTGCCTGCATATCCCCAACAATCATTCATCATCTTGGTCATCAACAATCTATCTGTCTCTGCCTTAAAAATGTTTAGAGATTCTGCATCTAGTCCTTTTGACGAAGTGAATTCTAATGACTCTCAACCCTCGGAGTGAAAAGAAATGTTTCCTCATTTCTGTTTTCAATGGGCTCTCTCTTATTTTTAAAACATGACCCTCAATTCTAGATTCTCCCACAAGAGGAAACATTTATTTCAGCATCCACATGGTCAGGTCCCCTCAGGATCTTTTATGTTTTAATTTAGTCTCCTCTTTCTCTTCTAAACTGCAGAGAATACAAGCCTGTCTAGCCTTTGCTCAGAAGGCAATCCACTCATTTCAGGCATTAGGCCTTAAACCTTCTCTGAACTACTTCCAATGTATTGACAACTGTCTATAAGTATGCTAACCAGTACTGTAAACAGTCCTCCAGATGCAGTCTCACCAGTACACAACAGGATTGCACATACCCGAAGGTGGTACAGGAATTCCCACTTTTTTACAGTAATACATTTTCAGTAAATCTAGGTCATTTACATATCCAATTACAGACTGACACAGATTATGGTCAGCCAGTTGTACACTTTCTCTTGTTACACAGACAGCATTGCTGTGGCATCACTCAAACCTCCCACTCTACTGGCTCTGCAGAAATAACCACTGACTGCAGCCTGTTCCCACAGCCTAGTATGTCCTTTTATTTTTCAACTTCTGCCCTGTCAATTAATGATCCAGGTGGGTTTTTATGACAATCCAGCAGATTTCATTCCACTTCTTCCTGTTTTCAATTTATTTTGCAGGCAATTAGGGAGGAAGTTCAAATCAAATGTGAGATGAAGCACTGCCAGCAATGCTCGATTCTCAGGAGCTGAATGCCACCAGCCTTTGAACATGGAAGGAAAAAGCACCATTCACAGTGAACAGAAACCATACACTTGGTCTGTGTGGACAAGGCTTCAGTCAGTCATCTGGTCTGTTGAGACGTAAATGCAATCAAAACAAGGAGACAACAATTATTTTAAGCAGCACTTGCTTTGCAATATCATGCTCATGAATCTCAGTTTCAGTTAAACAAGATTCACTCAACTCCGAATCTCCTTACATTCTTGATGCAAACATGGACCAAACAGCTGAATTCTAGAGTTGAGAGTGACTATACTTTACATTAATGCTCCATCTGATAGACTATTGTATCAAGGAATCATAAAGCTAGAGTCAATGGGCATCAGAAAATATTATTTATTGTGCGATAAGGGGTTTTTACAAATAGAGCCCTCAGACCTGAGCAGATCATAACAACATGACTTTATTCAAGTTTGTACCACATATATGTGGAAGAGGTCTGTAAGTCTTGCTCAGAGACACTCTGCCATTTTCAGCTGAAAACAGCATCTTAATATATACGTGTCACAAGTTACATGCAATATTAGTATAAAATAAACTTTTTTGCAGTAAATAATTGACATGAACAAGATGCTGTTCTCTAATTTTGACAGGAATTATACTTCTGTGTTTTCTTCAGAGCTTATTGGTCCCCACCACTTGCTCACAGTAACCGTGCCTTCCCTCAGGAGTAACACTTATGTGACTTTTTAAATTATACAGGTGATCTCTGAATCCTAAGTGACTGTTGACTGTTTACTGTTATGGATATGCCATTAAACTACCTGAGCTACAATAATAATGTTCTTTATATCGATGTATTTCACTCAGCCCCACTCTATATTGCTTGTCCAAGCTTATTTACTCCTGTGTGGCATGCACTACAGTGTTCCCTTCCATTACTTTTACATTCCTCTTTTACACTCTGCTAACCTCCTTACCCTTCTTCACCCTGACTGGATAATGCAGAAGTGGGAATGTTTGCTGATGATTACACAATGTTGATACTGAAGCAGCATATACTAAATGCAGTATCCGTGGACAACATTGATGCTTAGCCTGCTAAGTAACAAAGAACTTTTGCACCACACAAGTATCAGACAATGACCAAATCTGACCATATCCCATTGACTTTATTTTCACTTATCTTCACTGAATTCCCCACTCTAACATCCTGGGGACAAATGTTGAGGAGAAACTGAACTGGACCTGCCATATAAATATTGTTGCTACAAGTGGGTAGAAATTTTGTGGTGATTAAATCAACTTTCGACTCCCAAAAGCCTGTGCATCATCTGCAAGGCACAAGTCAGGAGTGTAATGGGATATTGTCCATTTGGTTGGATGGGTGCAGCTCTAACAACACTCAAGAAACTTGACACAATCCAGGAAACGCAGTCCACTTAGCTGGCACCCCATGCAGTACTTTCAATATCAACTCCCTTTTTGAGGCACAGTAGTAGCAGAATACACCATCTACAAGATGCTCTAGAGTTAGTCACTCAGCCCACAAACTGTACCACCTGAATGGACAAGAGCAGAAGATGCATCAAAACAACACCATCTGCAAGTTCCCCTCCAAGGAACATACCATCCTGAAATGGAGCAGAATCAGCGACGTGGTGGAGCACACTTGATGGGCCCAAATGCCCTATTTCTTCCCTCCATATTTTACCTTATAATTTTTTCAAATTGATTAGTGCCGTGACCAGACTTGTGCTCAGTCCTCTAGACATTCTCTAAACTGATAGTCCCCAAACTCTCTCAACAACCTGATCTTCCCATCCAACCACCTTCAGAGATCTGTGAATGTCCAGTCCAAGCTCTGTTTTTACTCTAAACCATTCAATATCCTCACTGTATTGTGCACTCCCATAGTTTACTCTCCTTGAATTCATTATCACTCACTTCTCTGGATTGAATTCCTGTTACCACTTTTCTTACTAATTGTTTAATATCTCCCTGCAGCCAAAAGCCTTCTTCCTCATGGTTAACCATGTGACGAATTGTTGCATCAACTACAAACTTCTAAATCACGGTCTCTAACAGCTCAGTCTAAATCATTGATCTGCTCAGAAAACAAAGGAACTCATAGAAGGCATGGTTAGTAAGTTTATGAACAACACCAAAATTGATGGCATAGTAGACATTAAAGAAGATTCTCTAAGATTACAAAGGGATCTTAATCAATTGAGTCAATGGACTGCAAAATAACAGATGAAGTTCAATCAGGATAAATGTGAGGTATTGCATTTTGATACAACAAACAAGGGTAGGGCTTATACAGTTAATGGTAGTGCTGAGTAGTATTTTGGAACAGAGGGGCCTAGGATGAAGGTACGTAATTCTTTGAAGTTTGCATCACCTATAGACAGGATGGCTAAAATGGCATTTGGCATGCTTCCCTTCATTGCTCAGTTCTTTAAGTAAAGGAGTTGAGAAGTCACGTTGAGATTATGCAGGACATGGGTGAGGTCTCTTCTGGAATACTGCGTCCAGTTCTGATCACCCAGTTATAGGAAGGATATTATTAAGCTGGACAGGGTTCAGAAAAGATTTACCAGGATGTTGCCAGATATGGAAGGTTGGATTACCTGTGTGTGATAACATCACCACATGAACACAAAGCGTTTGGGTCTGCACAAACAAGTGATCACCACAAAAGATTGGAGGGTCTGTGGAGAAATTTAGAAGAACAGTTCAAGAAACGAGGGATATTAACTGTAAGGTCAGGTTGGAGAAACTGAAGTTTGTTCTGCACAGAACACAGGAGATTGAGGTGGGATTTAATAAAGGTGTCAAGGTTTAGATAAGGAGCAGCTGTTCCCATTAGCTGATAGTAACAGTGTTAGGGACACAGATTTAAGATAATGGACAAGAGTTACTGGGAAATGTAAGGATCAAATTTTACGTTCCTATTATTTTATTCAATACTTACATTCAAAGGCCGATAATATCTTGTGCTGAATGAATAACGAATAAAGTGGCATGCTCAGATCCTGGTACATTATTTGGTTTGAATTTCCAATCTGTAAATCCTCTTCTAAAATGCTGTAAAATAAGTTTCCAAAAGTCATCTCAGTCAGTCGGGACTGAAATTCAGAAGAGACAAATATTTCTGTATTGGAGTTTGCTGCGTGTAAATCCTCCTCTCCCCACTCCCTGTGAAAGGCGTTTATAAACTCCATCCGTGTCAGTCCAGGATAGAAATGCACAACATTCTCTGAGGTAGTAGGAACTGCCGATGCTGGAGAATCTGAGATAACAAGGTGTAGAGGTGGGTAAACTCAGCAGGCCAAACAGCATCAGAGGAGCAAGAAAGCTGAAACGTCAGCTTTCCTGCGTCTCTGATGCTGCTTGGCCTGCTGTGTTCATTCAGCTCTACACCTTGTTATCACAACATTCTCCACTCCAGGATGGCCGCACATGCGCCCTGCTGCCCTATATAAACATGGCGGCCATTACCTGGGCCTATCGTTGAGAGTGAGTCTCTATTTGTCCCGTTTCGTGAAACGGGGACGGATCATTTCTTTATACGCGGTCTGTCACATCCATAAAGTCTTTATGAAGCCTCTCCGTCTAACAGCCCGGTCCATCGCCTCCTTCGCTCCTTCTAAATGTTACCTGCTGTGGAACCGAGGAAAAGAGTGAGTCCTGCGCGACATCCCCCACTGCGCATGCTCTATACTGTTGGCAGGCCGGGAAATACCGAGCATGCGCATTAATAAGCAATTCTGTGCATGGGAAATGTTGTATATCACTCGGCATTCTGGGTTAAATGGCCGCCATTGTTAAATATAAATTTATCTGTTGCAATGTGTACAAGTAAACTTCCTATTTTTCTCCTATAAGGAATACTAATATATACAATACATGTAAGAGAGAGTACAAGTCGTTTATTCCAGGGATATAACAAGGTCTGACACTGAACTATATATTAAAGTGTAAATTCAGGCCATACTCCTTCTGAACCATTGGGCTGCTTTCTTATTAGAGAGAGACAACTGGTGGTGATTTAACCTGAGGGGCATCACACCTCAGATGAACATAGAGATTGAAAAAGAGAGTCATTAGCAGCAGCTTCAAATGGTGTTAGACTTAAACCCACACTGTTGGCAATATGAGGAAAATTGACAAATACTCCAAGAAAGAGTTTGGCTTTCAGAACTGTTTTCAAGGAAGAAGGTGTTGATTTTATGTGCCGTAGAACAGCAATGTTTCCTGTCATTAGTTGAAAGAGCTGTTTTTGTTCCACTGAAGCCCTCAAGACTTTGAATAACTATGTGAATGAGCACTTGGGTCAAGTGCTGGAAACTGGGTTTAGAAGCGAGATGTTTGATGACTGACGTCGATACAATGGGCCGAAAAGGCTCTCTCCATGCTGTTAAAAACTCAGTGACTCTATCATTTTTCAATTAACAAAAAGTCAAAAGCTATGTCAACAATAAAAGTTGCAAGGATTGCATGTGACTTCCTTGGTGCTTCAGTAGTTGGGATCCAGCCCTTTCACTGCTGTTCCCTGGGTTTGATTTCCAGTCAGGGAATGAGGATTATTTGTTCCTGTACAAAATCTTAACAGGAACATAAATTGCTGACATCAAAATAGCAAAGCGAGCAGCTCTGTCAGAGTCAATAAGTTTCACATCAGAGACTAAACCAAATAGGAAGAAGAGCTGAAAGCCATTACATTCACATGTTCAGACACAGTACTACTCCTACAAAAAAAAACAGCTTTCTCCTTATTGAAACATACAGGATCTTTTGTGATTCAGTGGGTTGGGTGTAGAAAGGTTTGTTCCCTTCTAGGACAGTCTAGGACCAGATTGCCTCATACCTGAATGGGGTCACATATTTAAAACAGAGACGAGGAAGAATTTATTCTCTCAGACGGTCGTGAATTAGTGGAATTCTTTGCATCAGAAGGTTGTTGTGGCTGGGCCATTAAGAATATTCAAGGCTGAGATCGATCGATCTTTAACCTGTAAATGTATCAAGGGTTATGGGGAAAGCCAACAAAGTGCAGTTCAGAATTATCAGATCAGACAAGAGCTCTTCGAATTGTGGAACAGACTTGATGGTCTGATCGGTTTCTTTCTGTTCATAAATTGATGGTCTTAATATGAAGCTGCAAAACAGTCCTGAGTGACTTGTGCCAAATTAAAAATGCATGGACCCCTTCAGAACACTGAGCCGAGATGAGATGAGCAAAGGACAACACACAATGGACAGTCAATGTGGGTAATTGATCCGGAGTGATCTGTATACCAGGGTAAACAGGAAAACAGGTCTCCAGCTCCCACATTGAGCCTGGGTCCACCAAGACTACAGCTAACGCTAACAAAACATCCTTGCCCTTCACTTTTCCTGACCTCCCTCTGTTCTTGTTTTAAACCGATTGCAGGTCAGGAAATTGCAGTTGACTTTGCTGATGTGGAACTGTAACATGCAGTGAACCGATTCTGCCTGGTCCAGGACGTAATTATGCTTCTAAAAATCAGTCAGTATTTCATATTTATTACAGTAAATGCGAACCATTAACAGGCCATGGCAGCGAAAACACTGAATCCTCATCACTAGACTACCGGGGAAATCTCTCATTATATCACCCTGGGCACTGTCTGATTCGGCATTGCATTCTCTCATCCTGCTCCACATGATTCCCTCGGCTCTGTCTCGGATTTTTTTTACATAGTCTGTGCATCATACACCAAGACAATCTAGTCATCTATTACATTGCAGTTTCTAATGCATGAGACCCTCTGTCAGACAACTATGTTGCAGTGTTGGGTCTGTAGTTTGGTGGTTCGCAGAGTGGTAGTGAGTTCATTTGTTTCTGGGGCCTGCGAGAATTTTCACCACCTATTGCATCCAATATCCGAAGTGGCTCTTTAAATGTTGTTTGAAATTATTCCTGATGCAGCAGTATTGACACCATCATGTCATTCCCTCCACTAGCCAGAAATATGTTTGAAATACCACATTCCTGTTTGTTCTTCCAGGTATTTGAGAAAGATCTTTTGAAAGCAGCTGATGTGAGCAATCTTCCAGTTCGGCCGGAAGAATGAGGTGGGGCAGTATAAAGTGCAGAGTGACTGGGGAACAGTGGGGCAGTAACATGGACAGGGGAGAAGCTGAATAATTCCTTTCTTTGCATCTGCAGTTCCTACTATCTCTGAAACACTTGATATATATTGATTATCGATTAATTTACAGACTACTTAGTTTCAGTCTTTTCCTGGTAAATAATCTCTTTCATTGTGAGCATTATGAAAGGGGGCCACTTCTTTACTAGAAAAATAAATATGTCACTAACCTTTGTCTCTTTCATGCACAAGAACAGCCAGATTACTCTGCACCGCACTTTCTTGAAGCTTCTCTCGATTTTAACAGTAGTCTGCCTTTTGACTCTTCCTACAAAAGTGTATGACTTCATACTCCCGACTGCATCTGCCAAGTTTTTGGCCACTCACTCAACCTATCCATATCCCTTTGCAGATCCCTATGTCATATACATAACATGCCCTCCTACCTATTTTGTATCATCTGCAAAATTGGACACATTGCGCTCTGCCACTCCCTCCAAGTCATAAATATAGAGATAAAGAATTGCAGACCTATGATTGACAATTCTGACACTCCGCAAATTAAATCTTTCCAACACGAAAAATACCCATTAATCCTGATTCTGAGTCTTCTGTGAATTAAACAATGGCAGTCCATGTTCATTTATTACTCAACACAGTAAACTCCCACCTTTTGCTGGCTCCTTATTGAGTGCCTACTAAAAGTTAAAATGCTTTTCATCTTTATCAACTGTGCTTGAATTATTACCAAAGCATTTCGGCGAACTTGTCAAGTGTGATTTTCCTGTCAACAAAAGATGTTGACTCAGTTTGACTGCAATAACTTTTTCTAAACGTCCTCTATTTCTTCCTTTACAATGGTCTCGAGCATTTTTCAAATCACAGATAAGACACTGGAACAGATGGAAGTCATTTGGCCCATCAGGTCAGTTACATCTTTAACTGAGATCATGGTTGATTTGGTAATCCTCAACTCCACTTTTCTGCCTTATCACCGTGGCCCTTGAATCCCTATTGACTAAAACTATGTCTATTGCCTATCTCAGGCTTGGATACACACAGACTTGACAACACGAATTCCTCAGATTTGTTACCTTCTGAATGGCAGAACATCCTCCTCATCTCTGGCTTAAATGGGCAAACACTTCCCCTGAGATTACGCACTCAGGAGTAAATCAGAGCACAGCAAACCCCTGGAGTAGGGTATGAACTCATTGGTGTATCCAGAGGCAATTGTGAGTATTTACAACGTTTTCATGTTTTGACCTAAGGTTAAACAAACTGCCCTGATTTGCACATTAGATTGGTGAAAGACGAATCTGCCCAAAAGTATTTCATTGGCTGTAATTTAGATGGTGGTAAAGGTGCTTTAAAAACACAATTTTTTCTTTCTCGATCCATTGTCCTGACTATTAATCTCTCTGCTCATGGAAATGGACTCTTCCCATCCACTCTATTTTTATTCATTCACAGTATGAGGGCATTGCTGGCTAGGTAACATTCATTGCCCATCCCCAGTTGCCTAGAGGAGTTACCAATATTGCTGTTGGTCTGGAGTCACATTCGGCCAGAGCAGGCAAGGATGGCAGTTTCCTTCCCTAAAGGACGTCCGTGAACCAGATGGGTTTTCCGACAATCAGTGTAGATAGTTCAATTCAATCGCCCAGCAACCTCCTCCGTTCTGATCAAATACAGGGTGACAAGAAATATTAGGATCATGGTGTGGACAAGATAAGCCAAATGCTCCTCTTTCCTGTTGAAACCATTCCATGATAAATATTAAACTAACCACGTTTCCTCAGTTTGAATGACTTGGTGATGAATGAGGTTTCGCTCAAATTCGAGGAAAATCTGTCTCATAAGTCCTCATGAGAGGTTGGTCGTTTGCTGACATTCAGGAAACACGAATTCGCAACAAGAATCTTACTATAATCTGTTTCTCTTTCTACAGACGCTGCTAAACCTGTTGAGTTTCTGCAGTGCTATCTGTGTTTATCCTACATAAATGCTTTTTTGCATGAAATCTCTTGAATCCCAGTCCTCTGGTAACTGACCTACAGTTTCTCCCGCCCATCCACACCACTCACTCCCACGATTACAAACAGCCCAAGGATATCTCCAGTTAAACTTCATTGCTCCAAAGAGAACATTTCCGACCTCGGGAATCGTAGAATCCCGACATTGCAGAAACATGTCATTCGGCCTAACAAGTCCATACCGCCCCTCCAAAGAGCATCTCACCGCGCATCATTCCCCTACCCCTGCATTGCCCGATGTCTGACCCACCTAAACATTCCTGGACACTACGGGAAATCCACCTCCACTGCACATTTTTGGACTGTCGGAGCAAGCCCAAGCAGACACGGGGACAATGTCCAAACTCCATACAAACTGTCGAAACAAGGTCCCTGGAGCTACGAGGCAGCTTGTCTTAACCTCCGAGCCACCGTCCCCTGCAAAATTTAGTGGAATCTCATCACTAAGCGGGATTTCCTCAACCCTGGACATAGTGCAAGGCGGAGGATTGTGAAGATATTTTGGGAAAATATTGTCAGTTGGTGGCGGGGGTAGGGGTGTGAATGTTAGGGAATCAAAACAAAAAAATCCTGTCTCCAGTTTTGGGAATCTTTAGAAACGCTTGGGGACCAGAATCAAGGGAGAATGAAGGGTGAGCTTTCCGACTGAGCACGAACAGCCAAGACGCCTGTCCCTTCTTTAAAAGGCCGGTACATTCAGTCTGATGTTCTCGGGACATGAACTGACCTGAGACATTGAAAGGATTCTCCTTCCTGCACTTAAGGAATTCAAACCTCATCTCGGCTCCGGGAATGAGAAAACTCGGGAATAGACAAGACACTGAAAGGCTCGAAGGGAGACGGCCCCGGTTGTAGGAGAGCTGGATGCGTCTGCAGAGGATGGGATCAGACTGTTCCCGTGTCTCCACAATGACTGACCCAGGCTTTATTTCGTAAAATTAAAACTGATTGAGGACAACTGTCATTTTAAGAGAGGCAGTCTGAAACTTGAATTCACTAACAGCCTGCTTTGATGGATCGTGCAAGTTGCGGAAAGTTCGACTCTGAGATGTAAGCGGTCAACCCGTTCGGCTATTAAACGAGAGGTCGACAATTGGAGGCCACCCAGGCAGGAATGATTGCAGTTTACTTTTCAACGCAGTTCCGGGTTTTAAATACGGTGAGGAAAGCGTTCCTCAAATGGAAATCTTATCCAGTGAGTAACCACAAAGGTGTTTCGATGTTGCTTCAATGGCTAACGGAAAGAGCTGCGGATGTTGGGAATCTGAAACTAAAACAGAAACTGCTCTAGAAACTCAGCAGGTTTTAGGAGTACCTGTGGGAGAAAACGGAGTTCTTAACTCTGATTCTCTGCTAGATCTGCTGAGCTTTGCCTGTAATTTATGTTTTTGCTTTTAAATAGATTTTTATCCCATCTATTGGGATGAAACAACCAGAACAGCCATGTATGGAATTTAACCCATTAGAAATCTGAGAAGTGATTAGATTCAAACAAACGTTGTAATGATTCACTCTTTCTAAGCCTCACAGGGAGGGAGATCTGGAAAGGGGGGCAGCTGATGTACTTTGGTAGTCATGGCCGAGGGGTTACGGCAGTGGACTTGCAATCCATTGCCATGTCCCTGCGCAGATTCGAATTCTGCCGACTACTATTGAGAGCTTAAGACAAATAAGAAGGAAGTTTGCTCCCCGTCTTCTTGTTTGCGAAGGGAATCACAGGAGGTGGGGGACAAAACCATTTCACTCAAATCGCCAATGGTAGGAATATACTGCCTCTCAGAACAGAACAAGCAGAAACTCTAGTACGCATCCCAACTTGAAGAATCAAATTTCCTGCTCCTCTGATGCTGCCTGTCCTGCTGTGTTCCTCCAGCTCCCCCGACTGTGTTATCTCTGACTCTAGCATCTGCAGTTCTGACTGAATCATTGAGGTGGACATTTGCATTGCTCATCTTGTTGAGGCTATAAGCCAAGTGCTGGGCAGTGAAACTGGAACAGTCTGGGGCTGGAGTTCACCTGGCCCAGACATGATGGGCTGAAGGGTCGTTGTCTTTGCTGGAGATCTCTATGACCAGCTGTGGTCAGCTCAGCTGTGAAGTGATAGGACAACGTTTGCAAAATGCACCGGAGCCAGGAAGGAATCGAACCGACTCTACCTTAATCTGGCTGCCAGACACGTTATCCATTGGGACTGGGGATATCTGGCACTGTGCATATTCCTGGAATCAGTATCTGGGAGCATCGGGAAGATGCAATGCTGGTGTCTCTTTGCCCAGCCGTGTGCAAACCCATCGCTTCTCAATCCCTTCCTTGTGCCTTATGATCCCTGGACCTGCTGTCAAGGTAAAGAATGGCTCCATTTTCTGCCTGTTTGTATCAAGCAGCTCATTGACCTCGGAGCTGGACGGTCAGAGGGAGCTGGAGGTGAGACAGGGACAGAGGCAAAAAGAGATGCAACATGAAAGTGTTTCGAGTTTGTTGTGTGTCGGTTGTTTTTCGCGTGGATCTCTGCCGGTTGCTGTACTGTCAGATTACCAGGAGCTGCAGTGACTGGGTCGCTGGTGAGTTTTCGAAATTGAAAGTAGCATGTAAGCAGCCTGTGGGACTATTTCAGCTCACTGTCCCTTTTATATCCCAGCTCACAGAAACAATTCTCATTGTCTGGAGAAGTTGTTTGTGATCCGCCTAAAGCTGTCTTTACTTGCAGAAACGTGTGTGCGGACGGAGAGCGGACGTGAAGCACATGGAGCGGGTATAATCCAGAGGTCTGTGCCACTCTCGGAGATGTGTCTGTGCGTCTCCATCTGTGGGTATAAATGAGGATGAGTTCCTCAAGGAGGTATTAGCACAGTTTTACCCTCTCAAACTTCGATCCCATTTGAGATTACAGGGATAAACTCAATGACATTTGCCTTCGAAACGTCAGAGTACACAAAGCCATGTGCCAAATACTGGAATTTAGGACTAGAATGGAAGGAGGTTTTATGACCTGCACTGAAACGATGGGCTGAATTGTCTTCTTCCACGCTGTAAAAACTCAGAGACGGAGAAACAGATCTGCAACGAATACAATCACAAATGAAAATGCAAAAGCAGTGCCATTATTGAAAGATACAGTACTGCTACTGTGTTCTGTAGTGGGCTAGTGGTTAGGATTCTGTGCTTCATTTCTGTGTGGTCCAGGTTCGATTCCCGATGAGGGGCTTGAAGCTTTCTTCTACTAATTTATCATGGTGACAACGCTTCTTGATTTTTCAGGAACTGGCAGCTAATCTATTTTGTCCCACCCATGTGCTGTTGCCCAAACAGTTTTATTTTTCCATAAGTGCTCCCACAATGCTGTGAGGGACAGCATAATGGGAGGCTACCCCATTTTCTAATACGCTGTAGTTTCTAATGCAAGTGACCCTGCCTGCCTGTGCTACGTACTGGTTCCGTAGCGCTCTGGTCTTGTAAATGAGGGGTCGTGAGTTTGACCCTCACTGAGGGCTTTGGTACTTTTTGTGTACCTGCTGCTTCCAAGATCCAAAGGAGCGTTTTTAATATCGTCTAAAATTATGACAATGTCATTTCCGCTACAGGCCAGAAATGTGTTTGCAATGCCACATTCTTGTTTGCTTTTCCAGGAACTTGAGGAAGACCATTCGGAAGGACAGGAAGCAGCTGACGTGATCAACATTCGGTAGGAAGACTGAGGTATTGCCGTATAAACTGCAGACTGACAGGGGAGGAACACGGACCAAGGGCAGTGGCCGAGTGCTTCCTTTATTTGCTGTAACCAGACTCTAGTTTTGAAATCTGAAATGGGACAATATAGGCTAAGTGAGTGAAATTCTACCTTCTGGGGTTTGGTCTTTCCAGGGGCCTCTGTCACTCTTGGCGGAATATGTCCCTGTTTGTTTCTTTCTGTGGGTGATGTTAAGTTCTCCAAAGGGGCATGAAAACAGTTTTCCCATCTCAAACTTTAGCCCCATTTGTTCTGTTGATTAAGATTAAAACGTTTCGGTGAAAATATCATTGAGATGAATACTTGAACCGTCAGAGCATACAAGGCTACAGGCCAAGTCCTGGAAACTGGGATGATGGGCCTCTTTCCGTGCTGTAACACTCAATGGTTCGATCATTTTGGAGGAGAAACTGATGTCCAGTTAAAAAAAAGCCAGAAGCCGTGTCATTAACAAATTATGCAAATACTTATGTCCTCATCCTTGGTGGTCTATTGTTTAGGATTCAGCGCTTTTAGTGTCCGTATCCAGCAAATCAGGATTTGTTGTCCTGATAGTGACAACAGCAAAAGCAGAGCAGCTCTGACAGGAATCCTTTCTATGTTTCGGATGGGTGAATGTCCCCAAGAACACCAGACTCAATGTCCCAGCATCTTAAAGAAGGGAAGGGTGTCTTTACTGTCTCTGCTCAGTCGAACAGCTGATTCTCCTCTGATTCCCGTTTTAAACTTTCTCAAAGCTAAGACCAGGCGATTTGTTTTGTTTCCTTTCCATTCCGAGGAGCCGCAGTGATTTGATCGATTTAAAGGTGCCCATCAGCAGCTTATAGTGTTACTTCAGCTTCCCCTCCTCTGATGAGGCTGAGTCATTGACTCTCATGTTCTCGGTGATATTTACTGAGTGAGAAAGTGAAACTATTACACTTCCTGCAGATCAGACTCAAACCTCATCCAGGCTTCAGGACAATGAGAATGAAGAGTTTGGAAGTATGGAGAAGTTGTGAATTGCACGTGAGCCAGGTGAGAATCCACCCGACAATCTCCTAATCCATAATCAGGCGCGTTATCCATTGCACACTGGCCCCCTATATGGCTGACGTCTACATGCTGCAGAGTTGTGGTGTTAACAGGGACATGAGCAGCAATGGCAACATTCACAAGATGAACAACCGGCAAAGATAATCACCGTCACTGCTATCGTCCCCACTTTGTGAGGTGGTGAGATTCAATAGCAAAGGAAACATATTTGTCCTCAGGTGCCTGCTTCAGTACCACCTGTCTCTGCTGGAAATTTCCATTGCTTTATTCACAGTCCCTTCGGTATTTTATGACCTAATCTAAGTGAAATGTACTTTCAAGTTTTAAGTTATGGTTTCTTCGATTCAATACCCTGAATAAATTCAACGAGAACTTCTGGTCATTTCTAGCCTGGAATCAGACGAGTTGAACGACACCTTTTTTGGTGTCGCCCCTTCACTGCAGCTCAGTGCCTCCAAACTTGCCCCTGTTAGCATCAACCTGTTCTCCACCTTCTTCACCAGATTATCACAGCTTTGTTTTCATAGAAACCCGGGCGACAAATGAACCGTTTCGAAGTTTAGAGAGTGAAGCATTTCTGGTGAAGGTGGCCCTGATGTGAAAAAATGATACAAGAGCGTGCACACATCATGTCACAAGGGTTACTCTCAGCATGTCTGGTGGTTCAAATGTTTAGAATTCAGAGCTTGCATCGCCCAGCCATAGATACAATTCCCAGTCAGGAAACGAACATTTCTTTCCCTTGCATAAATAATCCAAATGCAAACGAATACCCGGTTACAAACAGAACACACACCTTGAATCTGCCAGAATCAGCCCAGTGAGGGATTGCTTCCAACTGGAAGGACAATGACAACAAATACACAGGAAAGCCATCATCCACATATCTCGCTCCAATCCACTCACCATTCTAATTTGGAAATACATCAGTGTTCCTTCAGTGTTGCTGGTTATAAATCCTGCAATTCCTTCCCTAATGGCATAACGGGTATACTTAGGTGCTAAGGAGTTCAAGAAAGTGGCCAATCACCTCCACCTATGTGGTAATTTGGGATAGGCAATGAAATTTCAGATTGAGATTGTGATTTGACCTGAACAGCAATTGTGCATTGCCGGTTTAATTTTCCAAATGAAGTCTGGGCCATTTATTGTGGAAACACGGAAACAGTAAAATCCCACCCACTAGAGAGACATCCTTGTCACAAGAAACCAGCTCTCCTGAACACATGGCTATCTCCCTTCGAGCCTTTCTGCTTCTTATCTGTTCCCAAGTACCTGGTTGTGCCAGAGCCGGGATTCGATTTTAATTCCTGACTTTTTACATTGAATTCTGGTTATTTCAATGTCTCAGATCAGGTATTGATATCGTGACCATCAGAGTCAATGTCCCAGCGTCTTAACGAAGGGGAAGGTGCCTTGACTGACTCTGCTCAGTCAGAAAGTTCACCCTTCACTCTCCCCTGAGTCTGGAACACAAAGTATGTTGAAAGATTTACAAAGCTGGAAACTGGATTATCTGTTTCGTTTCCATGTTTCCATGTACCAATTGACAATTTTGGCGCTGTTTATAATGTTGGAGGTGGGTAGCGGTGAGGTTGGGCAGGTTGCTTAAGATGATAGTTTGAAATTCTTTCCACTGACCTGGGTCAGTAACCAGAGTACGTGGATTTAAGGATATTTAAAAGAGACATATTTGCACTTATATTGCTCTAATCAACACCAGTGAGGAAACCAGTTTACCATGGGCATACATTGTCTAAACCATGATTCCTTTTCTTCTGAATGTGATATAAAATCAGAAATCACGCCACATCAAGTTGTGGTCCAACAGGTTTATCTGAAATCACAAGCTTTCAGAGAATGGCTCCTTCCTCAGATGAAGTGGATGGGTGTGATATATTCACAGCAAAGACCCTTTGGGAATCATAGACCAAAATCGATCTCATAAACCACCTCCATGCTCTCACAAAGATTAAAAAAAAATATATCAAAGGCAACAAGGGCTCATGCATGGTTCCAACCTATAACTTCTCACAGTCCCGTCATCCACCTGAAGCAAGAATCAGACTGTGAGACCAAAGACCCAGCCTGGTGAAGTCAGAATAAATCAGGAGCCACGCAGGCAGTGACAGAGTCCCTACCTCGGATGTTGGAGACTAGAGTTCAGTTGTATCTACTCCAGAGGTGTGTAATAACATCTCTGAACAGGTTGATTAGACAAAAAAAAAACAATTTCCTGTTGCTTTGAGCAGTGAAAGCAGCAATGAAAATCCACTGCTCGTTCTGTCTCCCTGTTCCTGGGACGGTGATATTTGTCCCTTCCCCGTGGGACAGAGCTTTCTCCATTGACAAATGCATTAAACCATTTCCCTCAAAGGGCAGACAGTGCTGGGCGAGTATACGCTCTGTAGCTCTCTCTCAAACACTGGAAGAGGGAAGGAGCAGAAGGTGTGGAATCAGACTTGTGCAGCAAATTGTAAACGGCGATTTGGAACTTTCATCACATGACATTTATCAGAGACAGACAGAAGGACTGAAAGCTGCTGGGAAAGAGGGAAGTCTGAACTGGAGATTCGTCCCTTCAGCAACTTAAAATGTGATCTTTCTTTGCAACCCATTTAGTGTTCAGAGTTTGTCTGCACACAGGGCATCCGTTCATTTGCGGCCTCCACAGCAGGAGTTAATTTCTGACACCAACAGTCCCATATTAAGTGAATCCGAGTGAAACACTCGCTCACTGAGAGTCATCGCCAACGGCTCTGAGTTGCGGGGCTGCAGCCAGTTCAACGCAGAAGGGAGGATTAAAAATGAGCCATTGCTTCTCCCTCACCCGCTCCGTCACATGGCACCATTCCTGCGCAGAAAGAAGGCATCAGTCCATCGAGTCCACGGCGACTCTCTGCCTCTTGTATTTCTCTGTGGTTATTCACAATCGGTGATATCTGTCCCTAATAATGGTGAACTGTATCTATGTCATGCTGCAGTGTCCGACATCCTTTTGTCACTCACGTCTGAAACGGCGTGGCGAATTACTGCCAGACATGGGAAAAAACTGCAAGTAATGTGTTTCTACTTCACCGGTTTATTCCATCTCAGAGAGGAAGTTTTACGATTCAGTTCGGAGATGACCGACTGAGAACAGGAAAAGACCGTTCGTACCTTCACAAGTGTATCGCCTCACCTGTGTAAACTTGGCTAGTGTATCAATATGAGATATTAATTTCAGATACATGAAGCTGTTGGATGCAGAAAGCTGGTCAAAATGCATGGGACAGGCCACTACAAAACACAAGCTCACTCCTAACAAATAGCAGAGGATGGTTTGGATCCAGCGACCTGGGTTATGAGCCCAGCATGCTCCCGCTGTGCCACTCTGCTATCTTGATGCAGGTTTTTCTCAGACAAGTATTCAGCTTTTCATCTGGAGTGCAGCATATACATTCGAGTATGATGTCAAACGGTCTTCACTGTTGTTTTGTTGCACAAACGTGTCAGCTGTGTAAATATAACCTTTTTCTAAGTCCCCACATTCTGTTGGTGGATCTATGATTTCACTCAGAATCACAAAAATTGTCACAGCTCAGACGGAGACCATGCAGCTTACCATAGCTGTGCCACGTCTCCACAATAAACAAATGATTATCTCTTTTAGTATCAATCTTTTCCTTTCTCGCTGTAACTCTGCATTTTGTTACTTTTAACATAACCATCGAATTCCGTTTTGTGTCGATTGACTCTGCCTCTTTGGCACTGTCAGACAGTGATTTACCAACCCTAACCACTCCTTGTGTGAAAACGTTCTTCCTCATGTCACTTCTACTTCTTTTCATAATGGCTTTAACTCTCTGCCTAATCGTTCTCGATCCTTTCAGGCGTGGCGTGGGATCATTTTCACGCCCTTAGTTTCTCTGTCTAGACCCCTCGTGACTTGGGAAGTTTCAATCAGACCAGCTTTCAGCCTTCTGTTCCCCAAGGAGAACTGTCTCAGCTTTCTATTACATCTTCATTGTTAACATGCAGGTATATTTTAAACCTTCAAAATTAGGAACTACCTTCGATGCTCCACACTGCCAACACCTTCAATGCCTCCAGAAACAATTCTCCTGATGCTGTCTGGCCTGCTGTGTTCTTCCAGCCTCCTCTTCGTCTACCATTCTCATGAACCTGTTCAGTGCTTTCTTCAATCACTTCACATCCCTGCTTTCTGAAGTTTCACATGCACAGTTGAGCAGCACTGCAGCTGAAGAAATCATTCAGAGTCGGATTGCCTGCGCGAACATCCTGAAACTCTCATTCTCACTTTGAACAAGTGTATCCCTTTGCCATGTTCGCTGCAATGGTACCTTTGCCCCATCCCAAAATCAGGCAGCTCAACCTCTTTTAATGAAACTGCTTTTTGACAAAAGTTGATTGGATTTTTAACAAAACTGAAGACAAGACATGAGGACTTGAAACCAGGACATCTTACAGTGCGCCAAGATCCAAACCAAGAGTCATAACCCTTGAGACAACGAGGCATCACCAGGTCAGACAGGCAACTCTTGGACCAGCTGAGCCTCGCTGAGCGTGAAATTCATCCTAATTTCTCCAGGAATTACAAGCAGAAAACAGTTTCCAGAGCATCATCTTCTCATTTGGACGGTGCTTTTTGTCCATTCCGCTGGGACCGGGCTCTCTCATTTGGCAGAATATTAAACCATTGTTTTTCTCCTTGCTGGTAGTGCTGGAGGGGGGCAGAGCCCATTCGCTCTACTGCTCCCTCTCAATCATTTAGGGTGGGAGGTCTCAGTTACAAGCATGCGCAGGAAATGATCAACTTTGTGAACTTTCTTCAAATGCCTGTTATCCGAGGAATAGAAAGATGCTGTGAGCTGGTGGGTAAGAAACGGACACGTGAGAGTCTTCCTTCGGATAAATTAATACGAATTTGTTTTTGTGCAGCCTGTTTGATGTTCAGAACTCGTCTTCAAACTGCAATGCTGCAGAAACGCTTTGCAACGCAGGCTTCAGTTTCTTTGCTCCCTCCAGAGGAGGAGTCAATTTCTGACACCAACAGTCACTGATTGAGAGAATCCGAGTGAAACACTCACTCACTGAGAATCATCCCCAACGACCCTGAGTTGCGGGGCTGCAGACAGTACAACGCGGAAGGGAGAGTTAATAATGAGCCATTGTTTCTCCCTCACCCGCTCCGTCACAGAGACAGGGAGAGTGACGTCATAAACCCATGGCATCATTCCCGTGCAGAAACAATCCGTTCATTCCATCGAGCCCAAGGTGACTCTCTGTCGCTTGTATTTCTCTGACGTTTTTCACAATCGGTGACATATCTCCCTAATAGTGGTGTCTGTACCAGAATGCTGTCTCCGACATGCTGATCCTCTGATCATTTACATCAGAAGCGGCATGGGGAATTACTGCCAGGAATGGAAAAAACTGCACCTGATGGGTTTCAACTTCCCCAATTTATTCCCATCTCAGATAAGAGGTTTTATAATTCAGTTCAGAGCAGACCACAGAGAACAGGAGAAGACCTTCACAAGCATGTCACCTGCCCTGTATAAGCACGGCCAGTGTATCCATATGAGATATTTATTTCAGATGCATGAAGCTATGGGAAGCAGAAAACTGATCAAAACACAGGGTGCGGAGCAGAACACCACATGTCTGTAGTAAATGGCAGAGGATGGTTTCAAGTTTTCGATCTCAGGAGTAGGGGCCTAGCACGCTCCCGCTGTGCCACTCTGTTGTCTTAACGTGTGAATTTTTCAACAAGTATTCAGCTTTTCATCTGGTGTGTGGCATGAAACCTTACAGAATGATGTCAAAAGATCTTCACTGTTGTTATGTAATATTCTGTTGCTTAGACGTGCCGCGCTTGTGTAAATATTACCTTTGTCTAAGTTCCCACATTCGGTTGGTCGAGCTGTGATTCCACTCAGAATCACAAAATTTGTCAAAACGCAGATGGAGGCCATGCAGCTCGCCTTAGCTGTGGGTGCACCGGGTCTCCGCAATAAGTACATGAGTGTCCATTTTAATATCATTCTCTTGCCTTCTTCCTGTAACTCTGCATATTGTGACTTTTAACAGAACCATCGAATTCCATTTTGTGTGACATGAATCTGCCTCTTTGTCACAGTCAGACAGTGATTTACAGATCTACTTAGTCATTGTATGAAAAACGTTCTTCGTCATGTCATTCTTACTTCTTTTTCTCATGACTTTAAAACACTGCCTAATCGATCCAATCAGGCGTGAGAACATTTTCAACCCCTTATTTCGTCTATTCATACCCCTCATGCCCGAAACATCGACTCGCCTCCTCAGATACTTCCTGACCTGCTGTGTTCATCCAGCTCCACACTGTAGCGATTCTGTCTGCAGCAGTTCTTGCCAAGTCCGGATTCATTCAGAGTAGGATTGCGTAGCGAACATCCGGAAACACTTTGTCGCTTTGAACAAATGTTTCTCTGTGCTGTGTTCGGTAAAATGTTAGACCAGCCCCATTTTTCAGAAAGCTGATCGGGCAGTTTAGTGAAAGTGAAGATAAGAAATCTGTGCTCGTCCGGGATTTGAACCCGGGACCTCTCGCATGTCAGCAGCAGAAAAGACCCCAAGCGAAAAAAAATCATACCCCCAGACCAATGAGCTTTTGGCGTAAGTTCACCTCGCACTCAGAGTGAAGTACGTTCCACGTTGTTCGGGGAATTCGAAGCAGCAAAGAGTTTCAAGAATATTTTCTTCTCAATCTGTCTCGCTGCTCCCGGGATGGTGCTGTTTGGCCCTTCTCTTGGGAGCGGGTTCTCTCTATTTTAGGATTATTGGACCATTTGTGTCCAGTTGGATCACAAAAAGTTTTCAAAGATTCGTGAAGCTGGAGATTGGGTTTCTGTTTTGTTTTCTTTCCAGGTTTCCACCTACCAACTGAATTTTGTTCCCAAAATCTCATCGCAATCTTCAGGCTTCATCATGCCTGTGGCTGAGGGAATTCAGATTTGTGGATATATTCAAAAGGCCGGGACTGTTCTGTTTAGAGCAAAGAAGATTAAATGGAGATTTCATGGCGCGAGATAGTGAGAAACTGTTTCCACAGGTGAGGATCAGTAAACAGGTAAATAGTATTTTAGAACATTAAAGATAAAGAGGACTTTTCACCACCAGTGATAATGTCTGTTGACTACCGGCAGAGGTTGTTTAAAACTTGCTTCCTTCTTCCCCGTGCACCATATATTCACTGCAAACACTCTCAGGGATCACAGACTGAACTCAATCTCATTGAAATCAGATCTCATCATTTTGATGTGTTCAGATCTGCTTCCCGTAAGTCAGTTCATTGAAATAAATATCTCATATTGATATATGGGCCACGTTTACACAGGTGAGATGACACGCGTCTGAAGGTCTGAATGGCCTTCTCCTGTTCTGTGTCGGTCTGCGATGGTCTTATTTGTTAAAACTGTTCTCTGAGATCGCAGGAATAAAGTGTTGAATTTGAAAAACATCAGTTGTAGTGTTTTACATGCGAAGGATGCCCTGCAGTAATTCCGCACGCTGTTTCAGAAAGTAGCGTCCTTCAGGTGAAATGAGAAGTTGTGAATGACAAGAAGATCGGAGACAGCATCACGACACAGATACGGTTCACCATTATTAGGACAGATATTACCGATTATGAATAACCACGGAGAGATACAAGTGACAGAGAATCGCCGTGGACTCGATGGGCTGAACGGCTTCTTCCGGCATGGGAATGACGCCATGGGTTTATGACATCACTCTCCCTGTCTCTGTGATGTGGAGATGCCGGTGAAAAGTGTCACTTCACCTGATGGAGGAGCAGCGCTGTGAAAGCGTGTGATTTCACGGAAACCTGTTGGACTATGACCTGGTGTCATGTGACTTCTGATTTTGTTCACTGCCTCTGTGACAGAGCAGGCGAGTGAGAAACAATGGCTCATTTTTAACCCTCCCTTCCACGTTGAACTGTCTGCAGCTCCGCAGCTCAGGGACGTTGGGGATGACTCTCAGTGAGTGAGTGGTTCACTCGGATTCTCTTTATCTGGGCCTGTTGGTGTCAGATATTAACCCTTGCCCGGTAGTAACAAAGAAACCGACGTTCGCGTTGCAAAAGACTTTCTGCAAGATTGCTGTGTGAAGTCGAATCCTGAAAACCAAACAGGCTGCGCAGAAAGATCCCGTCTAAAGTTTCTGAAGGGATTAGTCTCCAGTTTCGACTTCTTTCTTTTCTAACAGCTCTGCATCTTTCTCTCTGTCTCTGATTAATGTCATTTGATGAAAGTTCCCAATCGTGGTTTATAAATTCCTGACGTTTGATTCTGCCTCTTCTGCTTCTTCACTCTTCCAGTGTTCAAGAAGGAGCTGCAAAACGTATACCATCCCCAAGCACTGCCTGCCCGTAGAGGGAAATAGTTTGATCCATCTGCCATTGAAGACAGCCCGGTGCTCAGGGAAAGGAGCAAATAGCAGCAGCCCGGGAGCAGGGACAGAATGGGAAAAAGCTGTCCATTGTTGCTTTCACTGCCCGAACTGAGATTTTTTAAATGCCAGCAGCCTGTTCAAAGATGTTATTATGCATCTCTGGAGCATATAGAACTTGAAACCGGTCTCCAACATCCAAAGATTACTGTGTGAGGGTCAACTAGATTACAACAGAAAGCTGATGCTCGACGGAACTGTTCGTTAGTGTAGAGGTGTGAGGGTCGTTGACGAGGCTGCGAGAGGTCCCGCGTTTAAATCTCGATGGAGCCCTTGTTATCTGTAGTGTGTCCTCTCTTCACTGTTTGACGACTTTTCGCGAAAATCTTTGGGAGTGTGTGAAGGTGGTTCATTATGAAATCTAAGACAGTCTGAGATCCCAAAGGGTCTTGGCAGTGAAAATCTCAAATTCGGAGAAGACGGAATCGAACTGTTACTCACCCTGGTCAACGAAAAGAATTTCTCACGATCAGCTCAATCAAACTGCCCAACCCCACTCCTAACATGAAAAACAGCGCGAAATTTGTTAGTTAGGAGGTGAAACATGGGAAGGAAACAATATAGAAAACCCAGTTTCCAGCTTCGGGAATATTTCAAAGCTCTTTGTATACCAGACTCGGGGCAGAGTGAAGGGTGAACGGTCTGAATGAGCAGAGCCAGTCAAGTCAGCTTCCCCATCTTTATGACGCTGGAGTATTGACTCTGATGTTCTCGGTGTCATTACCCGATCTAAGACGTTGAAATAATCAGGATTCTTTGAAAAGATCAGGAATTCAAGCAGGATCTCTGCAGCAATGCAATCAGATACTTGGGGACAGACAAAAAATGGAAAGGCACGAAGAGAGATGGCCTGGGGTTCGGGAGAGCTGTTTCCCGGTGACACGTATGTCTCTGCAGGGGGTGGGATCAGACTGTTTCCATGTTTCCACAACACATGTCACAGATTCTATTTTTAAGAGGAAAATTGGCAAAGGACATTTGTTTTTCTTGTAAAATGACAATCAATCTGAAACTCACGGAATCACATCTTAGAGACAAATGTCCCAGATTCACCGTCCCCATCCACGGATATGTCCTGTTCCACCTTCATGACAGACTCAGCATAGATGGCGGCATAATGTGACATATTCGAGGAAATTAACTTGGAGTTCTCAACATGGCATCCTGGTCCCATTCAGTCTCAGGGCATCCGGTTTAACGTGCACAAGGAAACCGCCTGCTGATTCCCGCCTACTGTTCTCTCTCGGCTGATGAATCCGTAGTCCTCCATGTTGAACAGCACTTGGATGGAATACTGAGGCTGGTAAGAATGAACTCTGCATTGGCGATTTCAATGTCCATCGCTAAGAGTGGCTCGGCAGCAGCTGGTCAGGTCACAAATCATAGTTGTTCGATTGGTCCTGCAGGTGGTGAGAGAACCAAGAAGAGGGAAAACACGCTTGATCTCATCCTCACCAATCTGTCCTCAGCAGACACATCTGTCCACGACAGTAACGGCAGGAGGTGACAAAAATATAATTCTTGAGGGTACGATGTCTCGCCTTCACATTGTGCATGCCACCCATTGCGTTACATGGCACTGTCACCATGCTAAATGAGCCAGACTGCAAACAGATCTAGAACTCAGCTTAGGCATCCATGCGGGGGTGTGGACGATCAAAAGCAGCAGAATGGGACTTCAAAGAAGCCGCAGTTGTTGCTTGTCGCTCGTAGAAGATAGTTGGAGTGTGTGGGTTTTGAATATTGATCGTCTTATGCTTGTGGTTTTGACTTAAACCGAGAGCTCCGTAGATTTCTCACAAATTATGTATAGTTGTACTTTCGGTTACTTTTTTTCATGCTGCGTTTGAAAGAATATTGTTATAAGATTCCTGGGCCTTAATGTGCTGGATATCCGCAGAATGTTCAATGACTAGAGAATATTTTCTAACAGCTAATTGACGGGTCGGAAATGTGTGACCAGGAAATAGTGAAAATTTCGACTCACAAGATATATTGGTTAACAACTGCAAAAACAAATTTGCTGGAAAAACGCAGCAGCTCTGGCAGCATCTGTGAAGGAAAAAACAGAATTAACGTTTCGGGTCCGGTACCCTTCCTCAGAACAGTTCTGAGGAAGGGT
>NC_063339.1:84755900-84803059 GCF_021869965.1 Rhincodon typus
GAGTGGTCCTGGACTCAAATGCCAGGCAAGGTCTTAGTTTTGCCAGGACGCTTGATCAGCTTTTCGAAAAAAGAGCTGCACCTCATGAAGTTGGACTTCTTGAAACAGGATTGAGCTTCGGCAGCAGAGGTGTCATTGTAGCAAACATGGCGCGTGTTGAAAATGAAAACAAGGGTTTCAGGATGTTGACCCACGCAATCTGACGTTGAATAAATCCTCCATCTGGATTATCACAAAGATTTGGGCGGGAAACCTCAGGAAGCAGAGACTCTATTTGATTGTAGACAACGCTGAAAAAGTGCACGGGAAAGGTGCCGCGTATGTGGAATGTCAGCGATGAAGATAGACTGGAAGGTTGAAAGCTGGTCTGATTGAAGTTTTCCAAGTCATGAAGGGTCTACACAGAATCAATAAAGAGAAAATGTTCCCATGCACGGGAGGATCGAGAGTGATTAGGCAGACGTTCATTTGAAAAAGCAAAAGTGACATCACGTAAAATGTTTTCACACAGGGAGTGGTTAGAGTCTGTAATCACTGTAATCACTGATTGCGACTAAGAGTGAGGTTCAATAGTGTTATTAAAAAACGAATTCGATGGTTACGTTAAAAGTAGCAACGTGCAGTTACAGGAAGTAGTCAAGAGAATGACCCATTTCCTCATTGTGGAGAACCGGCAGAGCTAAGGTGGGCTGCATGGCCTCCATCTGCAATGTGATAAATTTGTGATTCTGAGTGAAATCAGTGTTTGACCAGCAGAATGTGGGAAGTAAGACAAAGGTGATATTGACACAGCAGGAAATATTGCACGACAAAATATTACACAGCATGTACATGTCACAGGGAGGACGGCGCTGTCTGAATCGGCGTGGGGAAATACTGCATGGTATTCTGTGGACCAGACACAATGCACTTTACCATTTAGGTCATGCCACAGTGAAAGAGCCAGAGAAGACCAATCGGTTCATCATACCTGTGAGAGTTTAGCTGGGGACAAAAGCTATGTGAAATATATGATAGATTTGTGCGGGTTTGAAGTGTTTACTGGAAGCGGGAAGCTCGGGTGATATAGGGTAACAGGTGACGGCAGGAGCAGTAAATACATTCTTCAGAACTTTGGAAAACTCTGATGTATTGAGTTCTGGTTGATGGGCAGCATGCTTTCACTCGACCAGGCTGTTGCATAAGGTAGTATGTCACTGCCTCACAGCGTCTTGCTGTATCGAGGCAAATATTTACCTGTTCATCAGTTACACAGCCGGAAATTCATTTTTTTTTCCAATGTGAGGGAAGTCTTTATGTAATAGGGATTATATACAAAAGCCTTTCACATAAATAAGTACGCTCCATCTCAGTGTGTTGCGTGCTTCCTTAGCACTTTATCTGTCATTGTGCATGTCATGAGGTTTTTGCACCTTCTGCTTGTCATTTACCTGAACCTTACCTTCTGCGTGTTGTGACGCAATGGGATTGTGAAACCAGAGTCAGGCTGAAAATACACGTGCTCATCTTCAAAATCGATCGAAAACTGACAAAGACACACTGGAGGGTTTTTTTTTGTGTATTCTGGATTATTTCCTTAAATCTCTGCTGTTGCGTCTGCACTGAACAATTTCTTAACTTAATCTTCCACTTCATTTCAGCCATCCCACACTTCAAACCGTACCATTGCATTTATTTAGGTATAGAGCGCTCGTCTTAGATTCAAACTGCCCTCCCGCAAAGTATAAGTGAAACTCAGTCACACTGTGGTCACTGCAACGTAGAGGTTCCTACACTCTGATGTCATCGATCAGTCTTATTTCATTGTCCTCTTTGCTTGTAGAAAGTACTGTTGCAATGAAGTAATAATTTATCATGAAGGAGCAGCACTCGAAAGCTTGCCATTTTAAATAAACCCACTGGACTGTAACCCGGTGTCGTGAGACTTCTGATTGTGTCCACACCAGTCCAACACCAGCACTTCCACATCGTAATCACGAATGGGATTGTTTGAAAAAGTTGCAAAAGTAAGATAAACTGTCAAATTACGTGATGTTAAAACACAGAGCGGGATGGTAATGAAAGAACAGCTATTGATAGTGTTCAGACAAATTTGAATGTCATTGTACACGATTCAGGAAATGTTACCATCCACAGACAAATGGCAAATAAGAAATGTAACGGTTGGGACAACCTTTATTGAAAACAACAGTGACAACCTTCTGATATTGTCTATCAATTCGCATTTTTCTGGTTTCAGATTTCCAGCATCAGTAGTTCTTTGTTAAATGTCAGCTTGATTATCGTTTGGGATAGAATAGATGACCTTCCAGCGCCTTTCCTGCTTCTAAAAGTTAGACAGCAGTGCTGTGGTCATGAAAATCTTGCAAAGAACAGTAAGTTCCCTGACCAGAAATTGAAAGCGGGCCACGGCGATGAGAGCGTCGAATCCTAACCACTAGCCCACCAGGAGAAGTGCTCTGGCTGTTGCCATATTTTCTCAATGACACTGCTTTAGCCTTTTCATTCTATTGCTTATTTTGGCTGCAGATCAGTTTGTTCCCGTCTTCGGGTTTTTAATCGTGTGGAAAAAGACCATTCGGCCATCTTATCAGTGCGTGTCTTCAGGCATCCATCTATTCTAGTCCCAGTTTCCAGCGTTTCTCCCAACGCCTTTGGAGTTCTTAATTTCAGAGTGCAAATTTCAAAGAGATTATCCCGGTAATCAACGAATGGGACTGAAGTTTGAGATGATAAAACTACGTTAAAGCCTCTTGAAATAATCATTCTCATGTTAAGCCACAGAGGGAGATACACAGATATATCCTCTTTGAGTGACAGAGGCCTCAGGGTTATATGCTCTCCGTCTCCATCATGTCCACGTTCTGTCCCCGGCAAAAGGCAGCTTTGTGTGGAACACAAGCAGTTTCTCTGACGATGGGAGCCGTTGCTATGAGCTGAGATATGAAATGGACAGTGAGTTGAAATAGTCTCACACTGAAATTGCTCATGGGCAACTTTCAATTTCCAAAACCCAGCAATCCAATCACTTCAGCTGCTCCGAATCTGACAAAAAACAGCACTGGGCACGCATTCCTCTTCGGAAGCAACTGTCAATTTACAAATGTAGGAAAGCTGTCAACTTCATTCCAGAGAGGGAAGATACAACATTTCAATCTTCCAATCCAAAGTCAGACGCAATTTCACTACTGGCTCCACACGTATTGCTGCATCTTTCATCCTGTCGACTTGTGATGATAACGAGATATCAGCGGAAAAAACTTTCGCAAGCTGAATAATCAGCAAAGATAATCGCCATCACTGCCTCACTTCAATGTTCTCCACATTGTGAAGCGGTGAATTTCACTGGCAAATGAAACACATTAGTCGTCACATGCTTGCTTCACTGTCACTCGTTTCTCTGCCACCTGTTTCTCTGCTGGAACTTGCCATTGTTTTATTCACAGTCATTGCGACGTTCTGCCTCTCGTATCTTTTTTTAAAAATTATCTCCTCGCAACTTAAAAATGTCCCCTCGTGTTCAAATCCCCCACACCAGGGAAAAGAAAACTACCATTATCACTGTCTACACGTCTCGTTATTTTATAAACTTCTGTCAGGTCGCCTCTCAACCTCCTGGGGACCAGAGAAAAAAGTCCAACTCTATCCGACCTTTATTTATAACTCAAACCTTCCATACCAGGTAACATCTTGGTAAACCTCTTTTTAATACTCGCCAGCTTAATAATATGCCTCCTACAACTGTGCGACCGAAACTGCACACTATATTCCAGAAGAGGCCTTACCAACGTCCTGTGCAACTTTAACATGACTTCCCAACTCCTAAATTCAAACGACTAAGCAATGAAGGTAAGCGTGCCAAAAGCCTGTTTAACCACCCTGTCTATATGTGCCGTAAACTTCAAAGAATTATGTGCCTGCACCCCGAGGTCGCTAAACTGGCACCTTAACAGTGAGACAAAGTCTGTGGGCGGGTGGGGAATAGTTTCGAATTTCTTTGACTTCACGTGCAAAGAAATTTATTGTACACGCGCAACTGAATAAGATTGGCAGTTCATCCTCCGTGAAGCATTATAAATGGAACTGAACATGTTTTCAATTAAAAAGTAAAGTTCGACCCTTTTGAGTCGGAAGGGAACGGTTGCTGAGAGACGCATTTCCCGCTTTAAACTGGTGCCTTAAAGATTTGACCACATTCCGATGATTTTAGGTATATTTCATACTTTCTGAACCCCATCCAAGAAATCCACAAACAAGACTGTCTTTTTGCATTTTGAACCCTCCCTTCTTCTCAGCAGCTCTTTATTTTAAGCTGACAAAATTTCTAACTAAAGTAGAATGTAACATTCGAACGGTTGAATGGGATAAATCTGATTCCTTTTTAATTATTTCAATGACCTGTGCGAGTTTGCCCAAAGTGAATAAATTGAAACGAGTTTAACAGCATTTTTCCCGCAATTTAACTCAGTTCAGTCACCCATGTGAGAAACGTCTTTGAGCTGAAAAAAATCACCTTCTTTTCTCTCTCCGCAGATAATTCTTCACATTTTGAATACTTGCAGGATGTTTGGCAATCATTGAGTCATTTCCCTATTCACAGAAACTGGTGTTTTCCCACAAACGTTGCTCAGAATTGACTTTCCTCATTACCCTCTTGTGCCACGACAAACTAAAATTGCGCCTGGTGAAGCTTGAACTCACAACCTCGGCATTGCACACACCTCCATACTGTCATATAAGTACTACGCACTGGCCGATTGCGCCACTGGAGTGGGACATGTCAATATTACTCCATATTTACCTTAATGGTTGGCAAATTGCCTGAGAACTGGGATATGAAATCTTCACTCGTGGTTCCGAAGTTGTTCGAGGAACTTGCTTAATTACACAGTGCATTGAAATATACATTTTCAAGATTTTCCTCCACTGTCCCCCGAGCCCTTGATGTTTTTACTCTGTAGAAATCTGTCAATCGCATTCTTGAACAGACTCAACAACTGACCTCCACAGTCTCTGGGGCACCGAATTTCAAAGCTTCACCTCACTCAGAGTTCTCTCCCCTCAGTCTGCTGTTTGGGGTATGTTCCTGTTGTGGGAAATTAACTTCACCGTGTACCTAGCGCTGCTCGCAGCATGCCCTCTGGCACTGCTCTCTTTTTGCACTTGCTCAAGTGTTGCCCTGATCGTGTCATGGCTCCGTGTCACAAGGCTCAGGAAAAGAACACAGAGTAATGTCCAGCAAGATAAATTTTGTTGGTAAGAAGCAGTTCATGAGGCTTTCTGCGTTGTTTAGTCTATTTGCGAGTTTTGCATCATTTAGAATTTTGAAACTGTGCACTTTGTACACAAGTGCGGTTCATTAATATCGATCCTGAGGAGAGGTTGTTGCCAATACTGACTCCTGGGAACAGCACAGTGCACTCTCCTCGAGTCAGAAAAACAATTCCTCATAGATAACGTTACATCCCCACGGTCATGGGCCTTTCATGCCACAAAATTCTTCACAGAATTCGATTCAGCAACAATTCAACAACTTCGTTTGCAAAATTCACACAACGGACAGGACACACACTACACCCACCGTCATCAACATTCGCCATTATTTCATTCGAGAACACGTTCCAAGACTTTCATGAAGAGTGAATGCATAAGAATGTAACACAAAGTTAAATTGAATTTCACATTTAAAATTGTAAATTAAGAAGGGGCCAGAACTGGGTTTAGAATATCATGTTTAGCACCACAGCTAGAACTCCAGCCCGACAGTTGAGAAATCTACTCCTGAAGCCCCAACATCTACATGGCAACTTGCTCCATGTGCCCAGTTGGAAACCTATGTGAAGGAGCATGCTGTCTGATAGAGCGCCTGTGAGCATCCTCAATTGTCTGACCTAAAACTGCAACAGCAGCTGTCCATTCCAGTTGTGAAAGCGGTGGGGTAAAGGTAAGAATCTTGATATTCAGTGTGGTCGATTCACCATTCTCATCATCATGATAGCAACGTTTTAGAGGTGTTTAGAAAGACACATGAACAGGAAGGTAATAGAGAAATACGCAACCATTGGCAGGCAAGTGGGATTAGTTCAGTTCAGAATGGCGGTCAGCACAAAACGATGTTGCACTGTTTTGTGTTCCACGTTATTGTCGACAATTCTCTGCCTGAAACAACACCGAAAGATGGGAACATGGGAACAGGAAAAGGCCATTCAACCCGGCTCCTCTGACTCGCCATTCCTTAACATCATGGCTGATCTAAAACTTCAATGGTTTTTCCTGTCCCATCCTCACAACCCACTTTGAGAATCTGGATTTATAGATCTCTAAATATATTTAAGGTGACAAATCAAATGTATAACGGGAAGGTTATGTTGCATTTCCCTGTCAACTATGCAGGTTTGTCGGACGAGCGGTCGTCTCTGGTTGAACTATTCTCTGAAAACTTGTGTGAAATGGTGACGAACGTCCTTTGGTCAGCAGCAGGGACTGGAATTCCGGTTGACAGGAAGTGCTGATGAAGCAGGTTCCACACAACACCATTGATTCGTTTGGAACCTGAAATGAAAGTCAACTCTGCTGGGTTTTGAACCCACACGATCTTCGAATCGCAGATCTTTCGTAATCCACCGCACTGTCCATTGCAACAAGAGCCATCCTCAAGGTGCACTGAGCCCGTTGTGCTCGCGTCTTTCATCAAGCATCTGTCTCGCCGTCGGTTCAGCAAGGACTGTTTGAAATATTAGTCTCTGTGTCGAATGTTAGTTTAAATACTCATCAACAATCCCACTATATAAACCTGTGCTTCCGACATTTCGTTATTTTTTTACCTGTTTCTCTTTCATTCGATGTATGTTCATTGGAGGACAATTTGGGGGGAATAATGGGAGGGAAAATCGTGCTCCCTCTTATTGTCGGAATTCAACCTACATTTTAATAAATTTCAGAAAACAAGTTCCAATTCTTGATTTCGACTTTGCCATAAAGTCAACTGATCAAGAATCTGCGGCGAGATAAACTGACAAGAACTGGATTCTCGCTTCGCTTTTGACGAAACTGGCAAGATATAACGAAGAACAGCAGCAGTGAAAAATAGGATTTGAACCCACGCGTGTAAAGTACAATTGCTAGCAATCCATTGCTTTAACCGCTCAGCCACCTCAGCAGATACTTCACGAAAGTGACATGTAATCTTGTCAAGACCTCATGTTTCTCTCACTTAACTAAATTGTGCAGAGCAGCAAGAATTTCTCCCTCCTGTTTGTGAAATGATAAGCAGCAGGGTATGATTTCCAGAGTATGGTATGACCTGTGGGTCACTCCTACTGCGACACACTGCTTTCATGAGTTGAACACAAATGAAGAAATTACTCAATGACAAGATTAGGTGGGTTATGGAGAATGGGTCTGGGTGACACTCTCTGAGGGTCAGTGTGGACTTGTTGGGTCGAAGGGCCTGTTTCCACACAATGGGAATTCTATGGTTTTCTATGATCTATTGAATCGAATTCGATGAAGGATTAGAGCCAATTGAATGAAAAGCCTGGTGACAGCGGGGATGTGACATTGTCTGTGAGGAATTGTTTTTCAGACTCGAGGAGAGTACACTCTGCTGTTCCCAGAAGTCAGTAGTGGGACCAGCTCTCTACTCAACAGATATTAATGACTCGTACTTGTTTACAGAGCGCACAATTTCAAAATGCTAAATGAGGCAAACCTGACAAATGAACTGACAATGCAGAAACTGGTCTTTTGTTATGACGTCTGTTGCGCTGAACATCGCTCTCCTGTCATTTTCCTGAGCCTGACGCTTCAAGAATCACTGGTCTATGCTAATAAAAGCTGCTCTGGATGATGCTCGTTCTCACAACATCGGCATTGAACACGCCTCCATGAGCATGCTTTCTGGAATTTAAATTGATCCCTCATTGCGTTCCTTTAGCACATGTTACAGGGAAAATGAATACCACAGTTAACGCCGTGACTCGGATTCGAGCAAGAGCTGCTGCAGCCGCATCATACAGTAAGGACCTCAAGATGGTCACAGCGCCGCACAATGAGGCTTCAGGGAACAGGGAATAAGCGCAGTGCTATAGGGTGTGACAGCAGCATCACCAGGCACACGACAGGAATACTTGCCAAACAGCGGACTGAGATGAGGGAACACACAATGGGGAGAATCTTTGGAATTCGGATCCCCGGAAGTCGTAAATGCCAAGTATTGAGTTTGTAAAAGACTGTCATTGATAGATTTCGACAGACTTTTTAAAAAATCAAGATCTCAGCGAATAGTGTAGAAAAAATGGTTTTGAAGTCGGAGGCCGTCCAAGATCTCATTGAACGGCGAGGTGGGCTCGAAGTGTTGAGTGGCTGCATCATACTCCTATTTCTTACAGGTTAAAATGAAGACTTTCCGCATTATATTCACTTGGTGAATGTGATTGATTTTCATGTGGAAATGATTTTTTGCTGGAGTGCAATATTGGGTATATTTTTCAATGAGCATTTGAGTTTTACAACGGTTATACCAGCAGTTTCCTCAGACAAGGAAGTGACTACTGCTGCAGACGACCATATAATCCCAGTTCCCAGGCCTGGAATCAGAGAAACATAATGCCCCACTATTCTATATTTTCGAGTAAATCTGATTCTGACCCTAAATCCCGACCCCTGCATATGCCTGATAAACGCTAAATCACTTGTTTCACAGAATCGTCGTCAATCTCCCTTAAAAATATTCATGGACACTACAGGCGATATCCTGGCCTTTTCCCAAGACTGGATAAAATAGAATGGAATGCTTGGCTCGGCTGGGATTGTTCTCCTTGGAACAAAGGAGGCTGGGGAGATTTATAACCACACAATAACATTTATAAACATTCAATATTCTTAGGGACCTTGAAAGAGTAGATACGGACAGGTGCTTTGCCTGAGTGTGAGAGTCGAGGGCCAAAGGACACAATCTCAGAACAAGGTGTTGCCCATTTAATTCTGAAATGAGGAGGAATTGTGTTGCTCAGGACCCAGTAATTGTCTGGAATTCTCTCTCTGAATTGTTGAGTATTTTCAAGCTGAGCTAGACAGATGTTTAATCAGTAAGGCCATCAAGGGTTATTCACGTGGGGCAGGAGAATGGAGTTGAAGATTATCAGAGCAGCCATGACACCATTGAAAAGCGGAGCAGGCTTGATGAACCGACTGGCTTACTTCTGTTTCTGCATCATTTGGCCTGTGGTCCCATTGATCAAAAAGTTTTAAATTGTGAGGGAGTTGGATAAAGTGGTAGAAAAGGTCTATTTATTTGATCAGACAGATCAGTAACGAGCTTCATTAGCTGATGAAGAATAAATGTGCTGTGACCTGGAGGCAACAAATGGCACTGTACATACCACAGTTTGAAGAAATGACGGGAGGGAAAATGGTGTTCCTTTTCACTATTCCAGTTTAATCTGCAATTTAACAATTTTAAAGTGCTAGGTTGTAATTCTTGATTTAGACTTTACTGTCATGTCGACAATTCAAGAATCTCTGCTGACATAAACTGATGACAATTGGGCGTCAAGTCCAATTTGTACAAATGTGTGAGATACAAAGAAGAATGACAACAGCAATACGGCCTGAAACACCAACGACGGTGAGATTCAAACCCACACGGGCAGAGCACAATGGATTAGCAATCCATTGCCTTAACTGCTCGGTCACGTCCTCACACGTGGAAAACAGTTGACATGTGATATCATCAAGATCTCATGGAGGATGAGAAATTTCCTCATCGGAATCGAATCCACACCATTACGTTTCTGATTTTAGAGGAATAATAAAATCAGTAAAATCCGAGAAAATACCACGCTTCTTTGAAACAGCAGTTGTGATTGCTTCATTCTGAGTGAGACTTGTGTCATAATGAATCAAACAAGAAATTTCGTCACATTCCCATCCACATTTAGCCTTGACTCATCATTTCTTCAGTCGGTTTCTCCCTCACGCCTTGTAGCCAAACCCAGCCCTTTCACTCCCCTCTCTTTGCACTTGTTTCCCACCTGAGACATTCCAGACTATTCCAATTGGATGGAGAGGTCATCAGCTGGAAGATTAACTGTCAGTCTTATCCCACAAACACTGGTCGAATTGTTTTATTTTTCATTAGAAGCCCTGTCCACTGTGACTACTCTCACTGCAGCAACACGGTGTAATTCCCCGTCTGGAATGTAAACCCAGGGCACAGTGAAGAAAGCACCTTACCCTAAACACGTGACCAACCGGAAATGGGGATGGCAATGAGTGCGCGGAGCTACTCTGTGGCTCCAGTGACGTAATCAGTGAGCGCGCGGTCCTTCTATGACGGTATCGAGGCGCGTGAAATGCCGAGGCTGTGAGCTCCAGCCTCACCCGGAGCAGCTTTTTTTGACATGGAGCAGGGATTATTGGGACATCAGGCTGTGGGAAATATCACACACACTATAAATGTTGCAAACATGCTCCAGCCGATACTTTTCCCTTTCACTCAATCCCTTTCTCACCAGGAACCAACACTGGCGTGATGGTCCGAATGGCCTTCTCCTGTTCTCTGTCACTCTCTCAGTTGATCTGAACTTTGAAAGTTATTCTCTACAATGAAGAAATGCAGCAGGGAGATAGCAGCCTAATGGTGATAGATCTCCTCGTTATCCCTGGGGACTAAGACATCGCAGCTGCTGGAGTTTAAATTCGATGAATAACATCTGGAATGTAAACCTGATTTCAGGAACAGAGACCATGACTCTAATTTCCTGAAATTCCGTTCATTCATGTCCCTTTGGGAGGGAAGTCCTTACCTGGTCTGGCATACAAGTGACTCCAGACCCACAACAATGTCGTTGACCTCTAACTGCCCTCTGACATCAGTTCAAGGTGAATTGGGGATGAATGACAAAATGATGTCCTGACCAGCGATACTCACATCCGTGGGAGAATAAGGAAGAATAAAAACGCATTCACAACAGGGAAAAATGGCCTTCTGTCTGCATGGATTCAAACACACCTAATCACCCAACTTGGATAGACAGAAGGACACCCACACCACAGAGAAACCAGGGAAATGCGCCGACCGGGGGAAGGATTCAATTACCTATTCAGGTGGAAACTGATTTACTCAGTCACATTTGGGACAGGTTGTTCACCAGTCCCGTGTATGGGAATGGATCACTCAGAAAAACAACCTCCAACGACACCAGCAAATTCACATACGACAGCAAGGGTTATATTCTGCTGCTATTGCTGCTGTTAATCCCCAACTGTGAATTGACTATGTCTAGATGCCTGCTTCAAGTGGAATTCTGAGGGCCAATCAACCTGAAATGTTATCTTTGATTTTTCTCCACAGATGCTGCCAGTTCTGCTGAGCTTTTCCAGAAATTTCTGTATTTTATTTGTTTCTGATTTACAGCAATTACAATCCTTTCAGTTTTTTATCCAGAGGAGTTCCATTATTTTTTTGATCTACAACAATAATTAAAACCTAGTTGTAAGAGCCATAATTTAGAAGTCTGCAGATGACACGCAATAATTGATCATGTAGTTGACCATGAGGAAGAAAGCCATATAATGCAGGAATCTATCAATCAGGTAGAAGGAAAAAAATGGTGAACGGAATTCAATCCAGAGAAGTGAGTGATAATGAATTCAGGGAGAGTGAACAATGAAAATGGGGAATACTGAGTGGTGTAGAAGGACAAAGAGACCTGGGAGTGGACATTCACAGATCCGTGAAGGTGGCTGGACAGGGAGATCGGGGGGTCAAGAGGGTTTTGAGATACTTTCTGTTCTTGACCGCAGGCTGGAATATAACACCAGGGAAATGATTCCAGAGCTTTAACAAACACCGGTTTAGAGGACAGCGAGAGGACTGAGCATAAGTCTGGTCACTGCATGAATCAACTTTTTTTAAAAAATCATGATAGAAGAAACAGAAGATATAGAAGCAGACATAGGCTTTTTGGCCCATCATGTGCACTGCACCACTCAATGGGATCATTGCCAATATCACTCCAATTCAGGTCGGTATGCACCTTGGAGGGAAACTTGCAGATGGATCTTCTACGGTTATGCTTCCAGGTGGTACAGTTTGAAGGTTTAGTGAGTAACTGCAGTGCATCTTGTAGATGTTGCACTCTGCTGCCATTGTACCTCAGTGGGGAAGGGAGTAAATGCTGAAGGTACTGAATGAGGCACCAGTTAAGTGGACTGCACTGTGCTGGATGGGTTCAGGTTTCTTGAGTATTGTTGGGGGTTTGGGTCAGCATGGTGGCTCACTCGTTAGCACTGCTGCCTCACAGCACCAGGGACCCGGGTTTGATTCCACCCTCGGGGACTGCCTGTGTGGAGTTTGCACATTCTCCTTGTGCCTGCGTGGGTTTCCTCCCACAGTCCAAAGATGTGCAGATTAGGTGCAATGGCCATAGTGTCCAGGCACGTGTAAGTTAGGTGGATCATACATGGGAAATGGTGAGTTACAGGACAGGGGAATGGGTCTGGGTGGGATGCTCTTCGGAGGGGTGGTGTGGACCTGTTGGGCTGAATGGCCTGTTTTCGCACTGTAGGCATTCTATGATTCTACAATTGTTGAGCTGCATCCATCCATGCAAATGCAGAGTATTCTGTTACAATCATGATGATGCAGACTTTGGGGAGTCACAATTTGAATTAATCATCATAGAATCTCTTCCCTCAGACCTTCTTTTATAGGCACAGTATCAGGAATGCAGGTCCGGTTCAGTTTCTCATCAATATTAGCACCCAGGATGATGATAATGGGGAATTCAGTGAAGATAAACCCATTGAATGTCATTAAATGTTAGGTTCCCATTTGTCAGATTTGTTCATTATTTGTTGGTAACTTTGGTGCAAATGTTCTTTGTCACACAGCAGGCTAACTTCAATGTTGTCCAGGCATACTGCATTTCGATATCTACTGACTCAGTATCCAAGCAGTCACAAGTGGTGCTAAGAATTGTGCAATCAGCAGCAAACGTCCCCATTTCTGACCTTATGACACAGGGAAGACCATTGATGAAAAAGCTGAAGGTGTTTGGGACGAGAACAAGATCCTAAGGAACTGCTGCAGCCGAGATGGTTGGCCTCCTATAATCACAAGCATCTCCCTCTCTATTCAGTATTATCCAACCAGGGTGATGTAGGGTAAGGAGGATAGGAGAGTGTACAAGGGGAATATAGAAGGAAAGAAGCAGAACATTAAAACACAGAACAATAGGAAATAAGCTTGGACGAGCATTACAGCTTGGGCTAAGAGTCAAATACAACCACGTAAGGACATAGTTATTGTAGTTGAGGTAGTTTAACTGCGTATCGATAATGGTGAACCGTCAGCAGTTACTTAGGGTTCAGAGAACATCTGTACATCTTAAGATACTCACGTATGTATTATTTGGAAGGGAAAGCTTGCATGCTGTGGGCTGAGGGTGGGGATAGACAAGCTTTGAAGATAATGTAGAAGTGGAAGCACTGCTGAAATTAAAGGACTCAGAACTTTGTAAGAAACTGAACAGCATTCTGTTTATGTAGTAAATAACTGACATATACATTTATTTTGTACCAATGTTACATGCAACCACTCTGACATGAAAATGTCTTAATATTCTGTTTTGAGCTGTACATGGTGGAGTGTCTCGAAACTAGACTTCGAGACCTCTTTCTGCACGTATGCAGTACAAGTTTGAATAAATTCACCCTGTTTTGATCTACTCAGGTCTGAAGATGCAATCTTTTCAAATACCTGCCTTCAAAGGGAGAATAGTATTCTCCGATTCCTGTTGATCCTAGTTTTGCTATGATTCCTTGATACAATGCTCTGTCAAATGGAGCCTTAAGATAGCAGATAGTCATTCCCATATTTGGAATTCAGCTGTTTTGTCCGTGTTTGCAGCAAGAATGCAAAGAGATCAGGAGCTGAGTGGCCCTTGCTGAGCTCAAACTTAGATCCATGACTATGATGTTACAAAACAAAGCTTGATGTCATCGTTGTCACCCTGTTTTAACTGCATTTACGTCTCGAAAGTCCAGAAGATTGAGTGAAGGTTTTTCCCACACAGTCCATTTGTATGGTTTCTCTTCACTGTGAATGATGCTGTTTCCTTCCATGTTCAAAGCTCCTGAGAATTGAGTTTTACTGGCAGCTCTTCATCCAATGTTTGACTTGAGCTGCCTGTCTGTAAGTTCTCCTTTTCGAATTCCTGGAAAATAAAGTTAGAACAGTCAAAAGTGGAATGAAAGCTGCTGGATTATCATATAAACCCACCTGGATCAGTAATGTCCTTGATAAGACAGAAGCTGAAAAATACAGGTCAAATCAGGCTGCGGGAACTGGCTGCAGAGCCAGTCATTATTTGTGCAGAGCCAGCAGAGTGGAAGGTTTGAGTGATACCGTAACAATGCTGTCAGTGTAACAATACAAACTGTACAACTATCTGACCAGAACCTGTGTCAGTCTGTAATTGGATAAATGTAACTGACCTAAGCTTGCTGAAAAAGCATTACTGTTGGCAGGTGGGAATTCATGGGACACCTTCAGTTCCATGCAGTCCCCCTTTTACTCGTGAGACTTGCTTCTGGAATACAGTGTTCAGTACTGGTCACTGTACTTACAGAAAGTTGTTAATATGTTGGAAGCATTTCAAAGAAGATTTAATGGACTAATACTTTGAACGAGTGGATTGCCTTATGAGCAAAGGCTAGACAGGCTAGGCCTGTCTCCTTACAAGTTTAGAAAAGAAAGAGGAGACGAAATTGAAACCTAAAAGATCCTGAGGGGACCTGAACATGTCAATGTTGAAAACATGATCCCCCTTGTGGGAGAATCTCAAACTGAGGGTCATTGTTTAAAGCTGGGGGTGAGTCCATTTGAAATGGTGAAGAACATTTACTTTCTCTCAGAGGGCTGAGAATATTTGTAATTCCCTTCATCAAAAGGCAGTGGATGCAGAATCTTTAAATTCATTTTAATGCAGAAGCAGACAGATTCTAATGATCAAGATGATGAAATGTTCAGGGATATGCAGGCACATGGAACAGAGTCTGAAATCATATCAGCTGTGATCTTATAAAGTCGCAGAGTAGGCTCGAAGGGCTAAGTGGCCTACTCTTGTTCCTCATTCGTATGTTTGAGTAAACCGGAGGATAAAGAAACTCAAGTCTTGTCTGATTACTGCAGGCAAGGAGGGTGTTTGAGCTCTCACTTCACCACACATGGATCAGTTACTTTCTATCACCCCAACCAGCTTCAAGTAACATCTGGAAAATTTTAATCAAATCAGTCCTCATCCTTCTAAGTTCCAGGGAATGCACCATTCCTGCTGAGATGCATTTTGATAGAAAGAGTAGAGAACATAGAAAATAGGAGTCAGAGTAGTTAATTCTGCCCAGTGAGCCTCAAAAAGGTCAAAGCTGATCTATTTAGGCTTCAATTCCATATCCCCAGTTGGCCTTGATAATGCTTTTCTTAAATTTCTGTGGGCTTTGCTGAGCCGAGTTGCCATTGAGAAGATGGCAGTGATCTGCCTTTGTGAACCACTACAGTCCATGAGGTGGACCCACAATTCTGTTAGGGAGGGAATTCAGGATTTTGGCCCAGTAACTCTCAAGGAATAGTGATACTTTTCCAAGTCAGGATGGAGAGTGGCGTGAAGGGAATTCATGCCCAACAGAGAGTCTCAGAGATCTCACAGACAAAGGTTCTGCCAACTCTGTCTGATCTTGTCACTATCTTCCAAGTACTCTGTTATCCCAACTTTTACAGTGGACCCTAACACTTTTTCCCACCATCAATGCTTTGAAAATGCCCTATTTTTGCTCTGATTCCCTTCTTAAATACTTGGGCAACGTTAAGTACCCTCCAATCCATAGGAACTCGGAGAATCAATAGAATTTGAGGATAACCACGAGTGCATTTGCCATTTCTAGGGCCACTTCCTAAGTTACCCTGAGACAAAGGTTATCAATCTCTGGGGATTTATCTGCCGGATGTCCCATGAGCTTTCCTAATATCATTTTCCTACTAATAGTAATTTCTTTCAATTCTACCTTCCTGTTAGACCATGGGAACCCCTTAATTTTGGGTCATTATTTGTGTCCTCTTTTTTGAAAATCTGAGACATACGTAATTGGTCTGCCATCATTTTGTACCCCATTATAATTTCCATGTTTCTGATTGTAAGGAGACCCTAATTTCTTCTTGACTAATCTTTGGCTATCAATGTTCAATTATTGAGTTTAATGATGATCAGGAAACTGTTTTTGATTGTCAGGAAAAAACCATCTGGCTCACTAATATCCTTCGGGGGAAGAAACTGTCATCCTTACTAGGTCTGGCCTATAAGTGACTCCAGTCCCACAGCAATGCAGTTAACTCTTGACAGCCCTCTGGGAAATCAGGGATGGGCAATAAATTCTGGCCTAGCCAGCGATGCCCACATCCTGTGAATGAATAAAGAAAAATGCTATTGGTTTGTATAGTCCCTGCAAGAGCACACTCATATTCTATTTTCTCCCTCTTATTAAATCCCTTCGTCTCCCTTTGCTGAAATCTAAACTTTTCCCAATCCTCAGGTCTGTTATTTTGTTTACCTAATTTAAAAACTGTTTCCTTAAATTTAATACCCATTCATTTCCCTTTCCCTGCTATGGTTTGACCACGTTTCCCATTTTGTTCTAATGCCAGACTGAGATGAATAAATTTCAAAGCTTGTCCACTTCCTCTTTAAATGTTTGCCACTATCCACCTCCCATCATCCATTCAAATACTGATCCACAATTTATTACAAGTAGCTCATGCGTCATACCATTATAACTTCTTTCATTTATTTACAGGAACCGAGAGTCAGAAACAACAATATCACTCTTCATCTTTATGAAGAATTCAGTCTATTGTGGTCACTTTTCTTTAAGGGCCCACACTCAACTTGATTATCAATTATTCCTTTCTCATTGCCCAACACCCATCTGCTTGTTCACCAAGGAGGGCCCTGTAAAGATGAAAGAGGTCATGTTTGTATTGAACCTCAGGAGATGAGGGAGACATCAAAGGAATATTTTCTATCAGTTATAACTGTGGAGAAAGAAATGGAGGCTAGAGATCTCAGGGAAAGAAATATTGTATTTTGAAAACAAGTTCACAGGAGCCACAGAAGACTAGGGGGATTTTTAATGAATATTTCTCCTCAATGTTTCCTGAGGAGGGATTCATGGATGCTGAGGAAATAAGGGAAACAAGTGCAGATGTTTTGGACTGCCTTAAAGTGCACTAAAGTGGATAAATCCCCTGGGCCTGAACAAATCCATCCTCGGACATTCGGGAAGCTAGGCAGGAAATTGCAGAGATTTTTGCTTCATCTTTAGCCACTGGTGAAGTTCTGGAAGACTGAAGGGTGGCTAACATTGTTCCATTGTTGAAGAAAGGTAGCAGAAACAAGCCAGGGAACTATAGGCCAGTCAGCCTGACGGCAATGGTAGGCAAGTTATTAGAGAGGATACTGAGGGACAGGATCAACCAACATTTGGATAGCCAAGGTCTGATTTGGGATAGTTAGCATGGATTTGTGTGCGGAAAGTCATGTCTGACAATTTTTTTTACAGTTTTTCTAAGAGGTAACCAAGAGCATAGAGGAGGGTAGGGCAGTGGGTGTTGTCTATGTGGACTTTAGTACACCTTTGACAAGGTCCCGCACGGCAGGCTAGTCATGGGATCCAGGGATAGCAAGCTAATTTGATTCAAAATTGGCTCAATGGTAGGAAACAGAGGTTGATGGTTGAAGGCTGTTTCTCAGACTGGAGGCCTGTGACTAGTGGTGTGCCAGAGGGGTCAGTGCTGGGACCTTTGTTATTTGTTATTTACGTAAATGATCTGGAGGTGAAGAGACAAGGCATGACCACTCAGTTTGTGGGTGATATAAAATTAGAAGGTAGTGTTGATAGCAAGGAAGGCTATTAAAATTTACAGAGAGATCTTGATCAGATAGGGAAGTGGGCTGACGATTGGCAAATGCAATTCAATACAGTTAAGGTAGGAATTATACAGTAAATGGTAAGGTCCTGACGACTATTGTGAAACAGAGGGACCCAGGAGTACTGTACATAGTTCATGGAAAGCAGTGTCACAGATAGACAAGGGTGGTGAAGAAGGCATTTAACATGTTAGCCTTCATGGGTTGAAGCATTGAGGAAAGAAGCTGGGATGTTATGTTACAGCTGTATAAGTCATTGGTGAGGCCGCACTGGAATACTGTGTACAGTTTCGGTCACCCTGTTATGGGAAAGACATAGTTAAGCTGGAAATTGTGCAAAGATGATTTACTGGGATGTTGCAAGGCCCAAGTTGTAGGGACAGGTTAGTCAGGATAGGACTTTATTCCTTGGAAAATAGGAGAATGAGGGGGTGATTTTATTGAGGTGTATAAAATCATGAGGGGTATAGATAGGATGAATGCACGTAGTCATTTTACCAGGGATGGGGAATTAAAACCTCGAGGTCATAGGTTTAAAGTGAGAGGGGAAAGACTTAAGAAGGACCTGAGGGGCAACTTCTTCATGCAGAAAGTGGTGCATATATGGAATGGGCCACCAGAGAAAGTGGTTGAGGCAGGTTCAATAGCAACATTTAAAAAATAATTGGATAGGTACATGGATGGCAAGGGTTTAGATGGACATGGACCAAATCCCGCAATTGGAACCAGATGAGTGGGCACCATGGTCAGCATGGACCAGCTTGGGCCAAAGGGCCTGTTTCCACACTGTATTACTGTATGACTCTAAATCTTACGACCTGCTCTCGTGCATCCCATCATGTGGAAAGTTAAAAGAGAAAATGTGGGGTCGCTTGCAGAAATATTCTATCATCTATAACTACAGGTGAGGTGCCAGATGATTGCAGAGTGGCTCATGTTGTGCCTTCATGTGAATGATGTAAGAAGCATGGGAACTCTTGTTCTGAGAGTCTGCCTTTGGTGGTGGATAACTTGTTGGAGGCGATCCTGAAAGATAGCATTTGGAGAGGCAAGGAATGATTATGGATAATCAGCATGGTTGTCTGCGAGACAAATCGTGTCTCACAAATTTGATTGAGATTTTTGATGAAGTAACCAAGATGATTGATGAGAGCTGAGCAGTAAACATTGTTTACTTGAACTATAGTAAAGCCTTTGACAAGGTTCCAAGTTGTACTAATTAGTAAAGCTAGCTGACATGGGATCCAGGATGAGCTTGCCAATTGGATACAAAATTGGCTTAACGTCAGGAGACAGGCTGTGGAAGTGGAGAGTTGTTTCTCGGACTGAAGGCCTGGTGTTCAGCGGTGACCAATGTGTGTTCTGCAGGGATCGGTGTCGGGTTCACTTTTGTTTGACATTTACATAAATGATTTAGATGAGAATACAGAAGGCATGGTTAGTAACTTTGAGGATGACTCCAAAATTAGTGCGAGAGTGGACAGTGAAAAAGGTTAAAATTTCAAGGAGATCTTGATCATTTGGGTCGACGTGCTGAGGACTGGCAGATGGAGTTTAATTTGAATAAATGCAAGGTACTGCATAGTGGTAAAACAAACAAGGGAGGCAGGACTTCACAGAAAATCATAAAATCATAGAATCCCTACAGTGTGGAAACAGGCCCTTCGGCCCAACAAGTCCACACCGACCCTCAGAGCATCCCACCCAGAACCATACCTCTATAATCCACCTGATCTACACATCCCTGAACATTATGCACAATTTCGCATGACCAATCCACCCAATCTGCAAATCTTTGGACTGTGGGAGGAGCACCCAGAGGAACTCCACTTACAAATTAAAATAGGGCCTTGGGTATTGTGGAACAGAGAGACTTCAGGTTTCAGTCACCTAATTCTTCTAAATTTGCGTCACATATAGACAGGCTGGTTGAGAATGTGTTCAGTACGCTTACCTTCATTGCTCAGACAGTTGTGTACAGAAGTTGGGACGTCATGTTGAGGTCTTACAGGACGTTGGTGAGGCCTTTTCTGAAGTACTGTGTCCAGTTCTGGTCTACCTGTTATAGCAAGGATATTATTAAGCTGGAGTTCAGAAGAGATTTACCAGGACGTTGCTGAGAACGGAGGGATTGAGTCATCATGGGGGACTGGGACTCCTTTCACAGGGGTGCAGCACATTGAGGTTGACCTCAAAGCGGTTTGTGAAATCCTGAGGGGTAACAAAAAGTTGATTGGCAGGTGTCCTTTCTCTGGGGTGGGGATTTCAAGACCGGGGGGGCATATTTTTAATCAACTGGATTCATTTTATTGTCGCATATACTCACGTGAGTACAGTGAAAAGTTTACAAGTTGCCACTTATGGCACCGTGTTAGGTACAAAGGTACCTAGGTACAAACTACCCAGGGCCCTACCATGAACTGTTTAAGTCCTGTCCTTGAGGAGTACAGATAAGGTGAATAGCAAGTGTCTTTTCCCTAGGGTGGGGGATTTCAAGACCAGGGTCATATTTTTAAGGTGAGAGGTGAAAGATTGAGAAAAGGCATGAGGAGCAACCATTTTTTCTCCCCCCCAAGAGTGTGGTTTGTGCGTGGAATGAACTTCCAGAGGAAATGGTGGATACAGGTAGAGTTTACAATGTTTAAAAGACGTTTAGATAATACACAAATAAGAAATGTTCGGAGAAACATGGGCCATGTGCAGGCAGATGGGACTGCATTAGTTTTGGAACATGGTCAGCACGGACTGGTTGGACCGACGGGTCTGCTTCCGCGCTGTCAGACTCTATGACTCTACACGATTGAAACTTACAGAATACTGAAAGGCCTGGATAGTTAGACATGGAGATGTTTCAACTTGTAGGAGAGACTAGAACCTGAGGGCACAGCTTCTCAGTGAAGAGATGACCCTTTAGAATGGAAATGAGGAGGAAATTCTTCAGCCCAAGGGTGGTGATTCTGTGGAACTCATTGTCATAGAAGGCTGTAGAGGCCAAGTCATTGAGTGTATTTATAACAGAGATAGATAGATAATTATCTTGATTGATAAGGGGATCAACGGTTGTGGGAGAAGGCAGGAGAATGGGGTTGAGAAACATATCAGTCACAATCAAATTGTGGAGCAATCTTAATGAGACAAATAGCCTAATTCTGCTCCGATGCTCATGGTTATTATGGGTGACATCAATCTGCACATAGGTTGAGCAAATCAAATCAGTAACAATACCATAGAGGAGAAATTCCTGGAGTGTGTACGAGATAGTTTTCTACATCTATATATTGAGTGACCAAAGAGAGGACAGGCCATCCTCAATGGTGTATTGTGTAATGGTCAGGGGTGGGTTAGCTCAGTTGGCTGAACAGCTGGTTTGTGATGCAGACTGACTCCAGCAGCTGAAGTCACCATGAAGGTCCCAACATCTTAACCTTGCCCATTGCCTGAGGTGTGGTAACCCTGAGGTTAAAGCACCATTTGTCATCTCTCTCTCTCTGAAGTGAGAGAACAGTCCTACAGTCTTCAGAAACTATGGTAACTTTATTTCAAAATTTTAATTGTGTAATAAGAGTGGGGTACTTGGCAATCTCGCTGTGAAAGGCCTCATGTGGAAAAGTGAAGACCTCTTAATGATAGAACTCTTCATTAACATGGAGAGTGACAGAGTTCATTTTGAGAGTCGGAGCCAAAATCTAAGTAGAGGAAATTACAATGGTATGAGGTGCACGCAGGCATTCTCGATTTTAACTGTCCCACATTTGGTGCCCTCAACCTTTAGCTGCCAAGGTGACAAACTGTGAAATGTCCTCATTAAACCTCTCTCTCTCTCGATATCAGTTTTGCACCCTAAAATACTGGTTGAAAACAACTTATTTGACCATAAAACATGTTGTCAACACCTTAATATCTCATTGTGTGTCTCGGGTCAGAAGTTGCATTATAACACTACCCAGGAACAGTTTTGGAAGTTTCCATTATGTGAAGGGCACTATATTGATACAAATTATTTGCCATTGATTTGGACACATATCACAGTTCCCTCGTCATCACTTGGTGAATAACTCCGTTCGTAAAGAGCATTGTGGGAGCTACTAAGGGAAGGTAATCGCCAGCAACAAACGGTCAGGCAATGTTCAGCTGTAAAAAACCTCATTTAGAGAGGCAATGGAAGTAACAATACAATACCTAAGACAGTTACATCCATGATTGAAGACACAGCAGGTTAGACAATGACAGAGTTGATCAGGGAGAACAGAGATGAACCAGAACAATGGATGGTCTCATTGGATGGTGTTATAAAGCAGCTTTTGACACCAGCCACATAGCGAGGGGGTGACAAAATGAGTCACATTAGTTCCAGAGTCAGATAACTTAAAACAGCAGGAGAAGCTTAATGGTGTAGATTACTGGTTTAAAATATTGAAATAATTTCATTGTGTTCAACTTAAAATCAAATACCAGAGTCTGCAGCTCAAAAGAGTAAACTCACACTTCAGGAAATACCCAGGAATCAGGGTGATGTCAGTGAGCAATTGCTTGTGTGTGATATCATCACCGACTTGAACACAGAGCATTTTGGCTTGCACAAACAGGTGATCTCCACGAAGAATGTGAGGACCTGAGGAGAGACTTGAACGGAGATGAATCAGAATGCTTCAACAACCAAGGGATATTAGTTGCAAGGTCAGGTTGGAGAAACTGAAGTTGTTCTGCACAGAGCAAAGGAGATTGAGATGAGATTTGTTAAAGTGTCTAGGTTTAAATAAGGCAGATAAAGAGCAGCTGATCTTCACTGGTAGTAAAACTGTGAAAGACACAGATTTAAGATATTGGGCAATAGTTACTGGGAGATAGAAGGAAGGAACTTTATGTTACTTTTATTTTACTCAATACTTACATTCAAAGGCCAATAATATCCAAGACCGAATGAATAAAGTGGCTCACTTAGATCTTGGTGTATCATACTTGGTTTGAGTTTCCGATCTGCAAATCCTCTTCCAACATGCTGTAAAAAAAAATTTACAAGAGCCACCTCAGTCAGTCCGGGACAAAATTTCAGAAGAGACAAATATTTCTTTGCTTTGGAGTTTGCTGTGTGTAAATCCTCCCCTCCTGTTAAAGGAGTTGAGAAACTCCATCCTTGTCAGTCCAGGAGATACATTTACAACATTCTCTCCCCTGGCCCAGGGTGACCGCACATGCGCCCTGCCGCCCTTTGCCTCCTACAAAGATGGCGGCCATTACCCGCGGCCTCTCATGGAGACGGAGCCTCAATTTGTCCCGTTTTCTGAAACGGGGACAGATAGTTTCCTTATGCGGGATCTGTCACACCCACAAAGTGTTTAGAAAGCCTCGCCGTCTACCGCCCGGTCTGTCGCGTCCTCCGTTCCGCCTCATTGTTACCTTTTGTGGATCCGAGGAAAAGAGCGACCGCTTCTCAAGATCGCTCCCACTGCGCATGCTCTAGACTGTGGGCACGCGGGAACATACTGAGCCTGCGCAGTGATCAGCAATGCAGTGCATGGCCCTCGGAATTCTGGGTTAACTGCCCACCATTGTGAAGATTGAATTTTTATTTGTGGTAATGTGTACAAGCAATCTTTCTCTTTACTTCCTGCCAGGACAACTGACATATATAATACATTTAATAGAGTATAAAACGTGCCTTTTGCATCCCAGGGATATAATATCACTGAGCCACACAGAGTCTGACACGAAGCCGCCATACACATTCTGGGTCACAGGGCTGCTTTCCTATTAGAGAGACAAAACTGGTGGTCGTTTAACCTGAGGGACACCACATCTCATGTCAGCAGAGCGGTTGAAAGTAGACAGTCATTAGTGGGAACCTCAGGCGGTGTGGGATTTCATTCTATACTGTGGCATCATGGGGGAAACTGGCAAACGGCTCTGAGAAAGAGTTTGGCTTTCATAGCTGTCTTCAAAGAGGAAAATGTAGATTTCATGTTGTAGCAAACAGCAATGCTTCCTGTCGTTTGTTGAAGAAAGTGTTTTTGTTCCGCTGATGCCTTCAAACATTGACGACCTATTTGGATGAGCACTTGAAACGTCAGAGCAAATGAGGTGATGGGCCAAGTGCTGGAAACTGGGTTTGAAAGTGAGATATTTGATGACTGGCATAGATATAATGGGCCGAAGGGTCTTCCTCCGTGGTGTTAAAATCTCAGTAATATTTTGCAACTGAAACAAAAGGTCAAAAGCAGTGTCAAGACAAAAAGTTGCAAGTATTGTGCGCACCTTCCTTTTTGGGATTCAGCATTGTAACTGCTGTGTTCTCGGTTTGATTCCGAAATAGGAATGGGGATTTTATTGTTCCTGTTGAAACTCTTGAAATGAACGTGAATTCTTGACATTAAAAGACATAAAGGGGATAGCTCTGTCAGAATCAGTGAAAGTTTTACATCAGGGATGAAACCAAACAGGAGGAAGTGCTGAAATCCTTTGACTTCACGTGCTCAGACACAGTACTACAAAAACAATACTTGCTCCTTATTAAAGCATATAGGTTTCTTTGAGCTTTAATATGTTGGACACAAAAAAAATGGTTTTCCTTCTGGGCGATCTTGCACCAGAGTGCCTAATATCAGAATGGGGGTCGCACATTTAAGACAGATGAGGAAACATTTATTCTCTCAGATGGTGGTGAATCCATGGAATTCCTTACAGCAGAGGGTTGTTGGTTCTGAGTCATTAAATGTATTCAACGGTGAGATCGGCAGATTTTTAATCAGTAAAGGTATCAAGGGTCATGGGGAAAGGCAAGAAAGTGCTGTTCAGGATTATCATATCAGACACAAGATCAGTAAGTGATGGAGCGGACTGAATGGGCTGGATGGTCCCTTTCTGCTCCTAAAGTTTATGGTCTTAATACGAGACTGTTAGGCTGACCTAAGTGAAATTTGCCAAGTTAACATGCATGGATCCCCTCTGGGCTCTGAACCGAGGTGAGACATGCAAAGGGCAACACACAAAGGAGAGTCATTGAGGGTGATTGATCTAGAATGATTATAGACCAGTGTAAACAGTGAAAACCAGTCTTCAGAACCCAGAGATAGTAGGAACTGCCGATGCTGGAGAATCTGAGATAACAAGGTGTAGAGCTGGATGAATAATACAGGCCAAGTAGCATCAGACGAGCAGGAAAGCTGATGTTTCAGGTCTGGACCCTTCTTCAGAACCTGAAGCAGCAGTTTTCCTGCCTTCAGAACCCACATTGGGCCTGGCTGCATTAGGCCTACGGTCAGCTCTCACAAACCACCACGGCCCTTCACTTTTCCTGACGTCCCCACTCTTCTTGTTTTAATCCATTTGCACGTCAGGCTATTGCAACTGACTTTGCTGATATGGACCTGTAATATGCAGTGAAGTGATTCTGACTGGTCCATGACATAATTCTGCTTCTAAAGATTAGTCAGTACTTTATTTATTGCTGTAAATGTTAACCATTAAAAGGCCATGCCAGTGAAGGCACTGAATCCTCATCACAAGACTACCAGGGTAGATCTCTGTTCATATCACCCTGGACACTGTTTGATTTGGCATTACAATCTCCCATTCTTCTGCGCATGATTGCCTCAGCTCTGTGTCGGATTTTTCACATTGTCTTTGTGTATGATGCACAGGCTATCCAGTAATCTATTACATTGCAGTTTCTAATGCATGACTTTGCAGTTTAGTGGTTCGCCCAGTGGTCTTGAGTTCCATTCTTCCTGGGGAGTGAAAGAATTTTCACCACATTCTGCAACCAACATCCGAAGGAGCTCTTTAAAGTTGTTCAAAATTATTTCTCATTAAATAGCGTTAACACCACCATGTCATTTCCTCAACCAGCCAGAAATGCATTTGGAACACCACATTCCTGTTTGTCCCTTCAGATACTTGAGGAAGATCTTTCGGAAGGATGGAAAGCAGCTGACTTGAGCAATGTTCCAGTTAGGCAGAATAAACTGCAGAGTAACGGGGAAACAATGGGGGAGTAACATGGACAGGGGAGGGGCCGAATTCTTCCTTTCTTTGTTGTAAAATCCAGACACTGGTTTTGAAGTTTAAATTGGGACAATATAAGCTAGGTAGGTGAAATCCTTGCTTTCTGCGGGTTGGTCTCTCCTGAGGCCGCTGCCACGCTTGGGGCAATGCGACTATGTGTTTCTTTCTGAGGGTGAAAATGAGCTTCAGTTCCCTGAGGGGGTGTGAACACAATTTTATCATCTCAAACCTCAGTCCCATTCTTTGTGTCGCTTGAGATTAAGACATTACAGGGAAAATATGGTTGAGATGAACGCTTAAAACGTCAGAGCACACAGGGCTACAGGCTAAGTGCTGGAAACTGGGATGATGGGCCTCTTTCCATTCTGTACAAACTCAGTAACTCAATTATTTTGGAGGAGAAGCTTATCTCCAGTGAAAAAAGGCCAAAAACTGTGTCAGTAAGAAAATAAACATGCTTTTCCACTGTCACTCCTGGTGATCTAGTGGTTGTGACTTGGTGCTCTCATTGCTGTGGCCCGGGTTCAATTTCCGGTCAGGGAATCAGGATTTATTGTTCTTGACAGAAACAAAATCAAACACAGAGCAGTCTCTGATGGGAATCCTTTCAGTGTCTCAGGTCAGTTAATGTCCCCAAGAACATCAGAGTAAATCTCCCAGCCTCTTAAAGAAGGGGAAATTTCCTCAACTGTCTCTGCTGAGTTAGACAGTTCACCTTCATTGTCCTCTGACTCGACTTCCCAAAGGCTCACAAAGCTGAGACTGGTTTCATTTTTCGTTTTGTTTCCTTTCCATTCCCAGGAGATGCAGTGATTGGGTCAGTGGGTGGGGAAATTCAACTGAAGCCTGGGGGACAACTTCAGCTTCCCCTCCTCTGATATTCACATTTACTGATGTGAGACATTGAAGGGATTCTCATTTCTGCAGGTAAGGAATTCAAAGCTTATCTTAGTTTCAGAGCAATGAGGAAGATTAATTTGGAAGTGTAAAGAATTTGTGAATTACACTTGAGTTAGGTAGGAGTTGAACCTACAATCACCTGATTCATAGCCAGGCATGTTATCCATTGTGCCACTGGACCCATTTATGCACAACGTTTACATGTGGCAGGGTTGTGGTGTTGACAGGTACATGAGCAGCAATAGTTTGGTGGACACAAGATGAACAACCAGCAAAGATAATCACCGTCACTGCTTCACTTCAATGGTTCCCGCTTAGTGAGGTGGTGAATTTTACCGGCAAAGAAAACACATTTGTCATCAGGAGGCTGCTATAGTATCTCCTCTTTTTCTGCTAGATTCATCATGAAGTTCCTTTCCGCTGTTCCACAAGCACGTCTGCTTCTCCTTTTCTTCTATTCTCATCCCGTCATTCCCAGTTTGGCAGGAATAATGAGGTGAGGCGGGATAAAGTGCAGATTTAGCGGGGAATGATGTGGTAATGGCACAGACAGGATGAGCTGATCACCCTCATTCTCTGCTGTCACCATTCATTCATTTTGCACCAACAGAAAAGACATCACTATAATTCTATCATTGTGGTGGACTTTGTTTTCTGGTGGATTCGGAATTTTATTTAGAATTCTAAAGATTCACAATCTTTTAAGAGAAGAAATGTCTCGTTATCTCCGTCCTAAGTGACAGACACATTATCCAGGCAATGTAATCCCAGTTCTAGACACTCCAGCCAGGAGGACAAAGTCTCTCAGCAGCCCCACTCTCAAATTATCTTCAAATTTTTGACTTTACACAGAGCAGGAATGGGAAATGAGGGATATTGACAGAAGGAGAGTCGGACAATGTGAAAGGAGGTGAGGTGGATACACAGAGAGACAAACAGAGACACCAAATTGAGGTAGACACTGAAAGAACAATTCTCCATTCGACATGGCTGCTAATTGACACAAAGGAAAAGAAAAAGGAACCATTTAAGCAGAGCCTTTCACCACCGAGGGGAACGGAAGCAGTATTAGAGCTGACGAAATCCCTTTAAAATTGTAAAGTTGACAGTTGTAAGCTAATGAGAGAGAGCAATTTTGATTAATATGCTGATTTGACAGATAAAGCCGATAACTTCCCCCGGCATTATAATACAGAAATGCATGACGAACCTGGTTCTGACGAACGGTCACAGGACCTGATACGTTAACTCTTTGTCTACACAGATGCTGCCAGACCTACTGAGCTTCCATATCAATTCCTTTTTTTGTGTCATATTTCCACAGTTCTTTGTTTTATTTTAACCTGAGTAATGTCTAGGACTAAACAGTTCACCTTCCATCTCCTGAAGGATCAGTTAGAAGTGCTGTCACCACGATAAAATAACACAGCAGAGTGTCTATTCCTTGACTAGGAATCAAAGCTGGGCCAGGGAGGGGAGAGGGCCGAATCCTAGCCACTGGACCACCAGTGAAAGGGGCAGAAGGCGTGGTACATTTTCGCAATGACACTGCTTTTACATTTTCATTTGTGACCATTTTCACTGCAGATCAATTTCTCCATCCTCGAGTTTTTTTACAGCGTGGAAGAAGATCATTCGGCCTATTGTGTCAGCGCAGATTATCAAACCTCCATCTATTCTAGTCCCAGATTCGAACTTTTGGCCCACAGCCTTGCATGCTCTGACGTTTTGAGGGAAAATGGCAATGAACTTATCCCTGTAACCTCAAATGACAACAAATGGGACTGAAGTTTGAGATTGTAAAACTGTATTAATACGCCATTGAGGAACTCATCCTCATTTCTACCGACAGAGGGAGATACACGGACACATCATGCTCTGGAGTGACAGAGGCCTCAGGATTATACCTGCTCCATGTGCCTCACGTCTGCTCTCCATCCCCATACACAAGTTTATCTGACAAAAGACAGCTTTAGGTGGAACACAAGCAACTTTTCCAGAAAACGAGAACCGTTACCATGAACTGGCACATGAAATGGACAGTTGAGCTGAAAGCTGCTCACATTCAACTTTCAATTTCGACAATTCACTGACCCAATCACTGCAGCTCCTGGGAATCTGACAGGACAGCTCCCAGCAGACATCCCTCACTAAAGACAACTGACATAAAGTGTTACAGAGAATGGCCAAACCCCTCTGATAATTAAACAAAAACACAAGCTCCGATCTTTATGACAAGAGTAGGGGTTCCTGTCTAATAATTACCCCCTAAACATCCAGAGAAGCTCGCCTTTCCCTTTGTAATCTATTGAAAGGGTATTTAATAGAAAGAAAATCCTTGATCTCCACTTTACAAGTAACAAGAAACAATTTATTTATTTAGCCCAACAATAAACAAATTAACAAAATTACTAACAAACCAACAATTCACCCTTCAACTGCTAACTACGCCCCAAATGGTCTATATTTTTCTGGAATGCTGTTTAAATAAAAACAAGTCCCATTAATATTAAATCAATTAATAAGCAATAAATCATAACTTAATCTCTCCAAATTCGCACAGACTGTCTTCTGGGCTATTCTGTCGTCTCCGCTCTCTTCACAAATGCCTTTCTTCCATTAATTCTGCTGTCAGGAATGTTTTATCTCTATAATTTCATCAATGAGGACTTTGAACTAAAATGCTGTGGTACTTTTGATGAATTAGATGTGCTTTCTCTGAGAGCTGGATGGTACTAACTCTGGCAGATGACAGTCGGCTCGCCGATTTTCCAAATGCCCTCGTCTTCTATACCCATTATGACATCATCAAATTCTTATTATGTGATTGGTTTCAGGTTGTAAACACCATCAGATTTAAATTCAATTGGCTTCCTGTATCTAGGGCCTTCGTTTACATTAATTGGCCAAATTCAAACAAGACGGATGTTTTGCCTGCTGCCTGTAAGGCTTTGATACATTTGTTTCACTTTTTGAGGCTCTCTGTACTGGCAACTTCAGCTGCTGCTCACAGACAGATTTCTTTATTTAATTCTAAGTACAGACAAAGCATAAATCTCAAAGGAACCACACATTTTAGCTCCCTGCCTTCGACATCCCAATTATTCTATCCAAATTCATAACATAAGGCAAACTCTAAATACTGTCATGTTGCATCTCTTTCTGCTTCTGTCCCTGTCTCATCTCCAACTCCCAGCTCAATGACCTGCTTGGTACGAATGCAGGTAGATCATGAAGCCAATCTTTACCTGGAAAGCAGGGCCAGGGATTGTAAGACCAGGCATTGAGAAACAATGAGTTTGCGCATGGCTGGGTAAAGAAACACCAGTATCGCATTTTCCAGATTCTCCCAGATACTGATTCCAGGAATATGCACAGTGCCAGTTATCCCCACTGTCAATGGATAACGTGCCTCACAGACAGGAGTGTATTTTGCAAGCATTATCCTGTCACTTCACAATCTGAGGACTCCAGCACTGAAGAAAGACCCTTTATGTCTGCAGCAGTAGAACTGAAGACCCTGAGTATTCTAGTCTCATTTCCCAGCATTTCGTGCACAGCGTCAAGGGTACACCTGAGCATGTCTCAACTCCAATGTTGTTCCACTCCATCAGTCAGTGAGTTGTATATTCTCTCCATTGGCGATCTGGATGAAATGCTTTTTCCTCACCCTTCCTATGATTCCTGTTACAAACGAGGAGGCTTTAAACACCCTTCTGATTTGCCCTCAGTGCTCAACCATAGTCAGCAGGTTTTGAAACTGCCCAGGGACACCCCAATGGGTTTCAAACTCCATCTCCTCAACCACTCGGCAATGACTGCAGCAGCGCACTACCCACTCACCTTTCCAGGTCTCTCTCCCTGTGGAGCTGAGGAAGAGTGAGTCATTACTGGGTTTGTTTGAATCCAATCACTTCACTGATTTCGAAAGGGTTAAATTCAGTACATGGTGGGTCTGCTTGTTTCATCCCAATAGGTGGAATACACATTCATTTAAAAATAAAAACATAAATTGCCAGAAAAACTCAGCAGATCTGGCAGCATCTGTGGGCCGAGAATCAGGGTGTTTCAGAACTGTTTTCTCCCACAGGTACTGCCAAACCTGTTGAGTTTCTCCAACAGTTTCTGTTTTTGTTTAATTTTCCCAACATCTGCAGCTCTTTACGTTAGCTATTATAACAACATCAAAACGCCTTTGCGGTTACTCATTGGATAAGATTTCCGTTTGGGGAGCATTTTCCTGACTGCGTTAAAAACCCGGAACGATATCACAAAAATGGAACTCGGAGAGTGAGAACAGCACTTGCTCCTGCCTTTGTGCCCTTGAACCACCAACCTTGCACGTACGAGCTGAAAGCACTGAACAATTGTGCCACGGAAGCTAGCAAGCAGCTGATTTGCACACTCCTTTAAAGCAGGCTCTTATTTAATTGTTCTGAACAAAACAGCAAGGAAGGAACCCCTTCAGGTAGCTATACAGAGGCTACAGCCTCTTCCACTGAAAGCATGGGCTGTTCTTAGCCCCTGCCCAGTGCTCCCTTTGTTCCCATTGAGGTCAGAGTCTGCCGTAGGTCCTGATCGGATGACAGATTCCCATCCCTGATGAACACGAGTGAATTAGTTGGTGATTTAATGGTAAGATGGCAGCTTTTATGGTCACTATTCCCCTGTGCCAGCCCCATAAATTACCAAATCATTCACCTTGATTTCACAAGCTACCTTTCTTTTTGTGTGTTATCTTATGCTCCTTTTCTTTTGTTTCTGGTCAATTCCACATTGTTTTGGTATTTGAGGATGTGCAGTCGAGAGACAAGATCTGACAGAATTGCTTCATTTTAATGTAAGTTGAATATCATCAGATTTTGAATTTGGAAGGTGGATGCACCATTCACAGTGAAGAGAAACTGTGCACAGGTTCAGTCTGTGGATGAGACTTCAGGCGATCAAGTGACTTTTTGAAACAAAAGCAATGCCACACTGACAGGAAACTGTGGATCTGTGGGGACTGTGGGAGGAGTTTCAATTCCCCATCCATGCTGCAAACACATCGGCACAATCACACCAGGAAGAAACTATTCAGCTGCTTTGTGTGTGAAAAGGCATTCACAGCAGTTTCACACTGGAACGGGACAGTTTCCCTGCTGTGAGGGTGGCAAGGAATTCATTCAGCCATCCCACCTGCTGACACACCAATGGGTCCACACTGGGGAGAGACCATTCAACTGCTCCAGGTGTGGGAAGGATTTCTCCCTGTCATCCAGCCTATTGAAACACCAACAGGTTCACTCTGAAGAGAGATCCTTTAAATGTGCAGATTGTGGGAAGTGCTATAAAAGGTCAAGTGGACTGATGTACTATCAACGTGTTCACACTGAAGAGAGACCATTCATGTGCTCTCACTGTGGGGCTGGGTTCAGGACATCATCAACTGTCACTGTACACCAGCAAATACGCTCTGGGGAGAGGTAATTCACCTACTCTGTGTATGAGAAAAAATTCACTCAGTCATTTCGCTTGATGAAACACCAGTGGGTTCACATGTAACTGCAGTAATTGGATTTTTCTTTTGCTTGTTCATGGGATCATGGCATCAGAAGCTCAGCAAGCTTTTATCACTGCCCAGAGGATGGTTCAGAATCAAACTAATTGTTATAGCATGGATTCACATGTAGGTCAGAATAACAATGGTTCCCAGACCCAATGGCACTGAGTTGATTTTCTGGTCTCTTGTCCTGTTTCTGAAACAATAGTGAATAAATTGTTGCAGTTGATTTAAAAGTGAAAGACCAAAATGGGTTTTATTCTGATTCAGCATGCCCTGCTGTTTTCTCAGTTGTTATTGACAATCTCATGGCCCTCACACCATCACCTGTTCCGGAGAGTGTTACAGGAAAAAGGGAATTGTCAACTGCATCTGGTCACTCAAAGGGTCACTGGACCCGAAAGGTTAACTCTGATTTCTTTCATAGATGCTGCCAGGCCTGCTGAACTTTTCCAGCAATTTCTGTTTTTGTTTCTGATTTCCCTGCATTTGCAGGTTTTTTTTATGTTTTTCAAAATTCACCTTGTCTGTTTCAAAGAAGCCTCATTGATAGGTTTGGTAGGTTTTGGAAATTGAAAGTTAGGCCACAGATCAGGCAATGATCTCATTGAATGACAGAACAGGCTTGAGGGGCCGAATGGTCTACTCCTGTTCCTATAAAAGTTTTCCATCTGCAGCTTGTGGCAATATTTCCCCTCACTACTCACTTTACATCCGTGACTATTACACTACATGCTATGACTGGCTGAACAAATCTCCTGTGTTTGAACTAAGTCTGTTACTATTCAGTGCTCCGTCTTCGCCTGCCCGGGTTTGACTCTCATCAGAGAATGTTGTCCCTACTGCAGAAATTCACCAAAGATCCTCAGACAGCACCTTCCAAACCCATGACCACTTCCATCTGGAAGAATAAGGGCAGCAGATATATGGGAAGATCACCACGTCCACGTTCCCCTCCAAGTCAATCACCATCCTGACTTGGAAATATATCACCGTTCCTTCACTGTCGCTGGGTCAAAACCCTGGAATTCCCTCTCTAATAGCATTGTGGGTCAACACACAGCAGGAGGACTGCAGCAGTTCAAGAAGGCAGCCCAACTACGGATGGGCAAGAAATGCTGGCCAGCCGGGGACGCCCACATCCCACAAATTAATTTTAAAAAAAACGTGTGAACAGTCACAACAGAAGGATCCTGGAGTCTCATTCCCCTGGAACAAAAACAAAGTTGCTGGAAAAGCTCAGCAGGTTTGGAAGCATCTGTGACCCTTCCTCACTCCCCTGGGATCTACAAAACCTGTTTATTATTTCCACTTCCTCTTTCATTCTGACTCTTTACTTTCTCAATTTCAGTCCACTCGCCTTTTGAGCTCTTCAACAAACCCATTTGGGCAAATGAGAGGTAGCTGGAATTAACGCAGGGAACTGGGAAGTGGGCAGAAGTATGGGCAGAGGCCACATCAAAGAAAGCTCCCATTCCAACAACAGAGCTTCTCAAAACACAAAGGCAGCATGAAAGCTTGAGCTGAATGAACATGGTGATGTGTGGGCTGTCATGAGGAAAATGTGACCATGATCACAAATGGTTAAGATCACAGAATCCCGACAGTGCAGAAAGAGGTCATTCAGTGTATCTAGTCTGCACTAGCTCTCTATCCCACCAAAATTGAATCAGAGATAGTGAGTGGGAACTGCAGATGCTGGAGAATCCGAGACAACAAGGTGCAGAGCTGGATGAACACAACTGGCCAAGCAGCATCATAGGAGCAGAAAGGCTGACGTTTCGGGCCTAGATCCTTCATCAGAAAACTGATGAAGGGTCTAGGCCCGAAACATCAGCCTTTCTGCTCCGATGATTCTGCTTGGCCTGCTGTGTTCATCCAGCTCTGCACCTTGTTGTCTCTACTCCCACAAAACCCCACATTTACCGCAGCTAACCCAACCACCCAACCTGCACACTCAGGGACAATTTAGTGTGGCCAATCCACCTAACTTGCATTTTTGGACTGTGGGAGAATCACAGCTTAGCTCTAGAGGGGTGAAATTGTGGATTAAGGCTCAAAAAAACCTCAACTCTGAAACAATTTCATGGTTTTTGTTTCCAAAATTAAAATCTGGGGAAAGCTGCAGCCACAACGATTTCAGATTCTCTCTGGAGGAAGAGAATTCAAAACTCTGACCCAGGGACACGGTGAGTTGACAGAGGCCTGGGACCAGAAATGTAACAGATTCTGAGCAAGGTGGTGGTGAGACAAGGGCAAAAAGGCAGATGTCACAGGGGGAAGGCAGGAGAGATTAAATTGCAGAAATGTTATTAGTCCTTCAAGGCCGCAGGGAATGGAGTTAGGGCTGGAAAAGAAACAAATAAACAAAAGATGTGCCTGGAGCCAGGTGTGCAGTGGACCCAGAAACAAATTGAAACAAGAAATGTAAACAAATTGGGGCAGAGTTCACAGTCTGAAATTGTTGATCTCAATGATGAGTCCAGAAAGCTGTAAAGTCTGGGCAGTTCTATTTCTTCCAATACAAACATGATGGGCCAAGGGCAAATACTGCTGGCCAGCCAGCGATACCCACATCACACAAATAAATAAAAAAAAGGCCTTGACCTGCGCTGTAATTTTCTGATACTTTTGTTCTGACATTTGCAGTTTGTTTCTGATGATGGTTATAACCTCTAAAATTGAACTAGAGTTTAATATACTAGAGAAATGTAAAATAAGTCAGCTTTGCTTCAAAAACATCACTGTAGATTGTTGTATTTGTTCTGAGGGTTGAACAGCACCTGGAGCTCAGAAAGGACAATCTCGGGTTGTGGTGGGGGGAGAATCATACGGCAGCAACAAAGCTTCAGCCGGACACAGCTTCAGGGTCACACTAGGGGGTCAGATAGCACTTTACTCTTTCACGTCTCTCTTCACTGACAGCCAAGCCACGGTGTGAGTTAATCCTGCTGTGCGTAACAAATGTGTCCCAGCTACTGTCTTCCATGGCTCAGAGCTCCTAGACATGAAACAGAATCTCGTTTCCAACTGGGTTTAGAGTCAGAGGAAGAACAACGGTGAATGCTGGAAATGTGCTTCAAATCAGAGATTAGCGTAAATCGATGATCTGTTCCTGACTGGAAGTGAACCGTCAGGGTTCAGGTTTAGGTTTCTTCTACATTGGTAAAAACAAAACAGTATTTGGTAAATGTACAACACTGAAATCCAGAGCAGTGGGAGCAGGGGTATGAGCAGCCTGTCTCTGCCTCTGCTGTAACCACACAGAATGCACCAGGGTGAAGTGAAAGAAGGGTCTGGGTTAGAAATTATATTTCACCAACAGTGATGACATGGGGAGTGTTGACAAAATGTTAATTTTCATTTTCAATAACGACACATAACATACATATCTTGGTCAGGAAAGGGTGAAGACGGGTTAGTGCTGGCAGTGGGAAGAATTTTTTTCTGAAGGAGTCTCGTCTGAGACTTTATCACTTTCTTATGATGTCTCCAGGACATGTCTTTTATTCCCACTTTGATATCATTTCCCAACTTGACTACCTTCCTTTCATTTGTCTGATCCTGAGGTAACTGCCAAAAACCAATATTTCACTTTGTGGACAGTTTCATATGACAATTTTTTTTATTTCAAAAGACTGACATCAGGTTTAATACAATTGAACACAAAACAGCCCCCTTGATTTGCACCCAAACTACATCCCTGTACTCCCTTCACCACTAATGCACAGTGGCAGCAGTCTGTACCATCTACAAGAAGCACTGCAGTGACTCAGCAAGGATCCTCCAACAGCACCTTCTGAATCTGCAGTCTTTACCATTCAGAAGGACAGGGGCAGCAGTCACATGGGAATGCTACCACCTGCTAGATCCCCTCTAGGCCACATACTGTGCTAACCTGGAAATATGAAGTGGAGGTGCTGGTGTTGGATTGGGGTGGACAAAGTCAGAAGTCAGATGACACCAGGTTATAGATCAACAGATTTATTTGAAATCACAAGCTTTCTGAACGCTGCACCTGACTTTATCACTTTCTTATGATGTGTAACAAACTAATGAAGTAGCACTTCACCTGACGAAGGGTCACCCCAAAAGCTTATGATTTGAACCTGGTGTTGTGTGTCTTCGGACTTTGACCTGGGAACATATCATGTTCCTTCTGTGTCGCTTGGTCAAATTCCTGGAAGTCTCCCTTAATGGTACTGTGGATCTACCAACAGTACATGGACTATAGCTGGCCCCATCCTCTCCAGGGCGGTTAGCGATGGGCAATAAATCTGGCCCTACCCAGCGATGCCAATGACTCATAAGTAAATAAAATAGTTATCATATTTAAATTAATATATGCTAATTAGCAAGAAAACCAGAACAGCATATTTACAGACCACTTGCAGAAAGGGTGTGGTTCTCTTTATCACCCCTCTATCATTTGCACTTTGTTATTTTCCAGTTCTGTCCTGGCCCCTGCTGGGGTCACATCAATTTGACCTGTTCTTCTCCTGAGGAGTGCCATGAGTTTATAAATTACTCGTACACAGATACATGAGTTTCAAGCAACAGATCAAATATGGGTGTAAAGATTCTCCAATCTTTTTATTTGTCTGTGTCCAAAATGTGGACAGTTCTTGATTATCCCAATCTAAGTTTTTAACCCCTTCCTAATGAACCTCACTGACTTTCTGACCATTCCCTGTGGGTTGAATTCTCTCCTGATTGTTTCAGGTCAGTTTCTCTCGGGAGAACGTGTCACTGTCTTGATGATGTCACAATGCTGTCTCGTTACCCCCGGCCACATTAACCATTTCATGTCCGGCTGTTTCTCAAGGAGTTGCATGTGTTTGGGACCCTCTCTGCAGTGCGGGTTCACCATGAATTTACATGCCATTTCTTTCAGATATAACATATTATATCTGCACATCCACTGATAGCCCGACATCATGGCACATATTAACATTCAGGTGCATTTATCATAATGGATGTCTGTCTCAATATCTTCCCATGTGGTGCTGATCTGTCAGGTAGTGACCAGATTATCAACTGCGGTTTCCTAAAACAAAATTAAAACAAAAACAAAATGTAATTATTGCCAAGGAAAGATATCAACTTATTCAAATCAGCTCAACATTCCAGGTTTTAACTGCAACATAGGTGGATACTAGATTGCAAGGTTCTCCTGAACTACACCTGAAATTAAGTATTCCAGTTCGTTTATCATCCTGAACAATATATTCATTACTTCCTTTTTAGAATTGGAGGTTCCTTCATGCATATAAACTTGCAGGGTTGTTGGGATTGAACAATGACTAACTTTGTTCTAAACAGAGCCAACATGACCTCAGAGGGCTGAATGGTCTCTCTCTTTGTTCTACAACAATGACTCGAGCATCCAAAGGATCAACTGCTCCAGTCTCTCAATCTAATTGAAGTCCTGCAATTCCAGTCTCAAACTTTTCTAGGAACTTAACATCTTTCTGCTAAGGCACAGCCCATATTTGGACTCCTTTCTACAGAGATAGAATTGAAAAGGAGGAAAATGATGCTTCACTTATTTGAAACCAAAGTTTGACTTCACTGGGAGCACTGTCAACATTTGTCATTGCCATTTGTACAAAGGAAATAGAGGCACTGGAAATGTGTCACACAGATTCAAAAAGACATCATCAGAACTGAAAACATGTAACCCCCAGGCAAGTCTGGGGAGCATTTCTCTAGAAAAGAGAAGAATAAAGAATGATCTGATGGAAGCCTTTAAAATGATGAAGGGATTTAAAAATCCAATAGTGATTTCATGAGAAACCTCTTTACCCTGCAACAGGTCAGAATGTGCATTTCACTCCAAGAGCGTGAGATGGAGGTGAACAGAGGAATATATTTAAGAAGTTGGATGCATACGTGAGGGAGAAAGGAATAGAAGGATCTGCTGATGGGGGAGACAAAAGGGGAGGATGTGGAGCATAAATACTGATGGAGACTAATTGAGTTGATTGGGCTGGAGACTCAATGGAACAAAGACAAACATATTTACTTCTGATCTAATTGGAGTGGTGAGGAAAACATCATTTCCTATCCAGGACAAAATAAATTTACTTCATCAGCTTTTGGGGATCATTTCCTTGGGAATGTGCATTCCCAGGCTCAAAGACCATCAGCCTCACTGGAAGCAAAGTGGTGAGAGCGGCCAGCCAGCAGAAAGAAACCCTCTGACCGTCCCACTTTACTCACTGTCAGAATGAGCATGGCTCAGTCTTGGATGTGATTTTCCCTCATTTTCAAATCAATTCATGGGGTATAGTATAAATATCTAGGTCAGAACTTATTGCCGATCCCAGTTGTCCTCCTTAAGAAGATGGTGGTTTCTGGGACTGCAGTTTTTGAGGTGTAGGGTCACTCACAATGTTGTTTCGGAGAAAAATTTTGAATCATTGAGAGTAAAGGAACAGCCAATATTGAAGATTATGATATTCAAGTCCCAGTTATTTCACTGACTCCATTAGATCTTCATGTGATGGTCATTTTGAGATTTCTGTCTGCAAATCTTCCCTTTCTAACATCCTGTTAATGAGAATGGTGTGCAGTACGCAGAACAGCATGCAGCTGCTAACTGTCCCATGTAACTGCTTCACTTGTTTTTCAAGACAGTAGATGCTGTGTGTTTGCAATGTGCTGTATAGCAGCACATATAATGCGGATTAACAGCAGATCCAACTCTTATGACCATTTGTGAACTTTCTTATACTTCAACAGACTGGATGACTGAATGAATCCTTTCCCACACTCAGAACATATGAATGCCTTCTCCACAGTATGGCCTCGCTGGTGTACCTGTAGGCCAGATGAATCTCTGAACCTCTTCCCACACTTGGAGCATTTGAATGGCCTCTCCCCTGTGTGGATGTGCTGGTGACTTACGAGGGCAGATGACTGAGTGAATTCTTTTCCACAACCAGAGCATGTAAATGGCCTCTCCCCAGTGTGAACTGGTTGATGCATGTGCAGGCTGGATAACTGAGTGAATACTTTACTATACTCCAAACAAGTAGATGCCCTCTTCCCAGTGGGAACGCACTGGTGTTTCATCAGGGTGAATTATTCGCGGAATTTATTGCCATTGGGGAGGTGATGGCCTGTGGTATTAGACTGTTAATCCACAGACCCAGATAAACACTCTGGGGACGCAGGTTCAAATCCCACCACGGCAGATGGTGGAATTTGAATTCAATAAACATCTGGAATTAAGAATCTAATGATGACTGTGAACCCATTGTCGATTGTTGGAAAAACCCATCTGGTTCACTGATGTCCTTTAGGGAAGGAAACTTCCATCCTTACCTGGTTTGCACCACATGTGACTCCAGACTTGCAGCAATGTGGTTGACTTTGAACTGCCTTCTGGGCAATTAGAGATGGGCAATAAATGCTCCCTAGCCAACGATGCCCTCATCCTATGAATGAATAAAAATAAATTCAGAGCAGGTGAATGGCCTCTCTCCAGTGGCAGCACATTGGTGTTTCCACAGAGCAGATGAATCAGGGAATCCCTTCCCACATTCAGAGCAAGTGAATGGTCTCTGCCTTGTGTGACTGCATTGATGAAACTCCAGCACTGACAAGGAATGGAATCCTTTCGCACAATTCTCACATTTCCATGGTTTCTCCATATTATAGGAGGTCTTGTGTCTCTGTAAGTTCCTACTGTGAATGGTGTGATGTTTCTTTCAGCTCTGAGACTCGGTGAAGGTAGTGAAGGTGTATCAGTTGGGTATATATGTCTCAGTACTTTTCCAGACAAACTGTTGTTTCAAACCTTTTGAACCAGATAGACATTTCTTGATCTATGGTTTCAAGCCAATGATATTCAAGTGCGACTTATTTCAGTGGCTCCATTAGATCTTTACATGATGGTTGTTTTGAGATTTCTGTCTGAAAATCTTCCATTTCTAACATCCTGCAAAAAGATTATTATTACTATTAGATTAGAAATTAAGGTTAAAATGTCAAAACAATTAAATCTGATTGACCATCACTTCTGTCTGGACAGATTCCACTCCTTCCCTGGGTTCACTTCCTTTCCTTTCAGCTGCTGCAAGTAAATCGTTTCACACCAGAATTTAAAAAAAAATGAAATCGGGATAAATTGTTTTCTCAAAGATATCAGTCTGGGTGAAGATCAATCTTCATTCAGAGAGAAAGGAGCAACAGCATTTCTTGGCAGCTATTAGCAGCTTCGGAAGTTGATTGTCCCACATTCGCGTTTTGCCAACTGGGGGGCTCTGATTGGCTGGAGGTCCAGAATGCTTCCGGTCCTCCAGCTCTTCCCATTGGTCACATCACTGAATTATGACGGATCACCGCAGAATGGGTTTGCTGGTGTTTCACCAAATCATTGCTGCTTCTAAAGATCTTCTCACAGTCAGAGCATTTAAATGGTCTCTCATCAGTGTGAATACGCCCATGTCCGCTGAAATTGGAGGGCCGAGTGAATCCCTTCCCAAACACGGAGCAAGTAAAATGTTTCTCCCCAGTGTGAATAACTGGTGCTCACTGAGTATCAGATGTCCGAGTGAATCCCTTCCCGCACTCAGTGCAGGTGTACGGTCTCTCTCTAATGTGACCACGCTGGTGTATCAGAAGCTGTGCTGATTTAATAAATCCCTTCCCACACACTGAGCAGACAAATGGTCTCTCTCCAGTGTGACAAGCCTGTCATAAGTGAGGCGGGAAGATCAGGTGAATCCCTTCCCACACATGGAACAGGTGAATGGCTTCTCCCCACTGTGAACACATCGATGTTTACTGAGGCTGGATAACTGACTAAACTGACTGAAGCTCTTCCCACGCTGAGAGCAGATGAACAGTCTCTCTCCAGTGTGAGACGGCTTATGTGACCTTAGGCTGAATGATGATGTGAATCCCCTCCCACACACAGGGCAGGTAAAAGATTTCTCTCCAATGTGACCTGATTATGGACATTAGAATAGATGAAGACATGAATCCCCTCCGACACACATAGCAGATGTTTCCAGTGTGAACTCGATTGTGTGACATTAGGCTGGGCCATGAATTCAATCACTTCCCAGACACAGTACATGAAGCTTCCTTCTATGTGAAGACTTTTGTGCGACATTTGGCTGGATCTCCAAGTGATTTCCTTCCCACATGTGGAACAGCTGAACAAATTCTCTCCCGTGTGAACAGGTCGATATTGAATTAGACCTTTAGAGCTCCCAAAGCTTTTCCCACAGTCAGAGCATTTAAAAGGTCTCTTGTCAGTATGAACCCACTGGTGTGACATAAAAACATAAGAACATAAGAACTAGGAGCAGGAGTAGGCCACCTGGCCCCTCGAGCCTGCCCCGCCATTTAATAAGATCATGGCTGATCTTTTTGAGACTCAGCTCCACTTACCTGCCCACTCACCATAACCCTTAATTCCTTTACTGTTCAAAAATTTATCTAGCCTTGCCTTAAAAACATTCAGCGAGGTAGCTTCAACCGCTTCACTGGGCAGGGAATTCCACAGATTCACAACCGTTTGGGTGAAAAAGTTTCTCCTGACCTCAGTCCTACATCTGCTTCCATTTATTTTGAGGTGATGCCCTCTCGTCCTAATTTCACCTGCTAGTCGAAATAACCTCCCTGCCTCCACCTTATCTATTCCCTTCATAATCTTATATGTTTCTATAAGATCTCCCCTCATTCTTCTGAATTCCAATGAGTATAATCCCAGTCTACTCAGTCTCTCCTCATAATCCAACCCTCTCAACTCTGGAATCAACCAAGTGAATCTCCTCTGCACCCCCTCCAGTGCGAGTGTATCTCTTCTCAAGTAAGGAGACCAAAACTGCGCACAGTACTCCAGGTGTGGCCTCACCAGGACCCTATACAGCTGCAGCATAGCCTCCATGTTTTTAAACTCCATTCCTCGAGCAATGGCAGACAAAATTCCATTTGCCTTTTTAATTACTTGCTGCACCTGCAATCCTACTTTTAGTGATTCATGCACAAGGACACCCAAGTCCCTCTGCGCAGCAGCGTGCTGCAATTTTTTACCATTAAAACATTGTCCATTTTCCTGTTATTCCTACCAAAACGGATGACCTCACACTTATCAACATTGTACTCCATCTGCCAGACCTTTGCCCACTCATTTAGACTATCTATATCCCTCTGCAGACTTTCAGTGTCTTCTGCACACTTTGCTCTACCACTCACCTTAGTATCATCTGCAAATTTTGAGACACCACACTCAGTCCCCAACTCCAAATCATCTATGTCAACTGTAAACAATTGCGGCCCCAACACTGATCCCTGAGGCACACCACTAGCCACTGACTGCCAACCAAAAAAACGCCCATTTACCCCTACTCTTTGTTTTCTACTGGTCAACCAATCCCCTATCCATGCCAATACATTACCAGTAATGCTGTGGAACTTGATCTTATGTAGCAGCCTTTGGTGTGGCACCTTGTCAAATGCCTTCTGGAAATCCAGATACACCACATCCACAGGTTCCCTATTGTCCACCATGCAAGTAATGTCCTCAAAGAATTCCACCAAATTAGTTAAACATGACCTACCGTTCATGAACCCATGCTGGTGTTTCCAATGGGACAATTTATATCCAGATGTCTTGCTATTTCTTCCTTAATGATAGATTCAAGCATTTTCCCCACAACTGAAGTTAAGCTAACTGGCCTACAGTTACCTGCTTTTTGTCTACTTCCTTTTTTAAACAGTGGCATCACATAGGCTGTTTTCCAATCTGCGGGAACCACCCTAGAGTCCAGTGAATTTTGGAAAATAATTACTAGTGCCTTTGCTATTTCCCCCATCATCTCTTTTAGTATCCTGGGATGCATTTCATCAGGGCCAGGAGACTTGTCTACCTTTAGCCCCATTAGCTTGCCCAGCACTGCCTCCTTAGTGATAATGATACTTTCTAGGTCCTCGCCTGCTATAACCATCTTGCCATTAGTTTTCGGCATGTTATTTGTGTCTTCCATTGTGAAGACCAACACTAAATAACTGTTTAATATCTCGGCTATTTCCTCATTCCCAGTTATTAAATTGGCCTTCACATCCTCTAAAGGACCAACGTTTATCTTCGCCATTCTTGTGCAATTTACATATTTATAGAAACTTTTGCTGCCTGTTTTTATATTCTGAGCTAGTTTACATGAGACTGGATGACTGAGCAAATCCCTTCCCACACATTTAGCAGGTGAATGGTCTTTCCCTGGAGTGACTATGACGGTGAACTTCCGGCTGGCCTGGGTATTTGTATCCCTTCGCACAATCCACACATTTCCACGGTTATTCCATAATGCTGATCTCCTGGCATCTCTCCAGATTGGATGATCTGTTGAATCCTTGTCCATAAACACAATGTGTGTCCAGTTTCTCTGCTCTGTGGATTTTTTTTTTTTCAGAATGTTAACTGGATGATGTTAAATAATTTCTGCAGTTAGTTCACTGGAACATTCAGAATCAGGTGTGTCAGTGTGTGAGTGTTGGCGCTTTACCACTCACACTGATGTTTGAAATCTTTTCCCACAGACATACCACATAAACATATTCCCTTCTGGTCCTGATGAATTGAATAACTCGGTTGGATCTTGACATAGTGTTTGATTTGACTCTCCCATCTTCAATGTCTTTCTTTCTATTACTCTGTGAAATATTTACAAACATCATCACTGTCTGTACAGGATAAAATCTCAGAACAAACAAATTCAATTTCTGAGAGACATTTTTCGTTTTTTGCACCTACCCCAAATCTTATAACCCACACTAAAAGATGTGAAAATCAGTACCAAAAGGAAAAGCAACATTTCTGAATAAATCAGGTTGTTGTTCCCAGTGTCTATGAGGCATTGTATACCCTGAGGTATCAACTTGTGATGGGAAGTACCTAGCCCAGTGGTGGACTCTACAAGCTCCCTGTCCAGAGAGAGGTCTCAAAAGACAGATGATACCCTTTGGGGTTAGGAGGAACTGCCGATGCTGGGGTCTGAGATAACAAGGTGTGGGATAACAAGGTGTGGGATAACAAGGTGTGGAGCTGAATGAGCACAGCAGGACGGGCAGCATCAGAGGAGCAGGAAAGCTGACATTTCGAGTCTGGACCCTTCATCGGAAATGAGGGACGGGATGGGCGCTCTGAAATAAATAGAGAGAGGGGGAGGTGGTGATAGAAGGTGGATAGTGGAGCAGATAGGTGGAGAGAAGATGGACAGGTCATGGAGGCGGGGATAGAGCCAGTAAAGATAAGTGTAGCTAGGAAGTGGGGATGGGGGTTTGTCAGTGAGGAGGGAGGGGCGGGTAGGTGGGAGGGAAGACAGACAGGTCAAGGAGGCGGGGATGAAGCTAGTAGAGGTGGGACAGGGACAGGGATGGACAGGGAGGGAGTGAGGGACAGTGACGGGGAGCAAGGGACTGGGACAGGGAGGGACAGGGAGAGAGAGGGAGCCAGGGACAGGGACAGGGACGGGGACAGGGACGGGGACAGGGAGGGTGAGGGAGGGAGCGAGGGACGGGGACAGGATGGAGGGACAGGGAGGGAGCAAGGGATAGGGAGGGAGGGACAGGGAGGGAGCAAAGGACAGGGAGGGAGGGACATGTAGGGTGTGAGGGACAGGGAGGGAGGGAGTGAGGGACAGGGAGGGGGTCAGGAAAGGAGTGAGGTACAGGGAGGGGGACAGGGTGGGACGGACAGGAAGGCAGCGAGGGATAGGGACAAGGACAGGGAGCGAGGGACAGGAACAGGGAGGGGGATCGGGAGAAAGGAAAGGACAGGGACAGAGAGAGGGACAGGGACAGGGAGCAAGGGACAGGGAGAGACAGGGAGCGAGGGATGAGGAGGGAGCGACAGGGAGGGAGCGAGGGAGAGGAAGCGAGGGGGCGATAGGGAGGGAGCGAGGGAGCAAGGAGCGGGTAGGGAGGGATGGACGAGGAGGCAGGGGGGTAGGGATAGGGAGGCAGGGACAGGGAGCGAGGGAGGGAGCAATGGGGAGTGAGCGGAAAAAGGGAGCAACAGGGGTGGAGCGAGGGAGAGGGAGCGAGGGACAGGGACGGAGGAAGCGAGGTACAGGGAGGGAGTGAGTGATGAAGAGGGAGCGAGAGAGGGAGTGAGGGACGGAGAGGGAGGGCCAGGAGCGAGCGATGGGGAGGGAGCGACGGAGCAAGGGACGGGGAAGGAGTGAGTGAAGGAGCGTGGGACAGGGAGGGATCAAGGGACAGGGAGGAAGCAAGGGAGGGAGCGACAGGAAGGGAACGAGGGAGCAAGGGGCGGGTAGGGAGGGAAGGAGGGACAGATGGGGAGGCAGGAGGGGAGGGATGGGGAGATAGGGAGAGAAGCCATGAGGGACAGGGAGGGAGGGACGGGGAGCAAGGGACGGGAGCGAGGGATGGGGAGGGAGCGAGGGATGGGGAGGGAGGGAGCGAGGGACAGGGAGTGAGGGACTGGTGCGATGGAGCGAGGGATGGGAGCGATGGAACAGGGGATGGGGAGCGAGCGAGGGATGGGCATGGAGCGAGGGAGCGAGGGACAGAGCGAGGGAGTGCGGGACGGGGAGGGATCGAAGGATGGGGAGGGAGCGAGGAAGTTAGAGACAGAGAGGGAGCGAGGGACGATTAGCGAGGGAGACGGAGGGAGCGAGGAACGGAGATGGAGGGAGCAAGGGGCGGAGCGGGAGAGGGAGGGAACGAGGGACAGGGTGGGAGATAGCGAGGGACGGGGAGGGAGCGAGGGAGGGTGAGGGAGTGAGGGACAGGGAGGGAGTGAGCAAAACGAGGGACGGTGAAGGAGCGAGAGATGGGGAGGCAGCGAGGGAGTGACGGACAGGGAGAGAGTCAGGAAGCGAGTTAGCGAGGGATGGAGTGAGGGACGGGGAGGGAGGAAGGGAGCGAGGGACTGGGAAGGAGGGAGCAAGGGATGGCAAGGTAGCAAGGGATGGGGAAGGAGCGAGCGAGGGCAGCGAGGGACAAGGAGGGAGCGAGAGACAGTGAGGGAGTGAGGAAGTGAGGGATGGGCAAGGAGTGAGGGAGCGAGTGAACAAGGGATGGAGCAAGTGAGCGAGAGACGGAGCGAGGGAACAAGAGAGCGCGGGACGGAGTGAGGGAGCGAGGGACAGGGAGGGAGGGATGGAGCGAGGGGCGGTTAGAGAGGGAGAGGGAGGGAGCAAGGAACAGAGATGGAGGGAGTGAGGGATGGAGAGGGAGAGAGAGAGGAAATGAGGGACAGGGAGGGGGATAGCGAGGGACGGGGAGGGAGCGAGGGAGGAGGAGGGAGTGAAGGATGGGGAGGGAGTGAGGGAGCGAGGCACGGCGAGGGGGCCAGGGATGCGAATGCAGCGAGGGAGCAAGGGACGGGGAGGGAGCGAGGAAGTGAGTGAACGAGGGATGGAGCGAGGGACTGGGAGGGAGGGAGCGAGGGACGGGAGGGAGTGAGGGAGTGAGGGAGTGAGGGATGGCGAGGGAGTAAGGGATGGGCGGGGAGTGAGGGAGCAAGTGAACGAGGGATGGAGTGAGTGAGCAAAAGACGGATGGATGGGGTGAGGCACAGACCGAGTGAGTGAGGGATGGAGCGAAGGAGCGACGGACGGGGAGGGAGGGAAAGGAGCAAGGGACGGTTAGAGAGGGAGAGGGAGGGAGCGAGAAATGGAGATGGAGGGAGTGAGTGATGGAGATGGAGAGAGGGAGGGAACGAGGGACAGGGAGGGAGATAGTGA
>NC_063339.1:84803069-84803553 GCF_021869965.1 Rhincodon typus
GCGAGGGAGTGAGGGATGTGGAGGGAGTGAGCGAGGTAGCGAGGGACAGGGAGGGAGCGAGGGACGGGGAGGCAGGGAAGAAGGGATGGGGAGGGAGTGAGCGAGGGATGGGGAGGGAGCGACGGATGTAAGGGAGCGAGGGACGGGGAGGGAGGGAGCGAGGGACGGGGAGGGAGCGAGGGAGCGAGAGAGCGCAGGTTGGATTGAGGGAGTGAGGGACGGGGAGGGACGACGGACGTAAGGGAGCGTGGGAAGGGGAGGGAGGGAGCGAGGGACAGGATGTGAGGGAGGGAACAAGGGACGGAGATGGAGGGAGCGAGAGATGGAATGAGGAAGTGAGAGACGGAATGAGGAACGGAGCGGGGGATGGAATGTGGGAGCAAGGGACGGGGAGGGAGGGAGGGAGGGAGGGACTGGGAGGGAGGGAGCAAGGGACGGGGAAGGAGGGAGTGAGGGATGGCGAGGGAGTGAGGGATGGGGAGGC
>NC_063339.1:84803563-84808638 GCF_021869965.1 Rhincodon typus
TGAGGGAGCGACGGACGGGGAGGGACCGTGGGACGGAGCGAGGGTGTGAGGAACGGAGCGAGTGAGTGAGGGACGGGGAGGGAGGGAACGAGGGACAGAAAGGGAGATAGGGAGGGAATGAGGGACAGGGAGGGAGATATCCAGGGACAGGGAGGGAGCGAGAAATGGGGAGGGAGGGAGGGACGTCAAGGGAGCGAGGGATGGGGAGGCAGCGAGGGACGGGGAGGGAACGAGGTAGCAAGTGAGAGAGCAATGGAGCGAGAGAGACAGGGTCGGAGCGAGGGAGCGAGGGGTGGGGAGGGAGGGAGAGAGCGAGGGACGGGGAGGGCGGGAAAGAGGTACGGGGAGGGAGGGAGCAAGGTATGGGGAGGGAGGGAGCGAGGGATGGGGAGGGAGCGAGGGACGACAGGGGAGTGAGGGATGGGGACGGAGTGAGCGAGGTAGCGAGGGACGGGGAGGGAGCGAGGGACTGGGAGGGAATGAGGGACGGAGTGAGGCCCTGAGGAACGGAGCGAGTGAGCGAGGGAAGGGGAGGCAGGGAGAAAGGGATGGGGAGGGAGGGAGCGAGGGACGAGGAGGGAGCGAGAGACAGGGAGGGAGCGAGGGATGGAGAGGGAGGGAGTGAGGGCAGCCAGTGACGGGGTTGAACGAGGGACAGGCAGGGAGCGAGGGAATGAGGGAGCGATGGATGGGGAAGGATCGAGGGACGGAGTGAGGGAGTGAGGAACGGAGAGAGTGAGTGAGGGACGGGGAGGGAGAAAACAAGGGACAGGGAGGGAGGGAGCAAGGGATGGAGAGGGAGCACGGGAGGTAGCGAGGGCCGGGGAGGGAGAGAGAAAGGGATGGGGAGGGAGGGAGCGAGGGATGGGAGGGCGCGAGGGATGGGGAGGGAGCGAGGGATGAGGAGGGAGCGAGGGAGGGGAAGGGAGGGAACGAGGAACGGAGAGGGAGTGAGGGAGGGAGACAGGGATGGGGAGGGAAGTAGCGAGGGATGGAGAGAGAGGGAGAAAGGGATGGGGAGGGAGCAAGGGAGGGAGCGAGGGACAGGGAGGGAGCGTGAGACAGCGAGTGAGTGAGGGATGGGGAGGGAATGAGCGAGATAGCGAGGGATGGTGAGGGAGCAAGGGATGGGGAGGTCGTGAGGGACAGGGATGGAGCGAGGTAGCGAGGGATGAGGAGGAACCAATGGAGCGAGGGAGCAAGGGACGGAGGGATGGCGATGGAGCGATGGAGTGAGGGAGCGATGGACGGGGAGGTTCGAGGGACGGTGCAAAAAAATGAGGAACGGAATGAGTGAGTGAGGGACGGGGAGGGAGGGAACAAGGGACGGGGAGGGAGGGAGAAAGGGACGGGGAGGGAGGGAGCGAAGGACGGGGAGGGCACAAGGGACGGGGAGTGAGCGAGGAAGCGAGTGAGCGAGGAACGGAGCGAGACAGTGAGGGTTGGAGCAACGGAGCGAGGGATGGGGAGGGAGCAAGTGAGTGCAGCGAGGGACGGGAAAGGAGCAAGGGACAAGGAGGGAGCGAGGGAGTGAGAGATGGGCAAGGAGTGAGGGAGCGAGTGAGCGAGGGATGGAGCAAGAGATGGAGCGAGGGAGTGAGGGACAGAGCGAGGGAGCGTGGGACAGGGAGGGAGGGACGGTTAGGGAGGGAGAGGGAGGGGAGTGTGGAACGGAGATGGAGTAAGGGACGGGAAGGGAGTGAAGGATGGGAAGGGAGTGAGGGAGCGAGGAACGGGGAGGGAACGAGTGAGTGAGGGATGGAGTGAGGGAGCGAGGGATGGGCAGGGAGGGACAGTTAGAGAGTGAGAGGGAAGGAGCGAGGAATGGAGATGGAGTGAGCGAGGGAAGGAGAGGGAGATAGCAAGGGACGGGGTAGTAGCAAGGGATGGGGAGGGAGTTAGGGAGGGAGGGACGATGAGGGAGTGAGGGATAGGGAGGCAGCGAGGGAGTGAGGGAGGGGGAGGGAGCGAGGAAGCGAGTGAACAAGGGATGGAGCGAGGGAGCGAGGAACGGAGCAAGAGTTCGAGGTTCGGAGGAAGGGAACGAAGGAAGGGGAGGGAGAAGGGAACGAGGGATGGGGAGGCAGGGAGAAAGGGAAGGGGAGGGAGGGACGAGGGACGGGGAGGGAGTGAGAGACGGGGAGGGAGCGAGGGATGGGGAGGGAGGGAGCAAGGGAGCGAGGGTCGGGGAGGAAGCGAGGAAGCGAGTGAGTGAGGGAGCGAGGAACGGAGCGAAAGAGTGAGGGTAGAAGCGAAGGAGTGAGTGTCGGGGAGGTCGGGAGCAAGGGACGGGGAGGGAAAGAGGGACAGCGAGGGAGTGAAGGATGGGGAGCGAGTGAGCAAGGGAGCGAGGGAGGGGGAGGGAGCGAGGGACAGGGAGGGAGTGAGGGATGGGGAGGGAGCGAGGTACGGAGGGAGTGAGGGACGGGGAGGGAGGGAACAAGGGAAGGGGAGGGAGGGAGCGAGGGACAGAGAGGGAGTGAGGGAGGGAGCACGGGACGGGGAGGGAGTGAGGGACGGGGAGGGCGCGAGGGACGAGGAGTGAGCAAGTGGGCACGAGAGCGAGGGATGGGGAGCGAGTGAGGGATGGGGAGGGAGGGATGGAACGAGGGATGGGGAGGGAGGAGAAAGGGACGGGGAGGGAGCGAGCGAGGAATGGGGAGGGAGCGAGGGACATAGAGGGAACGAGGGATGTAGAGGGAGCGAGGGACGTGAGCAAGGTATGGGGAGGGAGCGAGAGATGTGGAGGTAGTGAGGGACAGGGAGGGAGGGAGCGAGGATCGGGGATGGAGTGAGGAACGGCGAGGGAGTGAGGGATGGGGAGGGAGCGAGTGAGGGAGTGATGGATGGGGAGGGAGCAAGGGACGGGGAGGGAGTGAGGGATGGGGAGGGATCAAGGGACAGGGAGGGAGCGAGGGATGGGGAGAAGAGGGAGGGCGGGAACGAGGGATGGGGAGATAGGGAGAAAGGGATGGGGAGGGAGGGAGAAAGGGACGGAGATGGCGGGAGGGAGGGAACGAGGGACGGGGAGGGATGGAGCGAGGAACAGAGAGGGAGTGAGGGAGGGAATGAGGTATGGGGAGGGAGGGAGCGAGGGACGGGGACAGAGGGGGCGACAGGCAGTGATCGTGGGAGAGGGAACGAGTGAGCAACAGGGAGGGAATGAGTGGGGAGAGCGAGGGACGGGTAGGTAGTGACGGATGCGGACGGAGGGACGGGGAGGGATCAAGGGACGGGTGGGATGGACGGGGAGGGTGCGAATGATGGGGGGAAGGAGGGAGCGAGGGAGTGAGTGACGGACAGGGATCGAGGGAGCGAGGGATGGGGGATGGAGGGAGTGATGCATGGGGAGGGATGGAACGAGGGACAAGGAGGGAGGGAGTGAGGGAGTGAAGGAGGGACGGGGTGGGAGCAAGGGAGCGAGGGACAGGGAGGGAGGAAGGGAGCGAGCGATGGGGAGGGCAGGAGCAAGGGACAGGGAGGGAGGGAGCTAGGGACAGGGAGGGAGCAAGGGACGGTGAGGGAGTGAGGGATGGGGAGGGAGCAAGGGACGGAGAGGGAGCGAGGGGTGGGGAGGGAGTGATGGAGTTAAGGATGGCAACGGAGCAAAGGACTGGGAGGGAGCAAGGGACAGGGAGGGAGTGATGGAGTTAAGGGAGGCAACGGAGCGAAGGACTGGGAGGGAAAAAGGAACGGGGAAGGAGTGAGTGACGTGGAGGGAGGGACGGGGAGAGAGTGACAGACGGGGAGGGAGGGACGGGGAGATATGGAGGGACGGGTGGAAGGGACGAGGAGGGATCGAGGGACGGGTTGGGAGAGAGGGAGCGAGGGATTGGAAGAGAGCGAAGGAGCAAGTGAACGAGGGATGGAGCAAGTGAGCGAGAAACGGAGCGAGGGAGCGAGGAACAGAGTGAAGGAGCAAGGGACGGGGAGGGAGGGATTGAGGAACTGGGAGGGAGCGAGCAAGGGACGGGGAGGGAGGGAGCGAGGCAGCGAGGGATGGATAAGGAGTGAGGGATCAAGTGAGCGAGGGATGGAGAAAGTGAGCGAGAGACAGAGCGAGGGAGCGAGGGACGGAGAGGGAGGGAGGGAGGGAAAGAGGTACGGGGAGGGTGGGAGTGAGGGACAGACAGGGAGCGAGGGAGAGAGTGAGCGATGGGGAGACAGGGTGCGAGGGATAGAGTGGGAGCGAGGGAGGGAGCGAGGGATGGGAGCGAGCGAGGGACTGGGACCGAGCAAAGGATGGGGAGGGAGAGAAGGATTGAGGGACGGGGAGGGAGTGAGGAAGTGAGGGACGGGGAAGGAGCGAGGGATGGGAAGGGAGAGAGGGATGGGGAGCGAGGGACGGGGACGGAGGGGGCGACAGGGAGTGAGTGAGGGAGAGGGAATGAGTAAGCGACAGCGAGGGAATGAGGGGGGAGAGCGAGGGACGGGTAGGGAGTGACGGACACAGACGGAGGGACGGGGAGAGATCAAGGGACGGGTGGGACGGACGGGGAGGGAGCGAATGATGGGGGGAGGGAGGGAACGAGGGACAAGCAGAGAGGGAGCGAGGGAGTGAAGGAGGGATAGGGTGGGAGCAAGGGAGCGAGGGATGGATGACAAGGCAGGAGGGACAGATGGACGGGGAGGGAGTGAGTGCGGGACTGGGAGGGAGCGATGGAGTGAGAGACGGGGAGGGAGGGAGGGAGCGAGGGACAGAGAGCAAGCGAGGGAGGGAGCGATGGACAGGGAGGGAGCGAGGGAGTTAGGGATGGCGAGGGAGCAAGGGACAGGGAGGGAGTCTGGTACAGGGAGGGAGCGAGGGAGCAAGGGGGTGAGCGAGGGACTGAGAGGGAGGGAGGAGGGAACAAAAGACAGGGTGGGTGGTAGCAAAGGACGGGAAGGGAGCGAGGGATGGGGAGGGAGGGAGCGAGGGACAGGGAGGGAGCGATGGAGTTAAGGACGGCAACGGAGCGAAGGACTGGGAGGGAACGGGGGACGGGGAGGGAACGAGGGACGGAGTGAGGGAATGAGGAACGGAGCGAATGAGCGAGGGACGGGGAGGGAGGGAACAAGGGATGGGAAGGGATGGA
>NC_063339.1:84808648-84816849 GCF_021869965.1 Rhincodon typus
GGAGGGAGGGATGGATGGGGAGGGAGGGACGGGGAGGGATCGAGGGACGGGTGGGAGGTACGGGGAGGGAGCATGATGATTTCGGAGTGAGGGAGCGAGGGATCGGGAGGGAACGACGGACGGGAGCGAGGGACAGGGAGGGAGCGAGGGATGAGGAGGGAGCGAGGGAGGGACAGGGAGGAAGGGAGCGAGGGAGGGAGCGAGGCACTGGGACGGAGGGAGCGAGGGACGGGCAGTGAAAAATGGGCAGGGAGGGAGGGAGCGAGGGAGTGAGGGACGGGGAATGAGCGAGGGAGTGAGGGACGGGGAGGGAGCGAGGGAGGGAGGGAACGGAGCAAGGGACGGGAGCGAGGGTCAGGGAGGGAGAGTGGGTTGGGGAGGGAGGAATGGATGGGGAGAGAGGGACGGGGAGGGATGGAGGGACGGGAGGGAGGTATGGAGAGGGAGCGTGATGGTTTGGGAGTGAGGGAACGAGGGATCGGGAGGGAGTGAGGGACGGGAGCAAGGGACGGGGAAGGAGTGAGGGATGGGGACAGTGTGAGGGATGGAGCGAGGGACAGGGAGGCAGCGAGGGAGCGAGGGAGGGACGGGGAGGGAGGGACCGGGAGATAGCGAGGGAGGGGTGGGAGGGACGGGGAGGGAGTGAGGGACGGGTTGGGAGCAAGGGAGCGAGGGATAGGGAGGCAGCGAGTGAGCGAGGGATGGAGCATGTGAGCGAAAGACGGAGTGAGGGAGCAAAGGACGGAGTGAAGGATGGAGCGAGGGAGCAAGGGGCGGGGAGTGTGCGAGGGACGGGGAGGGAGCGAGGGACGGGGTGGGAATGAGGGAGTTAGGGACGACGAGGGAGCGAGGGAGTTAGGGACGGCGAGAGAGCGAGGGACAGAGTGAGTGAGCGAGAGATGTAGCGAGGGAGCGAGGGACAGAGCGAGGGGCAGGGAGGGATTGAGGAAATGAGGGACGAGGAGGGAGAGAGGGGCGTGTAGCGAGGGATGGGAAGGGAGGGGGCGATAGAGAGTGAGTGAGGGAGATGGAACGAGGGAGCAACAGGGAGTCAGGGACGGGGGCGGGGGAGGGAGCGAGGGACGGGTGGGAGGGACGGGGAGGGAGCGAGGGGTGGTTTGGGAGTGAGAGAGCAAGGGATTGGGAGGAAGCAAGGAAGCGAGTGAGCGAGGGATGAAGCGAATGAGCGAGAGATGGAGCGAGGGAGCGAGGCATGGAGTGAGGGATGGAATGTGGTAGTGATGGATGGGGAGTTTGGGGGAGCGAGGGACTGGGAGGGAGGGAGCAAGGGATGGGGAGGGAGGGAGTGAGGGACGGCGAGGGAGCAAGGGATGGGGAGGGAACGAGAGAAGGAGCGAGGGATGGGGAGGGAGAGAGGGATGGGGAGTGTGTGAGGGACTGAGGGATGGGGAGGGAGTGAGGGAGTGAGTGAGCGAGGGATGAAACGAGTGAGTGAGAGGCGGAGCGAAGGAGTGCGGAACGGAGCGAGGGAGCAAGGGACGGGGAGGGAGTGAGGGAGTGAGGGATGGGGAGGGAGTGAGTGAGCAAGAGACGGTGAGTGAGTGAGGGATGGGGAGGCAGCAAGGGACGGGGAGGGTGGGAGGAAGCGAGTGAACGATGGATGGAGCTGAGGGATGGGGAGGCAGCAAGGGACGGGGAGGGTGGGAGAAAGCGAGTGAACGATGGATGGAGCGAGAGATTGAAGAACGGAGCGAACGAGCGAGGGTCAGAGCGAGGGAACAAGGGACTGGGAGAGATGGAGGGACCGTGGGACTGGGAGGGAGCAGGGTATCGAGGGACTGGGAAAGAGCGATGGATCGAGGGAGTGAGGGACTGGGAGGGAAGGAGGGAACAAGGATGGGGAACGAGGGAGCGATGGAGGGGGATGGAGGGAGGGAGCGATGTACAGGAAGGGAGGGAGAAAGGTACGGGGATGGAGGGACAGAGGGACGGGGAGGGAGCGACGGATGTCAGGGAGTGAGGGACGGGGAGGGAGCGAGGGACAGGGAGAGCACGAGGGACGGGGAGTGAGCGAGGGGGTGAGGGAGCGAGTGACGGGAAGGGACCGAATAAACAAGAGACGGAGCGAGGGAGCAAAGGACGGGGAGGGAGGGAGGGTTCGAGGGACGGGGTGGGAGGGAGAAAGGGACGGGGAGGGAGGGAGCGAAGGATGGAGAGTGAGGGAGGGAGGGGATGAGGGATGGGGAGGGAGGGAGCGAGGGAAGGTGAGGGAGTGAGGGATGGGGAGGGAGTGATCGAGGGAGCGAGTGACACGGAGGGAGTGAGGGATGGGGAGGGAGCAAGGGAATGAGGAATGGGGAGAGAGTGAGGGAGCGAGTGAGTGAGGGACAGAGCGAGTGAGTGAGAGATGGAGCGAGGGACCGAGAGACTGGACGGGAGTGAAGGGATGGGGAGCGAGCGAGGGACAGGGAGGGACGGACAGAGGGTGGAACGGTTAGGGTAGAGGAGGGAGGGAGTGAGGGAGTGAGGGATGGGGAGGCAGCGTGCAAGGAAGCGAGTGAGCGAGGGATGGAGCGAGGGGGGAGGAACGGAGCGAGCGAGCGATGGTCGGAGAAAGGGAGTGAGGGACGGGGAGGGAGGGAGCGAGGGACAGGGAGGGCGGGAGCAAGGGAGGGAGTGAGGGACAGGGAGGGAGTGATGGATGGCGAGGGAGTGAGGGATGGGGAGGGAGCGAAGTAGCGAGGGACAGGGTGGGAGCGATGGAGCGAGAGATGGGGACGGAGCGAGGGACGCAGTGAGGGAGCGATCGATGGAGTGAGCGAGCGAGGGACATGGAGGGAGGAAGGGAACAAGTGACGGGGAGGGAGGGAGCGAAGGATGGGGAGGGAGCAGGGGACGGGGAGGGAGGGAGCGAGGGACGGAGAGGGAGGGAGAAAGGGACGGAGATGGAGGGAGTGAGGGACGGGGAGGGAGGGAGAAAGGGACGGGGAGGGAGGGAGCGAGGGACGGAGAGAGAGGGAGAAAGGGATGGTAAGGGAGCAAGGGATGGGGAGGGAAAGAGCGAGGGAGCGAGTGACAGGGAGGGAGTGAGGGACGGGGAGGGAGCGAGAGCGTGAGGAATGGGGATTGAGTGAGTTAGCGAGTGAGCGAGGGATGGAGCGAGTGAGCGAGAGAGAGTGAGAGAGTGAGGGACGGAGCGAGGGATGGAGCAAGGGAGCGAGAGACGGGGAGGAAGCGAGGGATGGGGAGGGAGCGAGGGAGTTAGGGACGGCGATGGAGCGAGGGACGGGGAGGGAGTAATGGAGTGAGGGATGGGGAGGGAGGGAGTTAGCGAGGGACGGAGCGAGGGAGCGGGACGGGTAGGGAGGGACGGTGTAAGGGACAGTTAGGGAGAGGGATTGAGGGAACGAGGGACGGAGATGGAGATAGCAAGGGATGGAGAGGGAAAGAGGGAGGGAACGAGGGTCAGGCGGGAGGTAGTGAGGGAGCGAGGGATGGGGAGGCACCGTGCGAGGAAGTGAGTGAGCAAGGGATGGAGTAAGGGAGCAAGGAACGGAGTGAGAGAGCGAGTGTCAGAGAAAGGGAACGAGGGACAGGGAGGGATGGAGCGAGGGACGGCGAGGGAGGAAGGGATGGGAGGGAGGGAGTGAGGTAGCGAGGGACAGGGAGGGAGCGAGGGATGCAGTGAGGGAGTGATCGACGGAGAGAGTGAGCGAGGGACGTGGAGGGAGGGAGGGAACAAGTGACGGGGAGGGAGGGAGCGAGGGACGGGTAGGGAGCCATGGACGTCAGGGAGTGAGGGATGCGAAGGGAGCGAGGGATGTTTAGGGAGTGAGGGACGGGGAGGGAGGGAGCGAGGTAGAGAGGGACAGGGAGGGAGTGAGGGATCGGGAGGGAGTGAAGTAGCGAGGGACGGGGTGGGAGCGAGGGACGGGGAGGGAGCGAGGGATGCAGTGAGGGAGCGATCAACGGAGCGAGTCAGTGAGGGACATGGAGGGAGGGAGGGAACAAGTGACAGGGAGGGAGGGAGTGAGGGATGGGGAGGGAGCGAGGGATGGGGGGGAGGGAGCGAGGGACAGAGAGGGAGGGAGGGAGGGAACGAGGGTTGGGGAGGGATGGATCAAGGGATGGTAAGGGAGCAAGGGATAAGGAGGGAACGAGCAAGGGAGTGAGTGACAGGGAGGGAGTGAGGGACGGGGAGGGAGCGAGGGAATGAGGAATGGGGAGTGAGTGAGGGAGCGAGTGAGCGAGGGACAGAGCGAGTGAGCGAGAGGCAGAGCAAGAGAGTAAGGGACTGAGCGAGGGATGGAGCAAGGGAGTCAGAGATGAGGAGGTAGCGAGGGATGGGGAGGGAGCAATGGAGTGAGGGACGGGGAGGGAGCGAGTTAGTGAGGGATGGAGCGAGGGAGCGAGAGGCGGGGAGGGAGGGAGGGAGGGAGGGACGGTTAGGGAGAGGGATTGAGGGAGCGAGGGACAGAGATGGAGAGAAGGAGGGAACGAGGGTCAGGGAGGGAGGTAGTGAGGGAGCGAGGGATGGGGAGGCAGCATGTGAGGAAGCGAGTTAGCGAGGGATGGAGTGAGGGAGCAAGGAACGGACTGAGAGAGCGAGTGTCAGAGAAAGGGAGCGAGGGACAGGGTGGAGGGAGCAAGGAACGAGGAGGGAGGGAGCATGGGATGGGGAGGGAGCAAGGGATGGAGCGGGAGCAAGGTAGTGAGGGATGGAGCAGGAGCGATGGAGCGAGGGACAGGGAGGGAGCGAGGGATGCAGTGAGGGAGTGAGGGATGGAGTGAGTGAGCGAGGGTCGTGGAGGGAGGGAGGGAACAAGGGACAGGGAGGGAAGGAGCAAGGGACAGGGAGGGAGGGAGTGAGGGACGAGGAGGGAGCCACGGACATCAGGGAGTGAGGGACGCAGAGGGAGCGAGGGACTGGGAGGGCGCGAGGGACAGGAAGTGAGCAAGGAGGTGAGGGACAGAGGCAAGGGGAGGGACCGAGGCATGGGGAAGGAGCGAGTGATCGAGGGATGGAGGGATGGAGCAAAGGACAGGGAGGGATGGATTGAGGGACGGGGAGTGGGAGAGAAAGGGATGGGGAGGGAGGAAGAGAGGGACGGAAAGTGAGGACAGGAGGGAACGAGGGATGGGGAGGGAGGGAGGAATGGACAGAGAGGGAGCGAGGGAGGGAACGAGGTACAGGGAGGGATGGAATGAGGGAGCAAGGGAGAGAACGAGCGATGGGGAGGGAGCAGGGGAGACAAAGACAGTGAGGGAGTGACTGAGCGAGGGACAGAGCGAGGGACCGAGCGACGGGTAGGGAAGGAGGGATCGTGGGGCGGGGAGGGAGGGAGGGACGGAAAGGGAGAGAGGGTTGTAATGAGGGATAGGGAGGGAGATAACAAGGGACGGGGAGGGAGCGAGAGATGGTGTGGGAGTGAGGGACGGGTAGGGAGCGAGGGATGGGGAGGCAGCAAGGGACCAAGGGACAGGGGGAGCGAGGAAGCGAGTGAGCGAGGGATGGAGCATGGGAGCGAGGAACGGAGCGAGAGAGCGAGGGTCAGAGCGAGGGAGCCAGGGACAGGGAAGGAGGGAGGGAAGGAGGGATGGGGAGGGCAGGAGCAAGGGTGGGGGAGGCAGGGAGCGAGAGACGAGGAGGGAGCTAGGGACGGCGAGGAAGTGAGGGATGGGGAGGGAGCGAGGGACGCGGAGAGAGCAAGGTAGCGAGGGAAGGTGAGGGAGCGATGGAGTGAGTGAGTGAGGGATGGAGTGAGGGAGCGAGGGATGGAGCGAGTAAGCGAGGGATGTGGAGGGAATGAGGGAACAAGGGACATGGAGGGAGGGAGCAAGGGACGGGGAGGGAGGGAGCGAGGGACGGGGAGGGAGGGAGCGAGGGATGGGGAGGGAGCTACGGACGTCAGGGAGTGAGGGACGGGGAGGGAGCGAGGGATGGGGAGGGAGCGAGTGAGCGAGGGATGGAGCGAGGGAGCAAAGGACAGGGAGGGAGGGAGCGAGGGACGCGGAAAGAGCAACGTAGTGAGGGAAGGTGAGGGAGCGATGGATGGAGTGAGGGAGCGAGCGATGGAGCGAGTGAGCGAGGGATGTGGAGGGAATGAGGGAACAAGGGACATGGAGGGAGGGAGCAAGGGACGAGGAGGGAGGGAGCGAGGGACGGGGAGAGAGCTACGGACATCAGGGAGTGAGGGACAGTGAGGGAGTGAGGGACCGGGAGGGGGCGAGTGAGCGAGGAATGGAGCAAGGGAGCAAAGGACGGGGAGGGAGGGAGGGAGCAAGGGACGGAGAGGGAGGGAGAAAGGGACATGGAGGAAGGGAGCGAGGGACGGAGGTGGAGGGAATGAGGTACGGAGAGGGAGGAGGTGAGGGAGAGAGCAAGGGATGGAGAAGGAACGAGGGAGGGAGGGAGGGACCGAGAGTGAATGAGGGAGGAAGGGTGCGGGGAGGGAGTGAGGGACAAGAGAATGAGGTACAGAGAGAGAGAGGGAGGGAACAAGGGTCAGGGAGGGAGGTAGTGAGGGATGAGGAGGGAGTGAGGGATGGGGAGGGAGTGAGGGACGGGGAGTGAGTGAGGCAGCGAGGGACAGCGAGGGAGCGAGGGATGGGGAGGCAGCAATGGAGCGAGGGACGTGAAGGGTGCAAGGAAGCAAGTGAGCGAGGAACGGAACAACAGAGCGAGGGTCGAAGCGAGGGAGGCAGCGAGGGACAGGAGGGCGGGAGCAAGGGATGGGGAGGGAGGGAGTAGGGACGGGGAAGGAGCGAGGAATGGCGAGGGAGTGAGGGATGGGGAGGGAGCGAGTGAGGTAGCGAGGGACGGGGAGGTAGCGAGGGATGGGGATGGAGCGAGGGACTGAGCGAGGGACGGAGCGAGTGAGTGAGGGAAATGGAGGGAGGGAAAGAAGAGACGTGGAGGGAGGGAGACAGGGATGAGGAGGGAGTGACGGACGTAAGGGAGTGAGGGAGTGAAGGATGGGGAGGAAGCGAGTTAGCGAGGGACGGAGCAAGGGAGCGAGGGATGGGGAGGGAGGGATGGAATGATGGAAGGTTAGGGAGGGGGAGGGAGGAAGCGAGGGACAGAGATGGAGGGAGCGAGGGACGGAGAGGGAGAGAGGGAGGGAACAAGGGTCAGGGAGGGAGGTAGCGAGGGACAAGGAGGGAGCAAGGGATGGGTAGGGTGCGAGGGAAGGGGAGGCAGTGAGGGAGCGAGGGATGTGGAGGGTGTGAGGAAGCAAGTGAGTGAGGGAGCGAGGAACGGAGCGAGAGAGCGAGGGTTGGAGTGAGGGAACAAAGGACATGGAAGGAGGGAGCGAGGGACGGGGAGGGAGAGAGGGCAGGAACGAGGGCCAGGGAGGGAGGTAGCAAGGGATGGGGCAGGAGCGATGGATGGAGGGATGGGGAGGGATGGAGGCAGCGAGGGATGGGAAGGGAGGGAGAAAGGCACGGGGAGGGTAGGAGAGAGGGACGGGGAGGGAGTGACGGATGTAAGAGAGTGAGGGAGCGAGGGACGGGGAGGGAGTGACTTACCTAGGAACGGACCGAGGGAGTGAGGGATGGGGAGGTAGGGAAGGAGTGAGGGACGGTTAGGGAGGTGCAGGGACGGAGCAAGGGACGTGGAGGGAGGGAGTAAGGGACGCAGTGGGAGAGAGGGAGGTACTGGGAGGGAGTTACGGACGTCAGGGAATGAGGGACACAGAGGGTGTGAGGGACGGGGAGTGAGTGAGGGACGGAGCGAGGGAGCAAAGAATGGGGAGGGAGAGAGAAAGGGACGGGGAGGGAGGGAGTGAGGGACAGAGAAGGAGGCAGCGAGGGAGTGAGGGACGTGGAGGGTGCAAGGAAGCGAGGGAGCGAGGAACAGAGGGTCAGAGCGAGGGAAGGAGGGAGGGACAGGGAGGGAAGGAGTGAGGGATGGGGAGGGAGCGAGGAATGGCATGGGATTGAGGGATGGAGAGGGAGCAAGCGAGGTAACGAGGAACGGGGAGGGAGCAAGAGACAGGGATGGAGAGAGGGACAGAGTGCGTGGGCGAGGGATGTGGAGGGAGGGAGGGAACGAGGGACGGGAAGGGAGGGAGAAAGGCACGGGGAGGGAAGGAGAGAGGGACGCGGAGGGAGCGAATTAGCGAGGGACGGAGCGAGAGAGCAAGGGACGGGGAGGGAGCGAGGGACGGAGAGGGAGGGAGGAAGCGAGGAATGGGAAGGGAGGGAGAAAGGCACGGGGAGGGAGGGAGAGAGGGACG
>NC_063339.1:84816859-84819529 GCF_021869965.1 Rhincodon typus
AAGGGAGGGAGAAAGGCACGGGGAGGGAGGGAGAGAGGGACGGGGAGGGAGCGACAGACATAAGGGAGTGAGGGAGTGCGGGATGGGGAGGGAGCGAGTTAGCGAGGGACAGAGCGAGGGAACGAGGGACGGGGAAGGAGAAAGGAAGGAAACAAGGTTCAGGGATGGAGGTTGCAAGGGATGGGGAGGGAGTGAGGGACGAGGAGGGAGCGAGCGATGGGGAGACAGCGAGGGAGCAAGGGACATTGTGAGTGTGAGGAAATGAGTGAGCAAAGGAGCGAGAATGGATTGAGAGAGCAAGGGTCAGAGTGAGGAAGCGAGGGATGGGGAGTGAGGGAGGGAGCAAGGGACGGGGAGGGAGGGGGAGGGAAGGAACGAGGGACAGAGATGGAGGGAGCAAGGGAAGGAGAGGGAGAGAGGAATGGAGTGAGGGCCAGGGAGGGAGGTAGTGAGGGATGGGGCGGGACTGATGGAGAAAGGAACGGGGAGGGAGGGAGGGAGTGAGGGACGGGAAGGGAGGGGAGGGAGGGAGCGAGGGACGGAGGTGCAGGGACGGAGAGGGAGAGAAGGAGGGAACAATGGTCAGGGAGGGAGGTAGCGAGGGACAGGGAGGGACCTAGGGATGGGGAGGCAGCAAGGGAGTGAGGGATGCGGAGGGTGCGAGGAAGCGAGTGATCGACAGAGCTAGGAATGGAGTGAGAGAGCGAGGGTCGGAGCGAGGGAGGGAGAGAGGGATGGGAAGGGCGGGAGCAATGGCCGAGGAGGAAGGGAGCGAGGGACAGGGAGGGAGCGAGGGACGGCGAGGGAGTGAGGGATGGGGAGGGAGCAAGCGAGGTAGCAAGGGACGGGGAGGGAGCGAGGGACGGGGATGGAGTGAGGGAGGGAGCGAGGGAGCAAGTGACGGAGTGAGTGAGCAAGGGATGTGGAGGGAGGGAGGAGAGAAGGGACAGGGAGGGAGTGGGTTAGCGAGGGATGGGGAGGGAGGGAAGGAATGTGGGATGGTTGGGAGACAGTGGGAGGGAGCGAGGGGTTGAGATGGTGGGAGCGAGGGATGGAGCGGGAGAGAGGGAGGGAACGAGGGTCAGGGAGGGAGGTAGCGAGGGATGGAGCAAGGGAGCAAAGGACGGATCGAGTGAGCGAGCGACGTGTAGGGAGGGAGGGAGGGACGGGAAGGGAGGGAAGGAGCAAGGGACAGTTAGGAAGGGGGAGGGAAGGAGTGAGGGACCGGAAGGGAGGGAGAAAGGCACGGAAAGGGAAGGAGAGAGGGACGGGGAGGGAGCAATGAACATAAGGGAGTGAGGGATCGAGGGACGGGGAGAGAGCGAGTTAGCGAGGGACAGAGCGAGGGAGCGAGGGATGGCAGGGAGGGAAGGAGCAAGGGACAGTTAGGGAGGAGGTGGGAGGGAGCGAGGGACGGAGATGGAGGGAGCGAGGGACGGGGAGGGAGCGAGGGACGGGGTAGGAGTGAGGGATGGGGAGGGAGTGAGGGTGCGAGGGACACGGAGGGTGTGAGGAAGCGAGTGAGCAAGGGAGCGAGTAATGGAGCGAGGGAGCGAGGAACGGAGCGAGAGAGCGAGGGTCGGAGTGAGGGAGCGAGGGATGGGGAGGGAGGGAGCAAGGTACGGGGAGGTCAGGAGCAAGGGATGGGGAGGGAGGGAGCGAGAGATGGGGAGGGAGTGAGGGACGGCGAGGGATGGGAAGGAAGCAAGCGAGGTAGCGAGGGACGGGGAAGGAGCAAGTGACAGGATGGCAGCAAGGGATGGAGAGGGAGCAAGGGACGGGGAGCAATCGAGGTAGTGAGGGACGGGGAGGGAGCGATGGATCAAGAAAGCGAGGCACTGTAATGGAGCGAGGGACCCAGCGAGGGAGCGAGGGATGAAGTAAGTGAGGGAGGGAACTGGAGGGAGGGAGGGAACAAGGGACGGGGAGGGAGGGAGCAAGGGATGGGGAGGGAGGGAGAGAAGGACAGGGAGGGAGTGATGGACGTAAGGGAGTGAGGGACGGGGAGGTAGTGAGGGACGGTGGGGGAGCGAGGTACCGGGAGGGCTTGAGGGTCGAGGAGAGACCAATGAGCGACGGTCAGACCGAGGAGCAAAGGACGGGGAGGGAGGGAGAGAGCGAGGGATGGAGAGGGAGGGAGAAAGGGAGGGAGCAAGGGACGGAGATGGAGGGAGCGAGGGACGGAGAGTGAGGGAGGGAGGGAATGAGGGATGGAGAAGGAGGGAGCGAGAGACGGAGAGTGATGGAGGGAGGGACAGAGCGAGGGACAGAGCGAGGGATGGAGCGAGGGACAGAGTGATGGGGAGGGAGCGAGGGATGGGGAGGGAGCGAGGGAGTTAGGGATGGTGAGGGACGGGGAGGGAGTGAGGGAGTGAGGGACGGGGAGGGAGGGAGGACCGAGGGACGGTTGGGGAGGGTGAGGGAAGGAGCGAGGGACGGAGATGGAGGGAGCGAAGGATGGAGAGGGAGAGAGGGAGGGAACGAGGGTCATGGATGGAGGTAGGGAGGAATGGGAAAGGAGCAAGGGGCAGGGAGGGAGTGAGGGAGTGAGGGATGGGGAGGCAGCATGCGAGGAAGCGAGTGAGCGAGGGTCGGAGCAAGGGAGCGAGGGACGGGTAGGGAAGGAGGGACGGGGAGGGAGCAAGCGAGGTTGCAAGGGACAGGGAGGAA
>NC_063339.1:84819539-84923421 GCF_021869965.1 Rhincodon typus
AAGGGACAGGGAGGAAGCGAGGGATGGGGATGGAGCGAGGGGTGGAGTGAGTGAGCAAGGGAGGGAGTGAGGGATGGGAAGGGAGGGGGAAAGGCCCAGGGAGGGAGGGAGAGAGGGACGGAGCGAGATGGCGAGGGTCGGAGCGAGGGAGGGAGCGAGGGATGGGGAGGGTGGGAGCAAGGGACGGGGAGGGAGGGAACAAGGGATGGGGAGGGAGCGAGGGACGGAGAGGGAGTGAGGGACGGCGAGGGAGCAAGAGAGGTTGCAAGGGACAGGGAGGAAGCGAGGGATGGGGATGGAACGAGGGGTGGAGCGAGTGAGCAAGGGAGGGAGGGAGTGAGGGACGGGGAGTGAGGGAACGAGGGATGGGGAGGGAGTGAGTTAGCGAGGGATGGGGAGGGAGGGAAGGAGCGAGGGATGGTTAGGGAGGGGGTGGGAGGGAGTGAGGGACTGAGATGGTGGAAACAAGGGATGGAGCGGGAGAGAGGGAGGAAACGAGGGTAAGAGAGGGAGGTAGTGAGGGACGGAGCGAGGGAGCGAGAGACGGAGCGAGTGACGGACGGATGTGGAGGGATGGAGGGAGCAAGGGACGGGAAGGGAGGGAGAAAGGCACAGAAAGGGAGGGAGAGAGGGATGGGGAGGGAGCGACGGACGTAAGGGAGTGAGGGATCGAGGAATGGGGAGGGAGTGAGTCAGTGAGGGATGGAGCGAGGGAGTGAGGAGCGGGGAGGGAGGGATGGAGCGAAGGACACAGGGAGGGGGAGGGAGGGAGGGAGCGAGGGAAGGAAATGGAGTGAGTGAGGGATGGAGAGGGAGACAGGGAGGGAATGAGGGTCAGGGAGGGAGGTAGTGAGGGACGGGGCGGGAACGATGGAGTGAGGGAACAAGGGATGGGTTGGTAGGGAGGGAGCGAGGGATGGGACAGGAGGGAGAAAGACACGGAGATGGAGGGAAAAAGGGACGGGGAGGGAGGGAGCGAGGGACAGAGATGGAGGGAGAGGGACCGAGGGAGGGAACGAGGTACAGGGAGGGAGGGAGCGAGGGAGAAGCGAGGGATGGAGAGGCAGGGAGCGAGTGATAGAGAGGGAGAGAGGGAAAAAGTGAGGGACTGAGAGTGAATGAGGGAGAGGGAGCAAGGGACGGGAGCGAGTGAGAGACTGGGAGCGAGCGAGGGATCGATGGACAGGGAGGGAGCGATGGAGCGAGGAATTGAGGGACGGGGAAGGAGCGAGGGAGGGGGAGGATGTGATGGATGGGGAGGGATCGAGGGACAGGTGGGTGGGACGGGGACGGAGCAAGGGACGGGCTGGGAGCGAGGGAGCGAGGGATTGGGAAGGTGCGAGTGAGCGAGGGATGGAGCGAGGGTGCAAGGGACGGGGAGGGAGGGAGGGAGTGAGGGACTGGAAGGAAGGGAGCATGGGACCGGGAGGGAGGGAGCGAGGGACAGCTAGGGAGTGAGGGATGGGGACCGAGCAAGGGACGGGGAGGGAGCGAGGGAATGAGGGATGGGGAGTGAGTGAGGGAGCGAGTAAGTGAGGGACAGAGCGAGCGAGTGAGAAACGGAGCGAGGGACGGAGCAACGGTGTGAGGGACGGGGAGGGAGCGAGGGACAGGGACAGAGAGGAACAGGGAGAGAGCGAGGGAATGGGACAGGTGGAGGGACAGGGAGGGAGCGAGGGACTGGGAGTGGGGCAGGGAGGGACTGGGAGGGAGTGAGGGACAGGGAGGGAGTACGGGATGGGGAGGGTGCAAGGGACCAGGAAGGAGGGAGCGATGGAGAGAGGGACGGGGAGGGAGCGATGGAGTGAGCGACATGGAGGGAGGGAGCGACAGGGGGGAGCGACAGGAAGGGAAGGAGAGAGAGTGACAGGGAGTGAGAGAGAGCGAGAGAGCGACAGGGGCAAGGCCTGGGGGCAGGGGTACGCCGCCCAGGGAGCCAGAAACAGGTCTGGGGACCGGGGGGAGAGGGAGCCAGGGGGTTACAGAGAAAAGTGAGAGACTTGAAGGGAGAGAGGAGGACAAGGAGGAGTGAGCAGAGAGAGAGAGAAATAGAGAGACAGTGGGTCAGAAATAGAGAGGTAGAGACAAGGAAACAGAGGAAGAGTGAGAGGTGAGAGTGAGGGGGGAGGAGAGAGACAAAGGGTACAGAGGGGGATGGGGAGAGACATAGAGTTGGGGAGGGGGACGGAGAGAGGGAAAGACTGTGATGGAGGATTAGGGAGAGGTGGGGTCAGAGGGAAAATACAGAGTGGGAGATGAGGGTTCACACAGGCAGAGGGTGAGAGAAGCGGGTGCGGACATTCGAGCAGGGAGAGAGAGACAGGACGCAGGGAGAGAGGGAGGGAGTGGTTTGGAGAGGGTGGGTGGAAAGAGAGAAGGAAGGGAATGGAGAGAGGCATGGGGAGCAGGGGGGTACGGAGAAATGTCGGTCAGAGAGGGAGAGAGCGAGCGAGGAGGGACAGGAGAGAGAGAAAGAGACAGAGATATCCCAGAGGTAAACGCAAGGACAGATTGACTTAAACCCAACTCCTGAGCTCAGTCCCAAAATCCTCCCATTCCCTTGGGGCCGAGTCTGTCTCTCTCCAGCTGAGCTTCTTCAACACAAAGACAAACAACAATATAGTTTGCTGTGCTGCTTGGCACTTGTTAATGAACGTTAATTACATATTGAAGTAATGGATGCAGTCAGTGGAACGCTGCCTTTTTTCTCTGGCCTGTGAGTTGAGAGAAACATTGGTATGTTTCCTGTGACCCCTGTGGGATAAGGTTGGATAAACCAGCACTACCCTCAGTCTGTTACCATAGCGACAGGATGCTTCATTGCTGAAACATTGAACTGAAATGAAAAAATCCTGGATGGATTGATTAATGAGTGAATTTGATTGATTGATGAATTTGGGTGAAGCGATATTTCAGCACATTCTTCAGCTGCTGCCTGAACTTAGTCTGGGTCACAGCATAAATCGCGGTGTTTGTGCAGCAACTGAGGAGCTGCAGCATGAAGCCCATTTCCTGCACAAAGTGATGTAGATACATAGAGTCATATCCAAACCAATATATCCGGTACCATATAGTATACACCATTAACATTGACCATAACAGGATGAAATTGGCCGAGATCACAAACAGTAAAATAATGGATTTTTTTCGATTTTTCTTTTCTGTGTCGCCCTGACCGTCCCCATTGGTGTGAGCCCGGAGTCTCCTGCGGGCTCTGCTGGTCATTAAAATGTGTCTGACGGTGAAAACATTGAGCAGCAGAATCAGGAGAAATGGGAGAGCTGGGGTTAGAATGTGTTGGAGGAACTCAATTGTGGTCCAGACACAAGATAATCGAACATCATCTGTTACCGAGAGACGTGATGATTGAACACTGACTGTTTCACAACAAAACCAGGGGTTGTTCTGCAGCCAATAGCGAGCTGTGAGCATAAAATACCAGAAAATGTTCTTTAAACAGCTCAGCACAGTCACTGTTCCCAGAACCACAGCCGCCGTTTTCTCACTGCAATATTTACTTTTCAGCTTCTGGCAACAAATGGCCACAAATCGATCAAAGGTGAAAGTGACGGTGAACCAGACAGAACAGTCAGCGGCTGCATAAAGCAGGACGGCGTGGATATTACACACGGGGATGGACACCAGGAAATAAAACTGTTCACGATAAACAATGGCAATGTGTCTCAATATCAGGTCGAGAATAATGACCAGTAGATCTGCCACTGCCATGGCCCCCAGGTAACGTCTGACACATGGAGACAATCCACAATCTTTATAAAGCAGGACATAGATTGTCACTACGTTAACTGTGAGGAAGGAAAACAAATAATATATATATATCAGCCTGGAGGCAAAATTACCAGTTTGATTGAGGACTCAGTGACATTTTCAAATGTATCACTGATTTATTGGAAAAAAAATGTAACTGAAATAACAAATAGTAATGTCTCAATTTTTTTTACAAGAAATGCAACGTAAAACACAAGAAGCACTCTGACCCCAAACACACAGATAAACATCCATAAGAACAGATGGTTTCTAGAACATTCCCACAGACTCGATCACTCGAGAGCAGGCACAGGTCACTTCTTTACAGTTGCTAATCAGGAGGGTGAAGACATTGCCGTCCTGAAGGATTCTCTCCCAGTTTCTTGAAGACAAACGGAGGTTGGAAATTTCTGTCTTTTACTCTGAATTGTGATCAATTTTAGGTTGTGAAGAAACATGAACACAGGGAAAATGTATTCACCCCGTTAACTGCCTGAGGGGATTTTGAAACAGTGCCTCCTTCTCCCTGGAACGGGATCTTTTCCCTCGGGATCTTATCTTTTGTTCAATTAACTGACATCCAGCCGTTCACAAATAATGTTGGTTACAGAAAGTTCCGGAGAATGTCGGTTACAGAATGTTCCGGGGAATGTCGGTTACAGAATGTTCCGGGGAATGTCGGTTACAAAATGTGATGGAGTCATAAAGATCCACATCACAAAGGCCTTTCTGTCCATCAGTTTTGGTGAGACCCACTCAGCCTCGTGGTGGAAATCTCTCCCCAAACTCAACTCAACTGGCAAACACAAATTAAAGGCATTGCCAGATCAGCTGAAGTGGTAAGTTATCTCACATTCTCAATTCACCACACAGAACCAGCCCAGACACCACAAACCCAGATGAAATATCTGTTCAGCATGGAGCGCTGTGCAGACCAGGCTCGTGTCCTGCTCAACATAACCCGATAATCTGTCCAGAGTGCGACGCTGTTCAGGCCTCACTAGTCAAATAGATATCAGTCCAGCATGGAGAACTGTGCAGACCCCACACGAGTGCATTGATCTATAAACCCGGACCAAGTAGCTCTCCAGTGCGCGGGGCTGTGAAATGAACACCACTGAACTGATCTGTAAACCCAGAGCAGTTACCCTCCCAGCGTAGAGATCTGTACAGACCACCCCAGTGCAGTGCTCGGTAACTCTGTGTTAAATCGCTGCCCAACCTGGGGAAACTTGCAGCCCATGCTGGAAGTGACAGAATGTGGGGCTCCCATCCATTTACAGCTCCATATCTCCAATGTGCCATGACAAGTGGTGCCATGGGTGTGAAAATCAGTGTCAGAGACAGATGGTGGGGCATTAGTTTAAATACAAACAAATGGGATGGGTTGGATACATACACAGAGAGGGGGAGATTGAGAGACAGTATCATGGAAGGATGTGTTCACAAGTTTTAGAATGCTGATATGTAGACATTTTGATAACATCTTGCAACGTGGGTCAGTTTTTCAGGAATGATGCGTGAATAGGATATTGCTGTGAGATCAGATGATGGAGAGTTTTGAATGAGCATTTGTTCTGCATTTGTGACCGAGAGTGTGGTGAGTACAGTCTTTGACTCATTGGGCTGACTCTAACAATACTTTGTCTCAGTGACATTGAGTGTGACAGAGGGATAGTCTGCAGGAGGCCGAGCTAGTTTTCTGATATTATCTAATCAAACTCCCCTCACTATCTACCTACTCCACCACATGCCATTCCTCTCATTCAATGCCAGCCTGATTCTCCCACCCATCATGGCTGGTAATTGTTCCCATTGCCTGGATGGCCCAGGTATTCCATGACCCCGGCACAGGTATCATGGGGCCCGAGCCTGACAGATAAGGGGCAATTGCACCAAGATTTATCGAAAGGAACACGGAGGTCATGGTGGGTGGGCTAGTACAAAGGAGGACCATTCTTTTAGCAGAGGAAACCACACCACCAGACCCACCGAGCATGGCCTGAGCTCACCACCCAGCTCAGTGCAGTACCTGCAGTCTGAAGAAATGTCCAGCAACACAAGACAAGCAACAATAACCTTCCCCGCTCTGTCAGGATAAGTATCACCGTATTCTCTCTGCTCCATCTCTCTTTCTCTCTCTCTCACACCTCCGCTACACCCCTACAGTGAAAACATTGCATGGATCCAATACTGTGGACTGATTCAATCCGGATACCTCACCACTTTCCCCTCACCTATACAATCACTAACAGCAGGGCCACGCACATTCACCTTCATTCCCTTCCTCCCTTTCCCTCATTCCAGGAGAAACAGCCTGGAATAGGACAGAAAGGGCCAAGCAGGGCTATGGTGTTTCCCACATCAGTTCCCTCACCCACCTTCCTCCGCCGCGTGAGGAGGACCCTGGAATGAGCCGGAGAGAACCAGGACGACCCGTGTGGAGATTCCAAAATATACACGTCCCACCAACCGAGTAAGGAGCAATCTTCAGTGAAGGGTAATTCTTACTTTAAACCCACTGTCAGTTCCATTTCCACCTGGCACAGATTAGAAATCGTGTCCCTGATGCCATCTCCCTCTTATATCGAGCCGGTACAAATGGAATCCCCATGGTCTCTGTGGGCAGGAGGGTGAGCTCACAACACATCGTCTCCACCAGCTCCCAGGAAGGGAGCACGGAGTCTCCCTCCTACACCTCCTCCTTCAGACAGCACCGATACTGAAACTAACCTGTAATATTTACTAATCTCCCAACTTGTCCTTACATCTTCAATAATCAAGCATTGAAAATCTGATAGAGTCACAGTCCCCATTGAACAACTGAAATACTGTCACACTCACTGGAGTGAGCAAATACTGATATACTCGCAAGGAGTGACTCAAATAATGAAATGCTGTCCACAGAATAACATAAATCCTGACACGCCCCAGATGGAATGAATGAAATGTTGACAAACCACAGAGCCAGAGAAATTCTGATAGGCTCCCCTTATTTGTTTAAGTATCGGTGTATTTGTGTGTGTATCTGTGTGTCTCTGTGTGGGGCAGGTCTGACACTCTCTGTGCTGTTTGATGTGATGCAATGCCACTCTCTGCTGGTCTCCACACGCCACTGCACAGGCAGCAGCAGAGGATGAGAACCATCAGGGATTTATTCAGAGAGGGACTGGGAGGGCAGCAGCTCACAACACCATCCAAACCGATTTCTTCTTCATGTACTTAGCTAAATGTCTTTTAAACGTTGTAACTGTACCCACTTCCACCATTTTGTCTGGAAGTTTATTCCATACACGAACGACTCTCTGTAAAATAATTGCCCCTCATGTCTTTTTTAAAATGTTTGCTCCTTAAAACTTAAAATATCCCCATAGTCTTGAAATCCTACATCACGAAGAAAAGATAACTGACATTCAACTTATCTGTACCCCTCATGATTTTATAAGCCTCAATCAGGTCACCCCTCCACCTCCTACGCACAAGTGAGAAAAGTCCCAGCCTATCCAGCCTCTCCTTATAACTCAAACCATCCATTCCCAGCAACATCCCGGTCAATCTCTGCTAAACCCTCTCCAGATTAATATTATCCTTCGTATAACAGTGCGACCAGAACTGGATACAATACTTCAGAAGATGCCTCACCTACATCCTGTACAACGTGAAAATGACATCCCAACTCCAAAACTCAAAGGTCTGAGCAAAGAAGGTAGCGAACTAAATGTCTTCTTAACCACCCTGTCTATATGTGACACAAACTTCAAAGAATTATACCTGATGCCCGAGCCTCTGTTCTGCAACACTACCAAAGGTCCTAATTTAAATGGTATAAGTTATGCCCTTGTTTGTTTTACCAAAAGTAACGACTCGCATTTATGCAAATTAAACACAATCTGCCACACCACAGCCCAGTGAGTGATATTCCCACCCCCCACACAACCCTGACATATTTTGAAAGACCATCCCATCTCCAGAAGGCCTACAAACTCCTGTCTTTATTTTCTCAAATACACCGAGCTTGGTTTGCCTTGTGCGGGCAGGAGGAGGGGGTTGGGGATGGATTGCAGACCAGCCGGTAGTGCGGAGACTCATTTTCTTCAGGTACGAGGGATTGCCATGGGTACCCGGATGGGCCCTAGTTATTCCAGTCTCTTCATGGGGTACGTGGAACATTCTTTTTTCCAGTCCTATTCTAGCCCCCACCCACAATGCTTTCTCCAATGCATCGATGATATCGTTGGTACTGCTTCTCTCTCTCGTCTGGCATTGGAAAACTACAAATATTTTGCTTCCAATTTCCACCCTGCCCTCACTTTCACCTGGTCTATCTCTGACCCCTCCCTTTCCTTCATCGACATTTCTGTTTCCATTTCTGGGGATAGACTGGCCAGTAATATCTATTACAAACCCACAGACTCCCACAGCTACCTGGGCTATACATGCTCACATCCCACTTCCTGTAAAGACGCCATCCCATTCTCTCAGTTCCTCCGTCTCCGTCGCATGTGCTCAGATGAGGCCAACTTTGACAAGGGAGCCTCCAAAATGCCCACCTTCTTCCTCAACCGAGGATTCCCCAGCTCCGTTGTCGACAGGGCCCTTAACCAGGTCCGACCCATCTCCCGCACTTCTGTCCTCACCTCTTCTCTTCCCTCCCGCAACAGGGATAAGGTTCCCTTTATCCTCACCTACCATCGCACCAGCATCCACATCCAGAAGGTCATCAGATGCCATTTCCGCCACTTTCAGCGAGATGCCACCACCAGAAACATATTCCCCTCCCCTCCCTTGTCTGCCTTCCGCAGGGACCGTTCCCTCCGGGGCACCCTGGTCCACACTTCCTTCACCCCTAACACCTCCCCACAGCCCTACGGCACCTTCCCCTGTAACCGGCAAACGTGCAACAACTGCCCATTTACCTCCTCCCTCCCCAGTATCCAAGGACACAAACATACCTTCACCTGCACTTCGCAGAATCTGGTCGACTGCATTCGCTGCTCACAACGTGGTCTCCTCTAAATTGGAGAAACAAAGTGTAGACTTGGCAACCGCTTTGTAGAACATCTATGTTCTTCTCGCAAAAAAGACCCTGAACTACCTGTTGCCTGCCACTTTAACGCACCATCCTGCTCCCTGGCCAACATCTCTGTCTCTGGCTTGCTGCAGCATTCCAGCGAAGCCCAAAGCAAGCTGAAGGAACAACGCCTTATTTTCCGTTTGGGGTCCCAGCCCCCACCCCACACACCAGGCCTTGTTACCACATAGCCTGCCATTACACACTCCCTGTTGCTAGTCACTAGCAGTCCCTATTAACAACTATTCATCCTCCCAGCCTGATCGTTATCAACTCCTTTGTCTGTCCAACTTCTTTCTCTCTCTTTGGGCCCTATCGTATCGTTTACTCTCTACCCCACCACCTCCTTATTTTTGGCATATAAACTGGCATTTTCCCAGCCGCCATCACTTCTGAGGAAGGGTCACTGGACTCCAAACATTAACTCTGTTTTTTCCTTCAGACTTTTTCCTTTCTGCTGCCAGACCTGCTGAGCTTTTTCAGCAACTTTGTTTTTGCTCCTAGAATATAATTTGTTGCCTTGTAACATTTAATGGTTTTAGGAAGAGGGCAGTCACACGTTAGAGGTGGGAAATAGTGATCTGCAGTACAATCTTTTGGGGTTGGAAATTATGCTCTTTCGTCGTGCCTGGTGTTCAATAATGTCTAATCGAGATTCTTCATAGTGCAGAATACGTCGGCAGAATTTCTTTCCCTAACATTGCAGTCTACAGATATAGTAGGAACTGCCGATGCTGGAGAATCTGAGATAACCAGGTATAGAGCTGGATGAACACAGCAGGTCAAGCAGCATCAGAGGAGAAGGAAAGCTGACATTTCGGGTCTGGACCCTTCTTCAGAAATGGGGGAGGGGAAAGGGATTCTGGAATAAATAGAGAGAGAGACGGGGAGGCGGACGGAAGATGGATAAAGGAGTAGATAGGTGGAAAGGAGACGGACAGGTCAAGGAGGCGGGGATGGAGCCAGTAAAGGTGAGTGTAGGTGGGGAGTTAAGGTGGAGGTTGGTCAGTCAAGGGAAGACAGACAGGACAAGGAGACGGGGTTGAGGCTGGTAGGTAGGAGGTGGGGGAGGGGTTTGAGGTGGGAGAAGTGGATAGGTGGGAAAAAGGACGGACAGGTTAGGGGGGCGGTGACGAGCTGGGCTGGTTTTGGGATGCGGTTGGGGGAGGGGAGATTTTGAAACTTGTGAAGTCCACATTGATGCCATTGGGCTGCAGGGTTCCCAAGCGAAATATGAGGAGCTGTTCCTGCAGCCTTCGGGTGGCATCGTTGTGGCACTGGAGGAGGCCCAGGATGGACATGTCGTCCAAGGAGTCGGAGGAGGAGTTGAAGTGGTTCGCCACTGGGAGGTGCAGTCGTTTGTTGCGAACTGAGTGTAGGTGTTCCACAAAGCGGTCTCTGAGCCTCCGCTTGGTTTCCCCGATGTAGAGGAGGCAACATCAGGAACAGGGGGTACAATATATCACATTAGTAGACGTGTATCTGTTTGATGTGGAAGGTTTCCTTGGGGCCTGGGATGGCGGTGAGGGAGCAGTGTAGGGGCAGGTGTAGCACTTCCTGTGATTTCAGGGAAAAGTGCTGGGTGTGGTGGGGCTGGAGGGGAGTGTGGAGCGGACAAGGGAGTCACGGAGAGAGCGGTCCCTCTGGAAGGCAGATAAGGGTGGGGAGGGAAAAATGTCTTTGGCAGCGGGGTCAGATTGCAGGTGGCAGAAGTGCCGGAGGATGATACGTTGGATCCGGAGTTTCGTGGTGTGGTACGTGAGGACGAGGGGGATTCTATTTTTGTTGTTATTGCGGGGAGGGGGTGTCAGGGATGAGTTGTGGGAAACACGAGCGATGCGGTCGACGGGGTTTTTGACCACTGTGGAGGGGATGTTGTGGCCTTTGAAAAACGAAGACATCTGGGATGTCCGGGAGTGGAATGCCTCAACTTGGAAGCAGATGCAGCAGAGGCGAAGGAATTGGGAACAGGGGATGGAACTTTTGCAGGACAGTGGGTGAGAGGAGGTGCATTCTACATATCTGTGGGAGTCGGTAGGCTTGAAATGGATATCAGTTTCCAGGTGGTTTCCAGAGATGGAAACAGAGACGTCCAGGAAGGAGAGAGAGGTATCAGAGATGGTCCAGGTAAACTTAAGGTTGGGGTGGAAGGTGGTGGTGAAGTGGATGATCTGTTCGAGCTCCTCGAGGGAGCACGAGGCAGCACCGATACAGTCATCAATATAACAGAGGAAAAGGTGGGGTACAGGGCCAGTGTAGCTTCGGAAGAGGGATTGTTCCACATATCCTACAAAGAGGCAGGCATAGCTTGGGCCCATGCGGGTACCCATGGCCACCCCCTTTGTCTGTAGGAAGTGGGAGGAATTGAAGTAGAAGTTGTTAAGGGTGAGGACGAGTTCAGCTAAGCGGACAAGGGTATCAGTGGAGGGGGACTGGTCGTGCCTGCGGGACAGGAGGAAGTGGAGGTCCTTTAGGCCATCTGCATGGGGATTGCAAGCATATAGGGACTGGATGTCCATGGTGAAGATGCGGTGTTGGGGACCAGGGAATCGGAAGTTTTGGAGGAGGTGGACTGCGTGGGTGGTGTCACGGATTTAGGTTGGGAGTTCCTGGAACAATGGGGAGAAAATGGAGTCTACATAAGTGGAGATAAGTTCGGTGGGGCAGGAGCAGGCGGAGACAATGGGTCGACCAAGGCAGTCAGGTTTGTGGATTTTGGAAAGGAGATAGAAACGGGCGGTGCGGGGTTGGGGAACGATGAGCTTGGAGGCTGTGGGTCACCTGAAGTGATGAGATTGTGAATGGTCTGGGAGATGATGTTTTGGTGGTCGGGGGTGGGGTCATGATCAAGGGGGCGGTCGGAGGAGGTGTCAGAGAGCTGGCCCTGGCCGGCGATGTAGAGGTCAGTGCGCCATACTACAACTGCTCCTCCCCTGTCCGCGGGTTTCGTCGTGAGGCTGGGGTTGGAGTGGAGGGAGCGGAGGGCTGCATGTTCTGTGGAGGAGAGGTTGGAGTGGGTGAGAGGGGTGGAGAGGTTGAGGCGATTGATGTCTTGACAGCAGTTGGAGATGAAGAGGTCGAGGGAGGGTAGGAGGCCTTGGGGTGGTGTCCAGGAGGATGGGTGTGTTGGCGGTGGGAGAAGGGGTCAGTAGAGGGAGGGTTTCAGATAATAACCATTAAAGCTGGAAATCATAGCCAAGCAATTAAAGATGTTAATAGTTTATCTCAATGGCACAGCACATGCACTCAACATCCTGTAGTTGAGGCAAGCACCTTGCATTTGTTCAACACTGAAAAATCTTCCCTGTGTAATTCAGTAAAGTTAAGCAGAATTTGATAAATCCAACCTCAACTGAAATCTGGCATGCAAAATCTGACCCAAAATCTGGGCATGACTTTGGTCTTGTGCAATGGGTAGCGCCAATGCCTCCGTGCCAGAGCTCTCGATTCAATTTCTATCCCTGAACCTGTGGTAATGTCACTAGCTCTGGACCAGAAGTTCTGTATTCAAGTCCTTCCAGTCGCAGAGGTGTGCCACCGCATGTCAGAACAGGTTGATGAGCAAATTTACAGGAGAATAATGTTGCAGATTCAGGGGCCATCGCAGTGTAGTGGTCGTGTCTCCACCTTTGGGCCCAAAGGTCTAGATTCAAATCCCACAGATGTGTTTCATAAAATGTCTGAACAAATTGGTTAAACTTTTTCTCGAATTGTGACTTGATCGAGAAGGAAGCAGTATCAGTGTTGAATTTCAGAATTCAGGCCCGGGATAACAGAAAGCATAGCCATTCGTGTTGATTGGAGTAAAATGTGCACCTTATATATGTTTATAAAATCATGAGGGGCATGGATAGGGTGAATAGTCAGGGTCTTTTTTCCCAGAGTATGGGGAGTCAAAAATAAGAAGGGACAGGTTTAAGGTGCGAGGGGAAAGGTTTAAAAAACATATGAATGAACTGCCAGATGGAATGCTGGAGGCTTGTGAAAACACCATTTTAAAGGTATCTGGATGGAGATATGAATTGGAAGGGTTCAGAGGAATATAGGCCAAATGCTGGCAAATGGGACTAGATTAATTTCAGATACCTGGTCAGCATGCACATGTTAGGCCAAAGAATTTGTTCCCATACTATACACCTTTATGATTCATTCATCCAATTGATCAGGATCTCTTTGTGATCTTGGATAACCTTCCTTGTCTACGGTTCAAATAATCTCAGTGTCATCCGTAAACTTGCTAACCATGCCTTCTATAAATTTCATCTAAATCATTTTTATAAATTAAAAACAAAAGTAAATCCAGCATCGATCCCTGTGGATCACCGCTAATCACAGGCTTCCAGTCTGATGGACAATCCTCCATGACCACCTTGTCTCCTGCCATGAAGCTGAAATACACAGACACGCACACACACACACAAACACACACAAACACACACACACACACACACACACACACACAAACACAGAGAGAGAGAGAGAGAGAGAGACAGAGCCGTATCTTTAAGACAGAGATAGATACGTTTTGATTAATAAGCAGATCGAGGGTTACTGTGAGAAGGCAAGAGAATTGTTTTGAGAAACATGTCAAACATAATCGAACAGCAGAGCAGACTTGATGGGCCAAATGGCTAGTTCTGCTCCAATTTCTTATGCTGTCTGGCTTGAAGGTATCAGAAATATTTTCCCAAGGGAGCAGTGATGGCTGAGATTGATAAATACTTTACTGAACAGAATCAATCGGAATACGGAATAGGTTTGAGGGAATGAATGGCCTACATCTGCTCCTATTTGTTGTGCTCTTTGAAGAGAAGGTAACTTGTTATGAGTTTAACACACTTTAAGGAGTCTCCCAATCAAGTTTGAGATACAAATATATCTTTCTCTTTAATATTGTGCTGTCTGTGGTGTTGTCATCCCCAGGGAACATTGAAGACTCGGCTATTAAAGATATTTAATGCTGACCTCAACTGACCTTTGATGATCAGCAGAGTCAATATTTATTGGGAATAAACAGGAAAGGGGTGTTCAGCCATAAACAGATCAGCCATGATCTTTCTAAATTGAGCAGCAGGCTCAAGGGTCCGAATGACCAACTGCAGTTCCTATCCTGTGTGTTGTTCTCTCACTCCACCCTTCGAGGCTGTTACAGAGGAAAAGGAAGTCCCCATTCAAACAGTCATGGTTGTTTTAATGAGATAGGAGATCATTCTTCTCCCCGCCGGAGTTACATAGGCCTTAGAATGAAGTACTCAAACAAAGAGTCATAGAGACATAGAGATATACAACATGCAAACAGACCCTTCGGTCCAACTCGTCCTTGCCGTCCAGATATCTTAAATAAATCTAGGCCCATTTGCCAGCATTTGGTCCAAACCTCTCTAAACCCTTCCTAAACATATACTCATCCTGATGCCTTTTAAATATTATAATTGTACCAGCCTCCACAACTTCCTCTGGCAGCTCATTCCAGAAACGCACCACCTTCTGCATGAAAATGTTGCCCCTTAAGTCCCTTTCAAATCTTTCCCCTCTCTCCTTAAAGCTATGCCCTCTCGTTTTGGACTCCCCCACCCCGGGGAAAAGACCTTGATTGTTTACACTTCTGTGCCCCTTATGACATTGTAAGGTCACTCATCACAGACTTTTTTTTTATTTTATTGTGTACAAATTGTGGCAATTTTTCCACACAGCACCCACAGCCAAAAATGAAATTAATCGTTAAGATTATCTGTATTCGTGGTGTTGTTAGAGGGACCAATGTTAACCAGACTGATAGGAAATCTTCCCTCCTCCTCAATACATTTCCGGGGAAAATTGAGCACCTGATTGAGAGGGCAGACTAGATTATTGCTGCATCTGAAAGACAGCATTTTTGACAGTGCAGCATTCTACTCAAATGTCAGTCTATATTCTGTGCTTGTTTTTTAAACGCTCAAGGATCAGAATCATTGATAGTACAACCTCTACCTGATGATCTGGCAACAAATAGCCCTAATGGTGTATTGCTGAGCTCGGAAACACCTCGACAACCAGCTGCACACCACAGGCCCTGCAACCTTTTTTCGGCTGCTGCACAACGAACCCTGGTTAGCTAACAGGAAGTGCAGAGGAGAGATAATTATTTATTTTCAGTTTGGAAAGCTGTAACTACTGGAATTCCTCAGGGATCAGTGTGAGGTCATCAACAGTTTACAAACTAGATTACCGGTTTGGATCAAGGGCTGATAGAATTGGAGCTCAATTTGCTAGTACACCAGCATAGTTGTCCAATAAGATGTCAAGTGGAGGCAGAGAATCTACAACGGGCTGTAGACAGGGGATGATAATGAGCAAACTTTCGGCATTGCAAATAAAACAGTACAGTGTGCGTTATAGGAAGTTTGTGTTTTGGGGAAAGGATAAAACAGCAGTAAATTATGACTGGAGAAGGAACGCAGAGGTAGGTGCTACAGAAGGATTTGTGTGTCCTGGTACATAAATTATATAATATTATTCTGAAGATGTCGCAAGTGATTTGGAAAGTGAATTGAATGATGTTGTTTCTTGCAAAGGGAGCCGGGTATGATCATAGGCATGTTTCCCTGCATCTGTACAGGGCATTGCTGAAACCACATTTGATGCTCTGTGTGGAGTTATGATGCCCTAAACTGAAAAAAAAAACACAACTGTGTTTGAAAATTTTCAAAGATGGTTCTCTATACACTGTCCTGGGATGAAGGCATTATGTTATGGAGGATTAACAGCTCAGACCTGAGAACGAGAAATGTTCTTCTTGACTATATAAGATTTTGAAGAGAGTGTAGCTGGTGAATACCTGAAGGATATTTCCTCGTGTATGGGAGAATAAAACTGAGGAAGTAATTAAAGAAAAATAAAACAGGTTCTGAGAAAGGTTCACTGGGCCTGAAACATTAACTCTGATTTCTCTTCATAGATGCTCCCAGCCTGCTGAGCTTTTCTAGTAATTTCTGCGTTTATTTAAGAGTAGACGCATTCGTTTTTACACAGATATTGTGAAGACATTATACATTTTATTTTTAAATTACGCAGGCACATATAAACATATATTTAAATCAAGTAGGCCCATTTGTTGCTGAGGAAATGGCTCTGTGTACGACAGCAGCAATGATGCACCGACATGGAGCCGGAAATGTGGCAGAAACATATAGTTCGGACAAAGTTCAAGGAGACCTCACATGTTCCAGTTTGGGGGTCGAATAACATTATTGTGTGATTCAACTGAGAGAGGGAAAAATAACGTAACCTCCCTGTTTAACAATGGCCTAATGCTCCCTCTCTCTTTCTTTCTTCCTCATCACAACAATGTATGAGAGCTAAACATTTAAGTTTGTCATCAAACGTACGTTCGAGTGTGTGTGTGTGTCTGTGTGTGTCTGTGTATGTGTGATTATTTTTAGAAAGGGAAAATATCAATGTCCATATTTGCAGATCCAAACTCTTTTACATTCTTCTTTCCATCATAGCTTGAGTAACTTTATTTTGGTCATAAACGTGCTATTTAGCAGATTAAACAAAAACTGCCTGTCTTGTTCCTAACACCGACCCTGACCCAGTCTGAGATCTATATCATCGGCCACATCACCACCCTGGCTACATTTAAAATTTGTTGTGACCAGTGGAGGAGTGGGACTGGAAAAGGAAACAATGACCAGCCGAGTCAGGGAACCATAGACCAGTGAGCCTGACATGAGGGCTGGTTAAGTTGTTGGAGGGGATTCTGAGAGATAGGTTTTACATGCAATTGGAAAGGCAAGCATTGATTAGAGATAGTCAACGTGGCTTTGTGTGGTGGAAAACATGTCTCACTAACTTGAGTATTTTGAAGAGGTGATAAAGAAGGGTGATGAAGGCAGTGTGGCAGACGTTGTTTATATGGACTTTAGGAAGGTGTTTGGTAAGGTTCCGAATGGTAGACAGGTTATTAATGGTAGGACACATGGGATCCGGGAGAGAGAGCCAATTGAATTCAAAATTGGCTTGAAGGCAGAGGATTGTTTTACAGACAGGAGACCAGTGACCAGCGGTGTGCCGCAAGTATCAGTGCTGAGTTCACTGCTTTTCATCATTAATATAAAGGATTTGGATGTGAATATCAGAGACATGGTTAGTAAGTTTACAGATGACATCATAAAGTGGTGCAGTGGACAATGGTGAAAATTATCTCAGAGTCCAATGGGACATTGATCAGATGGACCAGTGGGCCAAGGTGTGGCTGATGGAGTTTAATTTAGATAAATGAGAGGTTTTGCATTTGGTAAAGTGAAGCAGGGCAGGACTTATACAATTAATGCTAGGGCCCTGGGGAGTGTTGCCGAATAAATAGACCTTGGGTTCAGGCACTTAGTTCCTTGGAAGTGGAGTAGCAGGTAGACAGGATGCTGAAGAAAACATTTGTCATGCTTGCCCTAATCAGTGAGAGCATTGACTATAGGAGTTGGGATGGCATGTTGCCCCTGTACAGGACGTTGATGAGGCCACGTTAAGAATATTACGTACATTTCGGTTGGCTATGCTAAAGGAAGGATGTTGTTAACCTTGAGAGGAGCAGAAAAGATTGAGAAGCATGCTCCTGGATTGGAGGGTTTGAACTATAGGGAGACGCTGAATAATTTGAAGCTTGTTCCCCTGGAGTGTTGGAGGCTGAGACGTGACATTACAGCGGTTTATAAAATCATGAGGAGCATGAATAGTCTGAATAGCCAAGATCTGTTTCCCAGGAGTCAAAAAGTAAAGTGCCTATGTTGAAGGTGAGAGGAGAAAGATATAGAAGGGAACGTGGGGCAACATTTTCATGCAGAGAGTGGTGTGTGTACAAAAACTGCAGTCAGAAGTGGTGGAGACAGGTGTATTTACACAGTTAAAGGGTACCTGGATTGGTAAATGAATAGGAATGGTTTGGATAGATATCGGCCAAATACTGGAAAATGGGAATAGATCAGATTACTTATCTGGTCACCGTGGACAAGTTGGACTAAAGGGTTTGTTTCTGGGCTGTATGAGTTTCTGATTCTGTAAGATGAATGAGAAGAAATTCTAAAAGGGCATTTCGAATGGGAATTCTCTTCCCCAGAAGTCTGTGGTGCCTTTCTGTTTACATTTATTCAGAGCTACATGAGTGAAATAGTTGACAGATGTTGTGAAAAAACCGAAGTCTCACAAGCTGTTTACTCAAGTTTTATTAACTAGACAGCTTTGTGCCTCTTGTTCAATCTCTCTCTTAAAAGAATCCAGAACAAAATAACCTCTTACAGTTACAGCATTGTCACACCAGTTCGCACATCGAGCTGTTACACAGGAACCCAGGGAAGCCCAATTCGGCACTTGGCCCTGCTGTACAGTCCCTTGAGTCACTGACATATGAACAGGAGGAGGCCATTCAGCCCCTCCAGTCACTTACATGGAAACAGAGTGATGTAACTGATGCTCCAACATGACAAGCAAATGGAGCCGAGGCTGCACAGATAGTCTGCTTCACGCTGTTCCTCGTGCGTCCATTGCTCGTGGTACACATGCGGTCCTTTAAAGCGGTTTTCTAGCACTGAGGTGGGAAGTCTAATGTTTTGTTCAAGATCTCAAGGTGGCATCCTCCGACAAGGCAGACTTGTGTTCCCTATGAAGATCAGAATGTGGTTGGAATGGCTTTCTGTTTCAGAAGAAAGGTATTATGGCTAATGTCGGGATTGTCAACAACATGGCGTTCAGTGTCGGGTCACACATTAATTTGGGGAAAGTTCATTCAGAGCCAGCACTTCTCTCTCAATCGACATGGGGCGTTATGTCATTTTACATGTACAATCCGCATGTATTTACCTGGGTCACGATGGAATTTCTCTCCTTATCAATGTCTTTCTTGGACATAAGTTTTCACTGCCAAATCTCAAATTTTAATGCAATTATCTCTTATTCTATCACAGCGCTACAGATTAAACAGTCAGTTTCTTCACTCTCTCCTCATGGTACCATCATCTCAGGGATTAGACTGGTGATACCTGTTTGTCCCCTGTCTGTGGCAGGGAGATCTTTCCACACAAAAGAGATAAAATCTGTACACAATGCCCCTAAATACTCTCTGATCAAGGCTCTACAAGTGCAGAAATATGGTCTTATTTATATACTTGAATCATCTTACAATGAAGGACAACATGCCATTTACTTCCCTCATTACTGATACCCCTGTATGTACTAATTTTGGTGACCTATGATCAAGGACATGCAGGTCCATTTGGACAACAACACTTCCCAACCTCGCACCATTTAATCATTACAAAATGAGATGTATGCTATTGCTGGCCACATCCAAATCGTTGTATGCCTTTCAAGTTTCCAAACACTGGTACATGTGATCCCCCATAAGTAACAGCTTTCAGTCTGGAAAAGGGGTCGACTGTCTGTGTTGTCTCAACTAAACAATTCTCAATCCATGTAGTATATTTCCCCTTATCCCTGGACTCCAGCTTTACTCACTCACCTGTTTGCAACCAGATCAAAAGTATTCTGTAAACTCAAATACACCACTCCCACTGGTTCTCATGTGTGGATGCTTCAACTATTATATGCATACTACTCAATCGTACATGCACTGGATAAAGGACCACAGCACACAGGAATTGTCAAAACAAACTGGAAAGTGCATCTATTTCTGTCGATAATCTACTTTTCTCTATTTTTACATCTCATCATCCATATTCTCTCTTTCTTTCTCTCTCTCTCAGACATACATTACATATATCGAGTTAATATATACTCCAATCTTTCTCCATGTCTTATCTCTCAAACCTCGCTCTTTCAGTTTAAATGTATTGCTCATATTTGGATGTGACACGATTATAATTGAGTAATGAAACTGCAAAGACATGAGGGAGGAACTGGCTTGAGTTAATAGGAATAGAATCTTAGTCGGGAAGACGGTGAAGCAGCAATGGAAGACATTTCTGGGGATAATTTGGACACACACCTAAAATTTGTGGACTGAAATTTAATTAACACAAACTCCACAGGTTTATCAAAGATGACTTCCCTTTCCTGAATCTAAATTGATTCTGCCAAGTCATATCATGATTCCCCAAGTGCCTAGTTTTCACAGCACTCATAAAAGATTCCAATATTTTCCTCATAACAGACATCAAGTTGTCCAAAATTTAGTTTTATTTTGTTTTCCCTCCCACTCCAGTGTTTATTTGTGTTACAACAGCTACTTTCCATTGTGTAGGAACAGAAATTCCAGAATCTAAAGAATTTTGAATGGTAATCAATAATGCTTTCTTGTAGTTACAAGTTTTAAATGATATTTGGATAAGTACATGAATAGGAAGCAATTGGAGAGACATGGATGCAGGTGAGACGAGGATAGTTTGGGATTATGTTTGACATGGACTGGTTAGACTGAAGAGCTCTATTGCCACCTCCATGTATTCTCTGGCACATACCAGAGCAACGTACCAAACTTCAGTTCAATTAGTTTTGAGTAATTCCTCTTTATTAATTATAATTTCCCACAGTTTCTCATTTTCGCAGTCACTGTCCTGTAGAATTTCTGGAAGATTTTCTGTATCTTCTTCCGTGGAGACAGAGTAATGTATTCCATTCAGCAGCAGGTCAGTAGGGGGGAGGTGAAGAGAGATGGCCTCTGTCACCAAGTGAATACATCGGAGCACTGCACTTAGGAGATGATCGGCATAGCAATCACTCCTGCTCAGAGAGTTCTAGAATCTAAACCGTTCAATGAAGCTGTCATTTGATGGCCATCGACGGGTTATGCTGAAACCAGTGACACAAAGCTGTGACCACCTCTTTTTAGAATCAAACTAGCTTCACATTTTGCAAATGGCATTGGTCCAGGTAGAGACAAGAGTAAGTATACAATCAAAATTTCAGTAACTGCAAGTGTGGCCAGAAGAGAACTGCAACTGGAAAGATGTAGATGATGGGTTATTCAGAAACAACACTGAGGCAGAAGTGAAAACTGGGAATATTATTGGTGATAAAGGGAATATTGTGATATAAATCAGCTCAGGACAAAATGGGCCAATGGTGGTTATGAACACTTTTATTCCTCCTCAGGCGTTTGTAAGTGAAGTTGAAAAAATCCATGGAATAAGAATTGAGTTTGTAATTGAAAGTGAAGACAATAGTTTCCATCGTTGCCAAATACAGAACTTAGAAATTGAGATGCTGTTCACAAAGGCTTATAGAATTAATAAATGAACAGAGATAGAGAGACTTACCGTGAACACCAACAAAAGCGAGGATGGGATAGTAACCCGCTTAAATAATCAGCAGTACAGCTTCTATCCGCCATATTAACGGTATCTGATCGATAGAAAGCCAGTAAAGACCATCGGATAAACCCCTGTCCGTTGTCGCTCTCAGATTCTGGTACATTGTTGTAACATTCCCGTCTATAGTTCTGAGATTCTGATCCGTTATTGGAAAATTCCAGTCCATTGTTCTCACATTCTGATCCATAATTGGAACATCCCTATCTGCTGTTCACAGATTCTGATCTCTCCCCCTCTCTGGAGCTGTTGATCCCAATCGTGTTGAGAATGACACAGCCACTGATACTATGGGATAACGCATTGGAAGAAACCCCTTATTGATAGAAGAGGGAAATCCTCCAGTGACACAGTTAGTATCCATGGTGACTGACATTAATTCAATTCATGGAACAAACAGCTCCAGTTAACCCCTTTCACGACAACACTTTTAATGTAACAACAATACCTGGTCTGGGATGCTGACATCGCTTGCTTTTGGTCTTATTGTCCATCTCCAATTACTCTCACAATGTTAGACCTAAAGGAGAAAGTTGATGCTTTCTCTTTACAGCCTCGATGATTCTGCTGTGTTATCCACATGCGATGCCATGTGTAACCGTTTTCCTAAGAGCCAATCGAGAGTTTGTTACTGCACTGAAGTCTCCTCCACCACAACAACTGCCGATCTAAAAACGGTCTCTGGACACAACTGCCTGGAGAAAGACAGGAAATGTGGATTTCGCTGAACTTTCCTCTCACTGCCCTAACAAGGCAACATTTTATCTTTCACACAATACTCTCAATAATTTGCTTCTAAAGTTGAAAACATCTTTTTTGCAGTTTATACAGCTTTTCTTTCCCGATTTTTTGGCCTTAGCCCATAAGTAAACATTACATTTCCAATTGCTTTGCTTATTGGGAGTAAAGGGTCAGAGACGATATCTATGTGATTGATTAAGAAACAGTAAGGAAGAGAAGACAGTGGCTGTGCAGACTGGACAGGACTAACGTGGTATCATCCAGTAGCCAATTTCTTCTTCATAGAAGGAATAAAATAAAACACAGAGAAAGAAACAGAATAAATTTGGCTGACGGAATGGCAACTGACAATGTAAAAAAAAGCACGATAGTTTGAAATGGAATGGAGGAGAAATGATTTTATATACACTGTTTAATCAGTGTGTGTGTGCAGATCGATAAGATGGTCCATATATGCGCAAGACTTTCAGAGTTATTAACGGAGACATGATGAACACAATATGATGCAGACGATGTGACCTTGTCTTGTTTGTGTCTTGTTAACATTCCACTCCACAGAGAGAACCCATCTCCCCCATTCACACCTTTATTTGCTCCCATCGTACATCTGCTTCTCTTTCACCACAATTAAAAACCCATTTGTATTTTGCACTGCGCCCCCACACCCTCTGTTTTCTGTCACCCGTCCTCCACCTCTGTCAAGGTATTAAAAAGATCATTTTCCAATCCTTTTCAGCTCTGAAGAAGGGTCTCGCTGGACTTGAAATCTTAACTCTGTTTATCTGTCTCCACAGATGCTCTAGACCTGCTGAGTTTCTCCAGAAATGAATCGGTACGAACTGAATTTTCAACAAAACAAAGAACTGTGGATGCTGGAAATCTGAAACAAGAAGAAAAATTGCTGGAGAAACTGGGAGCTTTGAAAAGACATCACTGGATCCAACAGCTTAACTTTGCTTTCACTCTACAGATGCTGCCAGACCTGCTTAGTTTCTTCAGCAATTTGTGTTTTCGAATAACTTCCAAAAACGTGTGTCAAAGTTGCTCAAACTCCCTGTCCAACATGGATCACCATACACTGAGAAGTGAATGACAGCGCAAGGTGCACAAATGCATCTGTTCCAAACGACATAACGCTGGCATCATTGACACTACAGAGCTCTTAATCATGGTCAGGGAGAGAAACATTCACGTTAAAAACCTTCCTACAGTGTGGAAACAAGTCCTCCAGCCTAACAAGTCCACACCGACCCTCAGAGCATCCCATCCAGACCCATCTCCCTATTACCCACCTAATCTACACATTCGTCAACACGATGGGCAATTTAGCATGGCCAATTCACCGAACCCGCACCTCTTTGATCTGTGGGCGGAAACCGGACCACCTGGAGGAAACCCACGCAGACACAGGGAGAATATGCAAACTCCACACACACAGTCGCCCAAGGGTGGAATCAAACCTACATCCCAGGTGCTGTAAGCAGCAGTGCTAACCACTGAGCCACCGTGCCGCCCAAAGATGCCCCTACTGGAAGGGAAAAGGTTCAGATGAATATGTTAAAGGGTTCTGAGAAATGTGACAAATTGGAGGCGCGACACCATGGAAAGACCGTCAGAAAAATAAGAACATTAAAATGGAAGTGTTACCACATCAGAAAACAGTGTAGGTCACTGCGTACAAGGGCGATGGGGACTCGATCTGAACTGGGGGACATTACATTGCACTTATTGCAGCTCAAAACTGGGCATTCATATGGTGGTGTAAACCACAGCAGCAGCAGCAGAAGCAGAATTGTATTCCACCAGAATCTGTGACTTTTTGTCCCGGATAATCCTTCAGTCTATGATTACCATCAAGTTGATCAATGGTTCAGTGACGAGTGCGGGCAAACATGCCGGGATCAGAACCATCTGAACCTAAAACTGATGGCAAGCCGTTATAGCTACCGCATTCGACTGCTTGCATTACAAACAGCAGAACTAACGCATTACAAACAGGGCGAAATGATTGCAAGATCAACAGACCAACAATCCTGCTACAACCAGTCATGAATAGTGATGGGGGCAGGAGGAACTGCCGATGCTGGAGTCTGAGATAACAAGGTGTGGAGTTGGATGAACACAGCAGGCCAGGCAGCATCAGAGGAGCAGGAAAGCTGATGTTTCGGGTCTGGAACCTTCTTCAGAAAAAGGGTAGGGAAGAGAGCTCTGAAATAAATAGAGAGAGGGGGAGGCGGTGATAGAAGGTAGATAGTGTAGCGGATAGGTGGAGAGAGGACGGACAGGTCAAGGAGGCGGGGATGAAGCCAGTAAAGTTGAGTGTTGGTAGGGAGATGTGACGATGGTTGGTCAGTGAGGAGGGAGGGGCGGGTAGGTGGGAGGGAACACGGATAGGTCGAGGAGGCGGGAATGAGGCTCGTGGAGGTGAGGTGAGTGTCGGTAGGAAGTGGGGGTGGGAGTTGATCAGTGAGGTGGGAGCATAGGTGCTCCACAAAGCAGTCTCCAAGCATCCTTTTGGTTTTCCCGATGTAGAGGAGGCCGCATCGGGAACAGCAGATACAATAGACCACATTAGCGAATGTACAGGTGAATATCTGTTTAATGTGGAAGGTTTTCTTGGGGCCTGGGATGGAGGTGATGGGGGAGGTGTAAGGGCAGGTGTAGCACTTCCTGCGGTTGCAGGGAAAGATGCCAGGGGTGATGGGGGTCATGGGGAGTGTGGAGCGGACGAGGGAATCGTGGACAGCGCGGTCCCTTCGGAAGGCAGATAAGGACGGGGAGGGAAATATATCCTTGGTAGTGGGGTCAGATTGCAGGTGGCAGAAGTGGTGGAGAATGATGCATTGGATCCGGAGATTGATGGGGTGATTCTTGAGGGCAAGGGGAATTCTGTCTTTGTTTTTATTGCAGGGAGGGGTGTGAGGGCTGAGGTGCGGAAAACGCAAGAGATGCGTCGAGGTCATTTTCGACCACTGTGGGGGTGAAATTGCAGTCCTTGAAAAATGAAGACATCTGGGATGTCCGGGAGTGGAACGCCTCATCTTGGGAGCAGATGCGGCGGAGGTGAAGGAATTGGGAATAGGGGATAGCATTCTTGCAGGAAGGTGGGTGAGATGAGGTGTGGTCTGTGTAGCTGTGGGAGTCGGTGGGCTTGAAATAGATATCAGTTTACAGGCAGTTACCAGAGATGGAGACAGAGAGGCCCAGGAATGAGAGAGAGGTATCAGAGATGGTTCAGGTGAACTTCAGGTTGGGGTGAAAGGTGTTACTAAAGTGGATGAATTGTTCAATCTCCTTGTGGGAGTATGAGGCGGCGCTGATACAGGCATCGCTGTAACGGAGGAAGAGGTGGGGAATAGGGCCAGTGTAGCTGCGGAAGAGGGACTGTTCCACCTACCCTACAAAGAGGCAGTCATAGCTTGGGCCCATGCGGGTACCCATGGCCACCCCCTTTCGTCCGTAGGAAGTGTGAGGAATTGAACGAGAAGTTGTTAAGGGTAAGGACGAGTTTGGTAAGGTAGATAAGGGTGTCAGTGGAGGGAGACTGGTTGGGCCTGCGGGAAAGGATGAAGCGGAGGGCTTTTAGGCCATCTGCATGGTTAGGTAAGCAACTCCCTGGAGAAGAGGGTTCCAGAAATATCCCCATCCTAAATAATGGAACAGCCCTGCACATCAGTGCAACTTGAAGGATGTAGTATCCGCACCATCCTCAGCCAGAAGTATCGAGTTGATGATTCACCTCACCGTCATCATGACGTCCACAAAATCACAGATGCCAGTCTTCAACCAATTAGATCAGCTGCACATGATACCAAGAAAAAGATAACGATAAAGTAAAAATACGAAAAAGATAACTGGCCCTGATGCCATTCCTACAATAGGATTGAAAGCTTGTGCTGCACAACAAGCCATGCTTTTGGGGGAAGCTGTTTCATTCCAGCTCCAACTCTGACGTCTACCTGGCAATGTGGAAAATTTATCACCTATGTCCAGTTTCCTAAGAGGAGTATAATTGCAATCTGACCAATTGCCATGCTCTTAGTCTCATTACGGTTGTCGAATTGTTGGAAGTTGCTTCTGACTGAGCTGTCAAGCAGCACAGAAATAACCTGCTCCGTGTGGTTTCTCATAGTTCCCCATGTGGAGATGGTGCTGTTGTGGAAATATCATTGGATTTCTAATCCAGACTAGGCTAATGCTTTGGCAGCTGGGGAATATTAAAAACAATTAATAAAATATCGAAGTCTCAAATCTGGTGTCAGTAAAAGTGACCTTGAAGCCAATATCGATAGTAAACATCAATTTGCTTCACCAACATACTTTCAGGATGCAAATCTACCGTGCTGTCCTAATCTGGCTGAAAAGCGTCTCCAGACACACAGACATGTGATGAACAGTTCAATGTTCTCTGGAGCAGCCAAGAAAGACACTCAATTGTATCAAACTGCTCTGACGTCTTAAAGGATAAAATCGAATGGAACACCCAGCCTTGGTATCGGAAAAGGGAAAAAGAAACACTATTGTGTTGAACTTACAGAGGCCTCCTTCATGATATCTGAGAGCTTGTGAGAACATTTAAAGAGCTTTCCCACAGATGGTACAGAATCATCGGAAAGGAGAAGGCCATTCAACCCATTCAGTGTTCCCCATTCCAGCTCATGGCTGAACATCTCTTCAATGCACTTCTCCCACACAGTGCACATATCCCTTAATGTGATTAATCATTGGAAAAAAAAAATAAAGTAGGAACTGTAGTAGTTCCTTCGGTCCATTGATTTTCCTCCACCACTCAACATAATGATGCTGATCCTCTATCCCATACTTCTGTTCTCTGCCCATCCATTTAGTGTCTAGAAATCCTTATTTATATTCAGTGCCTGGCTTCTACAGCCTTGTGTGGCAGAGTATTCCCAAGGTTCACCAGTCTCTGTATGCAGACATTAATGCTCATCTCATTACACAGTGGCCTGCCTGTACCTAATACTGTGGCCCTTATTTTAGACGTCCCAGCCAAGGGAATTATTCTCCCTGCTTCCAAACTGTCTCACTCTGCCAGAGTTTTATATATTACACTGAGATCTTCACTCATTTTCCTAAACCTCATGGAATTTCGACCGAGTTGACTCGAACTCAGCTCAAACAATAAGCCTGTCATCCCAGAGATCAGTCTGGTCATCCTTCGCTGCGCTCCCTCAATATCAGGTTTATCCTTAATGAGGTAAGGAGACCAAAACTGCACACAATACCGCACAATGTTCGAGATATGGTCTCATCAAGGACCTGGTCTCCAGTAATATAAACAGCCTTCTAACACCATCCTCTGTCTCCTGCCGTTAAGACAATTTTGAATGTCACTTGCCAAATTACCATTGATACCATTGCGTTTTACTTTCTTTATCAGTTTCCCATGTGGGACTTTGTCAAAAGGCCTTGCTGAAAAACCATATAAATGATCATCTTGAAAGAAATCAGTCAAATTTGTTAGGCATGACTTCCATCTAATAAAGTCATCCTGACTATCCCTGATCAAATCTTGTCTTTCTAAATGCAGATTAATTTTGTCCTTTGCTATTTTCTCCCATGGTTTTCCTAACACTGATCTGATACTCACTGGTCTATCGTTGCCCGGACTATCTCTGCAACCCTTCCTGCAAAGAGGAACCACATTAGCTGTTCTCCAATCCTCTGGCACCTCTCTTGTGGCGATTCTTATAAATTTGGATCAGGGATTTCCCTCTCTTGTCTCCTCCAGCTTCCTACGATGCAAATCAGCCAGACTGGGGGAGTTGTCCAATTTTATACCGGCCTTAACCATCAATCCCTGCTTACATCGTATATCCATCTGCTCAAGGGCTTCACAGTCCATCTTCTTGAATTCTCTCCCCGAATCCTCGTTCTCCCAGGTAAAACAGACGTGAAATACTCATCTATCATTGTTCTCCAGCTTCACACACAGATTGTCCCTTTGATTCTGATAGGCTCGAATTGTTCCCTGGTTATTCTATTCCACTTGATGTACATGTAGAATATTTTCGGATTCTCCCTAATCTCACCTGCTTGCTGTTCTCCATGCGCCTGTGTTCGTCAGTCCCGTCTGTGTGAATTTTCTAAGTTTCACTGTGATCACTCTCACTCTTTGAAACTCTGGAGAACACAGAACGATTTTCTCATCAGGCAATCTTGCCATCTGTGGGAGTAATCTAGAGAATACCCACTGCATTTCCTCTTCATTCAGTATATTCTTTCTCAGAAAACTGTACACAATACTTCAGGTACAATCTATGGAACTGCTGCAGGACATCTTTATTTCTGTATTCCGATTTCCCGTAAATGAAGGTAAACCTAGCTTTCACTTTTCCATTTGCATATGTTCCTCCCTCCACCTTTTGCTTTAATTTACTAACTCACTGTGTGATCTCTTGGAAAATCCTTCTGAATATCCATATGTACCACATCCACTGGCTCACCATTGTCTATGCCTATAAGAAACATCTTCAAACAGTTTCAAAAAGAAAGCTTGTCAATTATAATTTTCATTTCATAAATTCATTCGTATTCTCTCCAATTTTGCTATTTCTTCCTAAATATCCAATATCACATCTTTTATAATAGATTCTAACAGATTCCCTCCTGTAAATTATAAGTTAATTGGTCTGTAGTTGGCCAATCTCCCCCTTCTTCCCTTCTGAAACCGTTTGATTATTTTTATAACTTTCCAGATATCCAGATTGGCTTCCTGCCTTTGGAGAAAGTATAGGAAAATAACACAGTGATCCACAATGCAATCAACATGTCTATTGTTGCTTCCTCCGAAATTCTATGATGAAGTGCATCTGGTCTGTCAGACTTATCGATGTTCAATCCAGCTAGGCGTTCAAATACTACCACATCACTCTTACGAATGATTTTAGTCTTTAGTTATACATGTCCCACGGTCACTGTATATGTCTGGGAGATTTTCTGGATCTTCCTCCATGAAGATAGGCACAAGGTAACTATTTAGTTTCCCTGTAATGTCTCTGTTCTCGACAATAAATTATCCTGTCCGCACATTCACTGTTCCATATTTAACATTGTTTTCATTTTTGCTTTCTGGATGTCTTTATATTTCTTGTTAGTTTACATTCTTGTTCTCTTTTCGATTTTTAAAAATCTGTTTTTTGGTTAAATGTCTCTGAATCCATTGGTTTACCACTATATCCTTCAATCTACTTCTTTTGATCTAATGCAATCTTTAACGTCTTTCATTAACAATCATTCAGTCATCTTTCCCTTTTGCTGTTTGCACTTGGGGGATATATGTATATTGTACACCTTACAATATTTCAGTGAATAACAGATATTGCCTGATTTCCATTAACACATTTTTCCATGTACTTTTCCAACTCACTGAAGTCATCTTGCCCCTCATACCCTCATGGCTTGCCTGACACAGGTTTTTAACTGTAATTTAAAAAGAAATGTTTTCAGATATCACATAAAATTCAAGATCACTATTATCAACACGAGTCCCAAAGCTCCTTTACAGCAAGGTTTTCAATTTGCCATTCTGATCACGCAATACTAGTTCCGAAATAGCCTGATCTCTAATTTGGCACTCAACATATTGTTAAAGAAAACCATCTCATACACGCTCATGAAGTGCATTTTTCCCAACATTAACATTTGCTTGGATAAACACAGTTTAGAGGAAAATTGAATCTGTCCTTTATTACTGCAGTACCCACAAACTTGTATGTCTAATTTCCTGTTTTATAACATGCCCAATGTTTATATTGCAGTTTTATCTTTAAAGTATGACTCTCCTGAATGTTTGCTTCTCCTTGCTGTTTCTCAACTCCATTTTACCAGATTAACGAATCTGAATGATGTGGGCTCTGGGGCTAATAATGGCAGACTCAGGCAAGATATTTTGCAGCGCCGATCTCGACGTTGAGATCATCTCACCATGTATTATTCATTCTTCTCAAGTGTGATTGTGACAATTTTACCAGACCTCTCGGAGAGAAAGACAATGCTATTTCAACAATGCCGTGCCTTCATCCAGGCAGTTGACACTGCTCTAATCTGGTTTGGGAACTTTACAGCAGACTGACAAAATGTTGCTTCTGCTGTACAGGATTTAGTGAGATCACATCTGGAGTAATGTGTACAGATTTAGTCTCCTCATTGAAGAAAGGATGTTGTTGCATTGGAAGCAGCTCAGAGATCATTCCCTCAACTGATTCCTTCAATGAATGTGTTATAAAGCAGAAGTTGACCCCTATTTGAGAACTATAACTGAAACACCCAGAGAGGAGTGCCTCGCCCTATAATCTGCTAAAAGCAGTGTGGAAAGTGGTGTAACCTTTTTATTCAGCAACTTTTAACTGTTAAATGAAATAAATTCCTGGCACTCACATTACGATCAACAAGTAACAATTTATTTATTTAACTGTAATCCTGAACAACTTAACTAAACTATTAACAATCCAAATTTACACCTTCTAATGACTAACAATTCCCAATCAAAACAAATTCTAATGGCATACTGTTCCAATAAATTTAAGTTCCACTTGTATAAAAAAGGTTAAACAATAGAATTTCGTCTTTCGAACTTACAGCCAGGTTACAACTTCTGAAATGCTCTGTGCCTTCTCTGTCAAAATTTCTTTCAGGAATGCTTTCTGCATCGAGTGTTCTGTCACAAATATTAAGCAGTTGCACTGTAGGTACTTTTGATTTAGATACTGCTTTCTCTGAGGCTGAGAGAATTCTGTGAGAGCCAGTGATTTTCTCTTTATACTGAGGGCTGTTAACTTGGGCAGATGGCAGTTAGCTCTCCTGGCTTTGTCCAACTGCCCTCTTCTTTTATACCCTTGATGACATATCAATTTCTTGCAAGAGGATTAGACTTATGTTGTTAAAGCCATAAGATTCAAATTTACTTGTTTTTTTTTGGTATCTAAGTGCCTGGGTCAAATTAATTGCCTAAATTCAAAACTTGTCTTGATAAGAAAATAAAACTGCTACTTGGCCTGCTAACTACTCTGCCCTTTGACACAAATGTTTCAATTCAGGTGCTCTGTGCACCTGCAAACGCACACGCTGCAGCCCAAAGACGTCCATTTCGAAGCTCGAAGCATCGAGAAAAAGCACATCATCTTTTAAAAGGACCACACACTGTTTAGCCCCTCCCACAGCACTTTACGAACACCAATATTTTACAAACATCAAATTCTAACGTCCTCTCTCCCAGTCCACAAATACTCTACCTAACTTCACAACGCCAATAAGGAAAGGATGATGAGATTAACCCAAAACACATTGGAGTTTACAAGATTGAAAGATAAACTTACTTTTACATAGAATGTGCCCATTCAGCCACTCATGCCTCTTGCACAACAATCAGAAGTGACCTTTTAGAGCTGTGTGCCCATGACACATAAATTGAGATAGAGGTGAAAGAAAGGGAAGAAGTTAGAATTCTTCACTCGGAAAAAAATTAGTGAGCAAAGTATTGGGATTCAAGGTAAATTGTTAGAATCCACTGTCAAGGAATTAATAACAGGAGATTTGCAAAGTCAAACAAAAATCCATCGCAGTCAGCATGGTTTCATGAAGGATAAATATTTGCTCGAGTTTGAATTATTTGCTCGAGTCCTTTAAAGATGGCGGCACGGTGGCTCGGTGTTTAGCACTGCAAGCAAGGTGGATAATGGGGCTCCTGGAGATTCATACATCTGGACTTGCAGACGGCATTGAATAAAATGCCAGACAAATGTTTAATCCATACAATAAGAGCGCATGGTGTTAGGAGTAATTTTTTAGCTTTGATAATGGATTGGTGAACCAACAAAATAGACAGAGACAGAATAGAGGTTCGTTTTCTTGTTGACAACTTTTGAGGTGCCACACAGTTTAGTTCCCAGTCCCAAACTATTTACAATCTGTGTTATTACCTGTATAAAGGGATAGAAAATACGATAGCCACATTTTAGAAGACACGAAAACAGGTGGAAAAGTAAGATGCTATGAACATGTATGAAATGCGCAAATGGATTGTGATCAGTGCAGTGAATGGACCAACATCTGGCAGATGAAATTTAACGTGGATAAGCATGGTGTTATCCATTTTAGCCAGAGGAATAGAAAGGCAACGTATTATGTAAATGGAGAGAAACTTCAGAGTGTTTCGGTGCAGAGGGATCTGAGCTTCATTGTATATATCACAGAAAACCCACATACAAGTCCAGCAGGTAATTAGCAAAGCAAGTGCAATTTCAGCATGTATTTCTTCAAAAAACGAATAGAGTCTATAAAAGTTGGGATGCCTTGCTGTAACTATGCAAGCCTTTATTGATCCTTCAACTGGAGTACTGTGTACAGTTTGGTGTCCTGACTGCAGGAGGGATGAAGTTGCATTGGAGGCAGTTGAGAAGAGGTTCACCAGATTGACTCCAGAGACGAGCAGTTTGTCTTATGGAGAGAGATTGCAGTCCCCATCCATATTCTCTGGAGTTGAGAGGAATGAGAGGAGATCTCATTGAGATCTGTAAGAAGCTAAACGTGATTGAGATTGTAGATGTGGAGTGGATATTTCCTCACGTGGGACAACCTGGAACAAGAAGCCATAGTTTTCATATAAGGCAGAGCAGATTAAAAGTGGGGATGAGGAGAACTTACTTCTCTTAAAGGATTGTGAATGTGTGTAATTCATGAGTCCCAGAATACAGTGGATGCTGGGACATTGGGTAAATGAACGATTATGGAGAGCGGGTAGGAAACTGGCGCTGAGGCCAAGATGACATCAGCCATGATCGTATTAAATGCCGGAGCAGGGTGGCGGGGCTGAAAGGCTCACTGATACTCATTGTTCTTACTCAGCCCTTCAAATGTGCCACACAAGAATGAGGGAGGACTGGTTATCAACAGACAGCAGACATTTGGGATAAATCAGTCTTGATCAGTTTGGCAGAATGTAACAAATGGAGACACATTGAGATCAGTGCTGGGTCCTGTACACAATCAATAACATTGATTTGGAGGAATGGAACAAATGCGCTGTAACTACATTTGGCGATGACACTAAGATGAACGGGAAATTAAATGATCAAGATAAGATGTCTGTGAATGGATATCGACAGGAAAAGTCAATGGATGATAGTTTAGCAGGTGGGACGTAACATGATACATCACCTGTCACTTTTCTTTCATTCCCCCAGAAGGACATTAGTGCACCATTTGGGTTTTTATGACAATTGGTAGCTATCATAGTCCCCTTCTCTGAGAACCAAAACGCACAAATTCAGCTAAATTTCACAACCTGCTCCGTCATTGGGAATATGTTAAAGTCCATTAAAGTTGGAATAGGAGAGAATTTAGAAATACATTACAGAATCAAGCAGAGTCAGCATGGTTTCCTGAAGGGGAAATCATAGCTGACAAGTTAATTAAAATATTTTCAGGTGGAAACAAGCAAGATGGGGGTGGCGATGGCCTAGTAGTATTATCGCTGGACTGTTAATCCAGAAACCGAGGTAAAGTTCTGGGGACTCAGATTTGAATCTGGCCATGGTAGTTGGTGTAATTTGAATGCAATAAATCACTGGAATTAAGCATCTAATGATGACCTTGAATCCATCGTCGATTGTCAGTAAAACCCATCTAGCTTACTAATGCCCTTTAGGGAAGGAAACTGCTGTCCTTACCTTGTCTGGCCTACATGTGACTCCAGATCCACAGCATTGTGGTTGACTCTTATCTGCCCTCTGGACAATTAGGGATTGGTAATAAATGCTAGACAACAAGGTGCAGGGCTGGATGAACACAGCAGGCCAAGCAGCATCACAGGAGCAGAGAGGCTGACGTTTCGGGCCTAGACCCTTCATCAGAAAAGGTAATAAATGCTGCCTAGCCAGTGCCGCACTCATCCTGTTAATGAATTTAAAAAAAAAAATCAGGGACGGGAGTTACCTGGATGCTCTGCTTCAGGAGGCAGTCAGACTCTTCGGATTAATTAGCTCACATTCAGTCAGTTGTCAGGAACAAAAAGGTGTGACCATGAGTGAGACAGTTAGATAAAAACAAAGGGAGTGCTGATGGAGCCTCAGCACTTGAACTTGTCGAACAGGCTCGAGATTCTTGCTCCCTGTGTGGATGAGGACGGGGGCCGCAGGGTGGATGAGCAACTGACCACAGCACTGTGGTAGAGGGGGATCGCTCAAGAGAGGGGAAAATAAAAGAAGTGTAGCTTTAATTGGGGATAGTATCGTCAGGAAAATAGACACTCTTCTCTGTTTCCAGAAACGGGAGTCCAAAAGGCTGTGTGGCCTACGTGGTGCCTGTGATCAGGATATCTCATCTGTGCTGCAGAGGAACTTGGAGTGGGAGAGGAACAATCGTATTATCGGCATAGATAGAAAAGAGGAATGAGATTCTGCTGAAGTAATACGTGCAGATCAGGGCTAAATTAAAGAGTACGACCAAAAAGGTAATAACCTCTGGATTATTACCTGATCCATAAGCAGACAGGAACAAGGTCAGCAAGGTTAAAGAGGTAAATACATGACTGAGATTGGTGTGGGAGACATGGGTTCAAATTCATTGGACATTGACATCAGTACTGGGGAAGGACGGAGCTGTTCTGATGGGACAGACTCCACCTGAATCATGCAGGGACCAAAGTCCTGGTGAATGACGTAACTAGGGTCTGTGGTTAGGACATTAAATTACAATCATGGTGGGATGGTTCCAGTTGCATGGAAAATTATGCTAAAGTAGTGGGGTCAACTCAGGTTAGAGTCTCCACAACAGGTAACAGGACAGAACGAATGGAAAGGTTCAGGAATCTAACTTCAGGCATAGCAGATAAGGGGACAACTGTGAGAAGAGAGTCAGTCAATGCAGGGCTGAGGGCACTATACTTAAACAGTGTATGATGTCAGATAAATGAGCTTGTAGCAGAGATTGAAATTGACAGGTACAATGTTGTAGGTTTCACAGAGACGTGGCTACCAGGGCATCAAGACTGGGAACTAAACATCCAAGAATACACATCCGACAAAAAGACGGACAGATGGGCAGATGTTGCCTTTTAACTAAGACATGAAATTAAATTGAGACCAAAGAAGGAGATGGAGTCACAAGGTGTAGAATCCATGTGGATCGAGTTATAGAACCACAAAGTAAAAGAGATCCTGATAGATCTTGTGCACAGGCCTTCCAGCAGTCTTTGGTATGTGGGGAAGAAAACATTAGGGGAGAGAAAAGGCATTTAGGAAAGGCACTATTGCAATAATCATGGGGGACATCAATATGCAGTTAGACTGGGAAATTTAGCTTGGCAGTGGACCTCAAGAAAAAGGATTTGTGGAATGTGTAAGAGATTTTTATGGTGCAGCATGAGATAGAGCCCAATAAGGAAGAGGCAATTTTGGATTGAGTGATGTGTAATGAGGCAGACTTGGTTAGAGAGCTCAAGGTGAAGGACCCTCCTAGGAGGCAGTGACCACAATATAATAGAGTTCATCCTGCAGATTGAGGGGGTGGAGGTGGAATCAGATGTAACAGTATTATATTTGAGTAAGAGCAATAGCAATGACATGAAGGAGGAGTTGGCCAGAGTTGATGGAAGGAGAAGCCGACAAGGGAAGACAGTGAATGGCAGTGGTTTCTGTGAGTAATTCAGGAGACACAGCAAAAATTCATCCCAAAGAAGAACAAATATACTAAGGGGAAGGTGAGGCAACCATGGCTGACCAGGGATAACTCAAAAGGAAAAGGAAAAGCATACAATCTGGTGAAGATGAGTGGAAGCCAAAGGATTGGATAACCTTTAAGAAGCAGAGGAGAACTAAAGAAAAGCACTAACGGGAGAGAAGGTGAAATATGAGATTCTAAGCTAGTAATAAAAAAGAAGACTGCAAGAGATCTTTTTAGGTATCGATAAAGGTTACAGGGAGACAAGAGTGGACGTTGGACTGCTAGAAAATGAGGCTGGGGATACAGTAATGGGGAACAAAGGAATGGCGAAGGAACTGAATCGTTACAGTGCATCAGTTTTCACAGTGGAAGACAGCACCAGCTTACCAGAAGTTGAATATTTGGGGCAGAAGTGAGTGCACGAGCCATCACTGAGAAGGGGCTAAGGAAGATGAAATGTCTGAAAATGATAAACCACCCAGACCAGATGAACTACACCCCAGAGTTCTGAAGGAGACAGCTGAAGAGATTGTAAAGGCATTGGTGGTGACCTTTCAGAAATCACTGGAGTCAAGGAGGGTCCCAGATGACTGGAGAGTGAGTAATGCAACACGCCTGTTTACGAAAGGAGGGAGGCAGAGTTAGGAAACTATGGAAAGGGTAGCCTAGCCTCAGTTATTGGTCAGGTTTTAGAATCGTTTATTAAGAATGAGACTGCAGAATACTTGGAAGAGCACGGTAAAATTGGGCAGAGTCGGCACGGCTTCATTAAGGGCAGGCCATGCCTGAAAAATCTGGTAGAATTCTTTGAAGTAACAAGCAAGTTAGACAAAGGATAGCCAGTGGATATGATCAAAATGAGAAGAACGGAAAGACACCCCTCAATAGTCAGAGGGAAACAGAGGAACAAGAGAGATCTCAGATATATGTAAGAATAATAAGGTTGTAATATTGGGTGATTTTAATTTTCCAACCATTGACTGGCACTACCATAGTGTTAAATGTTTGGATGTGAATAATTTTTAAAATATGCTCGAGAAATTATTTTTGGACTGGAGGACTGTCACCAGGGGTGTTCCACAGGGATCTGTTCTGGGTCTTCTTTTGTCTCTCATTTATATCCATGATTTGGATGAGAATATAGAAGGCTAATAAGATTGTGGATGACACCAAAACTGGTGGCATAGCAGAGAGTGAAGAAAGTTTTCTACGTTTACAAAGGGAACTTGATCGAATGGGTCAATGGATGAAAAAACGGCAGATGGAGTTCAATCTGGGTAAATGCGAGGTGTTGCATTTTCATACAACAGAGAAGGGTAGGGCTTATACAATTAATGGTCGGGGTTTGGGGTAGTATTAAAGAAAAGAGGGACCTAGGGGTGCAGGTAGATAATTCTTTGAAGTTTGTGTCACATGGAGACAGGGTAGTTAAAAAGATATTTGGCACACTTGCTTTCATTGCTCAGTCCTTCGTGTATACGATTTGGAATGTTATGTTGAGCTTGTACAGGACATTTGGGAGGCCACTTCTGGAATATTGTATCCAATTATGGTTATCCAGTTTTCAGAAGGATATTTTTAAACTGGAAAGTGTTCAGAAGAGATTGATCAGAATATTGCCGGGTATGGAAGGCATGAGTTATAAAGAAAGGTTGGATAGGCCGGGACTTCTTTCTCTGGAGCGGAGGAGGTTGAGAGGCGGTCTGACAGAAGTTTCTAAAATAACGAGGGTCTAGTTAGGGTTATTGTTTTTGATATTGTCTTTTCCATAGAATGGGGGATTTCAAGACGAAGAGACACATTTTCAAAGTGGGAGGAGAGACATTTTAAAAATGCATGAGGGGCTTTTTCACAAAGAGGGTGGTTTGCATGGCGAATGAACCTCCTGAGGAAGTGGTGGATGTGGGCACAATTACAACTTTTAAACGACATTTGGCTAAGTACATGAATAGAAAAGGTTTGAAGGATATGGGCCAGGAGTTTAGTTTGGGATTATGTTTGGCATGGACTGGTTTGACCGAAGGGACTGTTTCCATGGTATATGACTATGTAAATATTCCTACTCAAGAAGGAGCAAAATTTGAACTTCTCTTGGGTAATAAGACAGAGCAAGTGACTGAAATGACAGTACGGAAACACTTTGGAATTGGAGTGAACAATACAGATGAGGTTCAGGATTGTCAGGAATTAATAAATAAGGATGGAGATTGGAGAAACTGCAGTGGACAAGAACATATTAAAAAAAAAAGAAAAGCAAAACAATAGAAATTCTTTTAAAACCTTATACCTAAATGCGCATGACATTTGGAATAAATCGATGAGCTGACAGAACAAACAGAAATAATTCGGAATGAGCTGGTGGGGATCACTGAAACATGGTTACAGGAGGATCAAGACTGGGGATTTAATGTCCATGGATACTCGGTATTACGAATGGATGGACAAAAAGGAGCAGGAGTTGGAGTTGTTGTATTGCTCAAGGATGATATCAAGGCTGTATGAGGAAATCATATTGGCATGAGGGGACAAAACGATAAATCAGTCTGGGTAGAAATGGAAAGTAAGTGAAGAAACCTCTTGTTAGGACTAATTTTCAGCCCCACTCCACAGTCCTTCCGAAGCATAGGTCATAGTATAAACCCAGAAATAACAAGTGCTTGAGAGAAGAACACAATTGTAATTATGGGTGGTTTGAATATGCATATTGATGGGATTAATCAATTTGGCACGGAGAACAATTCATAGAGTATATGAGGGATTGTTTCTTACAGCAACATGTCATGGGGACAACCAGAGGACTGGTTACTTTAGATTTGGTATTATGTAACGAGGAAGCATTGATAAATGGTCTTGTCGTTAAGGACATGCTTGGAGGAGTAACCACAACATGCAAGAGCTGCAAATTCGGATTGAAAGCCGGAACACAAGAGTCGCACACGAGAGTTTTGGTGTTGGGCAAAGATAACAATACAAGTCTGAGGAAGGTGTTGTCCCGAGTAGACTGGGCAAAAACATTAAAGGACTGGACAGTTGAAGAATACAGGCAAATATTTAGGAAAATGCTAAATACCTCTCCATTAAAGTAAGTGTGTGAGAGGAAGAGGAATTGTATGAAGGTGAAAAAATCATCCATGGCTTGACAAGGAAGTCAATGAAAACATGAAGACAAAAACTTGGATATATCATACTGCACAAGTCAGTTGCTCTTTGGAGGATTCGGGGAGGCAGTGCTCGAGTGGTATTATCACTGGACTTTTAATTAAGTGACTCAGATAATGGTCTGGGGACCTGGGTTCGAATCCTGCTGTGACAGATGGTGTAGTCTGAATTCAAATCTAGAATTTATCGACCAATACTGGCCATGAATCAATTGTCAGGAAAAAAACCCAAGTGGTTCGCAAATGTCCTGTCAGAAAGGAAACTGCCATCCTCAGTTGGTCTGGCCTACATGTGATTCCAGACCCACTGCAATATTGTTGACTTTTACTTGCCCTCTGGACAATTAGTGATGGGACCAGCCAGTGATGCCCACATCCAGTGAATGTTATGTGGTTGGCATGGAGGAGTTGAACTGAAAGGTCTGTTTCCGTTCATTACAACTCAACGGCTTTATGATTTGGTGTTGGTGCATACATAGTGCGGTTGGGAGGAAGTCTCAGCAGTGTATCTTGTGTGCCAGTGTTGCTGGCAGTGAGCATTGCTGGAGGGGGATAGAGTGTTAAACAAGCCGCCTACTTTCTCCTCGATAGAGTTGCTGCAGCTGTGCTCATCCAGGTACCTGAGGATCTTCCATCACATTCCTGCCTGGTTCCTTGTAGACAGTGGATAGGCTTTGGAGAGCTTTAGTGGGCGAGTTACTCGCCACAGAATTTCCAGCATCAGATATGCTCTTTTACATGGCTGCACCAGTTGAATTTCTGATCAGCAGTTACGCACAGGATATTTGTCATTGAAAGTTGATCTTCTCGCTGAGTGTCAAAGAAGGGCTTTTGGATTACCTCCTGTTGAATGTGACAACTGCCCAGCAGCTTTGAAGATATATTCTTGTTAGCCATTCATCAGCTAAATCTGAATGGTGTCCACATATTTTGGAATAAGGACAGAGACTGCTGCAGGAGCTGAGGATTGTGAAACGATGCTGAGGAATTAGTTGGGTGGCTGGTGTTTTCCTCCCCTGTCAATATGGTCTGTTAGTTTGTGAGCATTCACAATCCTGGCAAAAACAGAAACATTGTCTTTCGAAATGCACCTTCGACTCACAGGAGCATGAAACCAGATCATGGAAACAGTCAACAAGTTCATGAGCGCTGGAGGTGAATGGGAGTTCGCAATTGGCAGGAAACATGTACATTCTCAAAGTGCGTACATGGGAAGAAGGAGCTTGTTCTTCTTTTGAGAAATGATACCCTTACGGCTAAAAGTATTTATAATAATGAAGGAAAAGCTGTATCCATGTCATTTTGTTAAAATGATAGTGGCAAACAGCTGGAATAATCTTGCAATGACCATTTGAAAAATCCTGAATGTTTTCAGACACAGCTGGGTTGTCCGAGGTTGAGTAAGTGCCAATACTTCATGAGATGATGCTGATTTGTAAAATAACCATTTACTGAGCACAGTTGATGAAACTGAAAAACACGTGCCGTTGGCTCGTACTGCGGAATACGTCAGAGCTTTTATGGCTGCCATCACACGGAATCATACAATTGAGAAAAGGCCCGTCGAGTCTGCACCACCAACTGCTCATCCAAGTGCTTTTTAAACTTTGTGATGTTACCTGCCTCAACCACCCTCCTAAGCAATGCATTTCAGACACATACCACCTTCAGGATTCAACACAAATTGCACAAATCCTTTCTCAACCTCTGACCTTTCACTTTAAAAGTGTGCCCCCTTATTCTTGACCCTTCGTGGACAGCCGCTGTCTGTTCACCCTGTCCGTACCTCTCATGCTCTTACACACCTCGATCAGGCTCCCCCCTCAACTTTCTCTGCTCCAAAGATAATCACGACCAAATCCAGTCTCTCTTCACAGTTTGAGTACTTTCTTGCCTTGCTACTTCTGAAGTGCATCAACTCACATTTATCAGTGTTATATTTCATCAGCCACTGATCTGGCCACCTGAACAATCTGTTTATATCGTCCTGTCCTCCTCACTGTGAAGCACCCGGCTAATCTTTGTGACATCCACAAAATTATTTATCATATCCTCTCCATCCACCATCTCCCACATTCTCATCATCATTATTTATGAATATCACAAACGAACCTTGATTTTCTTCCTGTTCTCCAGATGTTATTCTCAGCGGAAGTATAGAAAATTCCAAACTCTTGTGTCTCTTATTTTGGTGAATTTACAGTGTGATGCAGTCGAGTTCTTTTATGACGGAGATACAAATAGTATTTTGTACATGGAGTTGAATTATCCTTTTATATTCTGCACCTCTGCATGTTATATTCTTAAGGACTTAACGTCATTAATGTTGGGTTGGTTTTTGGTATCTTGCACAGAAACTTTTATATTTTACATGGGCCTGGAGCATGTTCTTTGTAACAGTCCCCGCAACAGTCAGACCTGAAGGAATTTTTCAACTGCAGGATGGACACAGCCTCATTCATGAAGATTGTTTGAGAGAGCTAGAGTAATGAGGATAAATATACAATTAAATTCCACATTATGGACACATTGTAGGCAATCAAACCATATTCTCGTGTCTACCTTGAAAAAAAAGTTAAGACAATGCAGGAGGGGAGAAAAACGTTTCATCTGCACTTGATGGAAATACAGAAATACCGAGTCATTGTAAAATCTGAACAAGAATCAAGCGCTAGAAAAGAAACAGAAGAAATATTTTTTAATTATCAATGGAAACCAGAACCCGATTTTCCTGAACAGCAATGTTTGATCACCCATCAATCTCGCTTCTTCAAATACACGCTTTTCCTGGTCACTCATACTTCACCTGCCAGTCCTCTTCCTCCTTCCTTACACTTCTGCTTCCCTTGCACTGTCCCTTCTGCTGCTACATACACTTCCACTGACCATCTCCCTTCGCACTCCGCTTCTACCACCCCCACTGCATGTCATACCTCTGTCCTGGTTTCTTCCACCTCGCCATCCCTCCCTTTCCCTTTTTATCTTCCAACTAGGATGATAGAAGCTGCTGATTTCCATGTTGCTCTTGGTCGTCAGTGAATGATGATGTTGAAATGATCAATGTCCAATAGGAGCAGACAATAGTGTATGTTTGCCACTGTTTGATGCACTGGAAATGGGATAGTTTTGTTTGCCATTGGACAGAGTGAAGCTTCGTTCTGGCCCTCTGACAGGGCAGTTAACCAAACAGCCTCATCAAGAACAGGACAAACATCTCCTGACGGAATCGGAAGTCCATGCCGAAAATTTCTTTGGAATATTATGAGGTCAGTGAGCATATTCTTCAAAAATACTGTGTTCTGTACTTTCGCTCTTTATTGTTTCAGCTGCTGTTCCAATGTCACTTGAAGTGAGATCAGAGTAACTTCCCATGCCACCAGTCGTACTTGACTCTTTGCGGCGTCAAGGACCCAGAACGAAATGTGCACAATGGGAATTCAAGAGAATCCTGCAATGTCCTCAGCTGAACAATGGGAATATCAATCTCTGCAAGTTGGTAATCAAGTCACATGTCATCCTGGACAGGGAATAAATTGCTGTTCCTTTACTAGAAGGTGGTAAAAAAAAATCTTGGGAAATCCTTACGAACAGCTCTGTGCATACACCTGCATCACTTGAATGAGAAGAGTTTCAGAAGGCAGCTCTGTGTTCCCTTCTGCAGAGCTATTGGTGATGACAAATAAAGTCTGCCCTTGCTAGTGCCTGCCAAAATCAATGGATAAAAGTGTCCTACTTAAAATATCAGAATATTTTATTTTTTCACAGCTTAGTCTAAAGTCTCAGAAAGGTAAGACTTTGCGAGATGAGTGACATCAGGAGCACAGCATGACATTGAGGTAACAATCCCCATCATTCAATCAGTTGCTTTCAGACGTGAATGCTGAGCACTTTTGTGACTAGATCCCAAGAAGCTCCCCCCTCCGCCTGGTTCAGTTGGACAGGAACTCGCGGAGAGGGTGTTGATATTGCCTGGGACAGAATCCTGCTCCCAGAATCCTGCTTTACAGTCAAGGTCTGACTGTTGCTTGATCAGTTCGTGAGAAATATAATGCAGCTCACTTTTACATTTTGTACAGCAAAGAGTTAATATCACTTTAATTCTTATATGTTTTAAAATAATACAAATGCATTGTTTTTCAGTTGAAAACAACAGAAGTGAAAATAATTAAATTACCAGAGTACACACCTAATTATTGCAGAATTTAGTGCATCATGTTCAGATCAGTGAACACGTCATCTTGCAGTCAGCAAATATGTTAAAAATAAACTTAAAACAAAACCCTGAATTCAGCCGCAGTGCGACCGGGCCTCACCACTACCGCCAAAACACTGGCTATCTCCTAAATCTGTCTAGACAGTATCTAAACTGGACTTGGACTGATATTCACACAATCCCTCACAATAGAACTGTTAGAGGCATCCGCAAACAACAAGGAAGTGCATGGAGCAGATTGGCCAATGAACGAGTACCGGGCTCATTGCTGGTCGAATTGCAGCTCAACATTTGTAAAAAAATGACCTGCCAACAACCAAGTCTCATAAGTTTATCTCTGTTGATGACTTCTGGTATGCCACCTCACCTCTGCAATTGTGCACCTTGGATCCGATCCTGAATGAAGTTATTATAGAGTGATGGACTCCTGCAGCACGTGTTGCCTTACATTGAATCCCTCATTCACCATATCCAGCGCATGTTACTCCACACGTCAGTGTCCAAACAGAATTGTCCAGTGACAAAGATGGTCAGCATATTCCCAACCCAACATTGTTGTGTGTGACTGGAGATAGAAATTTCTCTGGAAATGTCCTCAGCAAATCTAACTATTACCAGCAAAATCACATTACTGAAGGCCAACATCCTTCGATAATACCCACTTTCCGATTGTCCAAAAAGCACACATCTACCCATATATTCAGTTCAATTTTATGATAACAATATGATGAGAACAGTGCACAAATCACAGTAAAGGACTTTGAAATGATAAGACTTTTTACCACACCCAAGATCAAATGATTATTAAGTGCAAGGACTTTGAAAATATACAATTATTTTTCCCTTGTACTAATATATGTGCTAATATTTACACACAATTATTTTCATGGCAGCAATGTTATGGTGTCAGAGCAAACTTTGACGAGGAAACCTCCTGCTGAATCGCCTCCCTTAGCTGGTGGATCAGCCTTTGAATTATCCAGTCCCTCCAGCTGTTTGTTCATATCACAGAAAACGAATGGAATTAGTTGAAGACTGCCACGTGTAATGCTCGGCATCATTGAAGGAGGCTGAATTAGATCATCCCATCGACACTTCTGTCTGAACATTGTTGTAAGTATTTCAGCCTCATGTTTTCGACTGTTCTGAGGAAGGGTCATGGACCCGAAACGTTCACTCTGTTCTTTTTTCTTCACAGGTGCTGCCAGACCTGCTGAGCTTTTCCATCAACTTCTGTTTTTATTATCTTTTCTACTGTTGTGTTGGGCTCTTCCATCATTGAGGAAGGTGATATTTGTAGAGAGTCCTCCTCCAGTGAGTTCTTTGATTGTCCAACACCGTTCAGGACTGGATGTCACAGCATTGCAGAGATTAGGTCTGATTCGTTGGCTGTGGGTTCACTTGGATCTGTCCATCATTTGCTGCTTGTTATATTTGCTGAGTAAGTGGTCTTCATCTCATTTATAGATGGTATTGCTGCTGCTTTTGGCAGGCTCTCCTGTGTTGTTCATTGAACAAGGGTGTATCACGGGCTTGATCGTCATAATAAAGTGTAGGATATGCAGGGCAATGATATTCAAAACCGCGCTGGAGTAAAATTCTGGTGTTGTTGGTGACCCATATCACCTCTCACAGCCCAGAGTTGAGTTGCGAAATTTACTTGAAATCTAAACCATTTAGCACAGTCGTATTGTCATACACATGATGGAGAGTATTCCCAATGTAAAACTGGGACTTCATCTCTCGAAATAGTGTGTGCATTAGTCACAGTTACTGATGTAGTCATGGAGCCATGTATCTGCATCCGGCAGATTGGTGAAGATGAGGTCCATTACGTTTCTCCCTCTCAGTCGGTCCTTCCCCACCAATTGCTGCCCCAGCCCAGGAGCTAAGTGCTTTCAAACCCAACCATCTCGATCAGGAATGCTGCTGCTGATTCTGTCTTGTTCGTGGTTTTGAAATGGACCACCCTGTATACATTCTCCATCTTTTCCACTCTCTCAGTGTTTCCTCCAAGTGCTGCTCAATGTGGAGGAGCACTGATCCACCAGTTCAGGGAGATGATTCAGCCAGAAGTTTCTGTGTCAAAATCTGATCTGACACCATGAGGCTTCATTATGTCACATTGTTGCTTGACTGCTCTGTAGGATGACTCCCCCAATTTTGTCACTAGTCCCCAGAAACTAGCAAGGACAACTTTGGAGTGTCTACAGGGTTTCTTATTTTTGCGGCTGTCAACCGAAGGGGCCGAAGGGCCTCTGCTGTCCTGTATGACACTGACTCCATGGCTCTTGGGATTAAACCCTCCAAGGTCTCACTCCTTCAGTTACTCCCAGTTCCTTGTCTATGCCACTGATTTCTACAATTTGTTCTCCATTAATGTGCAATTCTGTGTTTTTAATCTGTCCAGCTGTGCCTACAACTTTCTTTGGCATCACCTCCAGCTGCGACATCCATCTCCTTCTGCAACCCTCCCTATCTCTCCAGCCTTCTCCAGTCCCACTCGCCCTCCCTATCTCTGTGACCTTTCCCAGCCCCTTCGCCCTCTAATCTCTCTAACGTCCTCCAGCCCCATTCGCCCTTCCTATCTCTTTGACCTCCTCCAGCCCCACTCACTCTCCGTATCTCTCTAACCTCCCAGCACCATTCAGCCTCCTGATCTCTTTAACCTCCGCCAGCCCCATTCACTCTCCTGATCTCTGTAAGCTCCCAGCCCCATTCACCCTTCCTATCTCTTTCAACTCCTCCAGTCACACTCGCCCTCCCTATCTGTCTAACCCAACCAGCCCTATTCACAGTCCCTATCTCTCTCTCCTCCCCGCCCCATTCACCCTCCCCATCTCTCTAACCTCCTCCAGCCCCATTCGCCCTCCCTATCTCTCTAAACACCTCCAGCCCCATTCACTCTCCCGAGCTCTCTAACCTCCCAGCCCCATTCAGCCTCCTGATTTCTCTGAGGTCCGCCATCCCCATTCACACTCCCTATCTCTTTCACCTTCTCCAGTCCTCCCTATCTCTCTAACCTCCAGCAGCTACAACTCTCCCCTTATCCTGTGAATGAATGAAGAAAATAATCTCTGTAACCTGTTCCACCATGCACAGGCCTCACTATCTCTGTAATGTCTCTCGCCCCACATTCTCATTTCTGTAACTTCTTCTAGCCCATAAAACCTCGAATTTCCTCCAGATTTCACTCCTTCCTATCTCTGTAAACTCATCCATCAACTACACTGCTCCTAATTTTGTCATCACCTCCTTCCCCTGTCCCATCCCTCTCTCAGTAAACTCCTTCATTATCTACTCCATATCTCCTCCAGCCACTTCAACTCTCCCTATTTCTACGATTTTCTCCAGCACCTACATTCCTCTACATCTCTGTCACCTCCCACAGCTCTGATAACCTCTACATCTCTGTGACCTTCTCCAGCATCTACACCCACTCCCTAACCCTGTAACATTCTCCAGCACCTACACTCTTCCATATATTTGTAACCTGCTCGAGCATGTACATGCATCTCTTATCCTTGTAACCTCCTCTGACCCCTAAAACTTTCACATATCGAGTGGCATGGTCGATCATTGGTTAGCACTGCTGCCTCCCAGTGCCCAGGACCTTGGCTCAATTCCAGCCTCAGGCAACTGTCTGTGTGGAATTTGCACATTCTCCCTGTGTTTGTGTGGGTTTCCGCTGTGTGGTCTGGTTTTCTCCCACAGTCCAAAGATTTGCAGGTTAGGTTAGGTTAGATTAGCAGGACTGGCTACGGGAATTGCAGGGATGGGGTAGGAGAGGTGTGTCAGTGTGGACTTACTGGACCACTGTTGGGATACTATACTGTTATCTGTTGTATGTGAAGAACAGAAGATCAATAACTCGCTCAGTCCCATTTCAGAGACAAAGGAAGAAACAGTTGTGTACGTCGAACCTGATATAGAGGAACAGGAGAGACCCTTCAGCTCATTGAAATTTTCACAGCAACAGTTAGATCCCTTTAGACCTGAAATGTCTTCCACAGCAACAGGAGGAGGATATTCAGATTTTGAGCCTCTGACTTAGGTACAGAAGCGAAACATTCAGGTGCTAGAGTCTGTGACCCTGGGAACATGAGGAGGACATTCAGCCCATCAAGTTTGTAAAACAGGAAAAAAATGAGGCCGTTCAGCCAGACAAGCCTCTTACACAGCAAACAGAGCAGAACTTTTAACCTTTTTTGTCCGTTACGCAGGAATTGGAAATTAATCTCGAGGTTACAGAAAGGGAGGAACTAAGACTATTCATCATCATTAGGGAATAAAATTCAATGAGAAACTATTGGGATTGAAGACGAATTGTTAGAATCTATATCTAAGGAATTAATAACATGACATTTGCAAATCAAATTACAATCCATCAGCGTCTGCAAGGGTTTTTGTTTTGAAGGGTAAATCATCTTTGAGTAATTTGCTTGAGTTCTTTAGAGATGTGACCAGCAAGCTGGATAGCAGGGATCTTGTGTGTGTATTATATCTGGACTTCCAGAAAAAAAGTGGGTAACACACATAAGACCAATATGCAAGATAAGATCAAGTAGTGTCAGGAGTAATTTATTAGCTTGAATAGGGGATTGGCGAACCATCAAAATGCAGAGAGATGGGATAAATGGGTCTTAACAACATTGTACTCTATCTGCTAGACCTTTGTCCACTCACTCAGATTATCTATATCCCTCTGCAGACTTTCAGTGTCTTCTGCACTCTTTGCTTTACCACTCATCTTAGTGTCATCTGCAAATTTTGACACACCACACTTTGTCCCCAACTCCAATCATCTATGTAAGTTGTAAACAATTGCAGTCCCAATACTGATCCCTTAGCCACACCACTAGCCACTGACCGCCAACCAGAAAAACACCCATTTACCCTTACTCTTTGCTTTCTACTATCAACAAATCCTCTACCTCTGTTTTCTCCTTCACAGATGCTGCCAGACCTGCTGAGCTTTTACAGCAACTTTGTATTTGTTCCTGATTTACAGCATCCGCAGTTCTTTTGCTTTTTTCCCCTCCAGATCGGCTCAAAATAAATTTTCAAAAAATCAAAGAACTGTGGACGCTGGAAATCGGAAACAAAAACACAAATTGCTGGAGAAACTGGGAGCTTTGAAAAATCTTCACTGGATTGAACTGATTAACTTTGCTTTCACTATACAGATGCCAACAGACCTGCTTCATTTCTTCAGCAATTTCAGTTTGTGAATAAATTCCAAAGACGTGTGTAAAATCTGCCCAACATGGAGCAGTATGACACCAGGAAGTGAATGACAGCGCAAGGCGCACAAATTCATTGGTTTTGAAACTACATAAGGCTGGAATCACTGACACTACAAAGCTCTTAATCATGGTCAGAGAGAGAAACACGGAGAAACACATTCACTTTAAAAACAGAAGATGAAACAACTGGAAGGGAAAAGGTTCAGATGAATATGTTAAAGGGTTTTGAGGAATGTGACAAATATGAGACATGACACCATGGAAAGACCCTCAGAATAATAAGAATATTAAAATGGATGTGTTACCACATCAGAACCCAGAGTAGGTCACTGTGTACAGGGGCAATGGGGACTCGGTGTGAACTGGGGGACAGGCAGCACAATTACATTGCACTTATTGCAGTTCAGAACTGTGCACTCATGTGGTGATGTAGACCACAGCAACAGCAGAAGCAGAAGCAGAATTGTATTCAACCACAATCTGTAACTTTTTTGCCCGGGATAATCCCTCAGTCTCCTATTACCATCAAGACAATCAATGGTTCAGTGACGAGTGCGGCTGAACATGCCAGGATCAGAACAATGTGAACCTAAAATTGATGGCAACCCATTAAATCTACTGCACTTGGCTGCTTGCATTCCAAACAGCAGGACTAACATATGATAGAGAGGGCAAAGTCATCCCAAGGCCGACTAATCAGATCTAAGCTCTGTCACATCCAGTCATAAATGGTGATGGAGTATTAAACACCTCACTGGAGGAGAGGGCTCCACAAATATCCCCATCCTGAAAAATGGAACAGCCCCACACGTCAGTGCAAAGGATAAGGCTGTAGTATCTGTACCATGCTCAGCCAGAAGTATTGAGTGGATGATCCACCTCACTCTCATCATGATGTTCACAGCATCACAGATGTCAGTCTTCAACCAATTCGATTCGCTGCACGGGACATCAAGAAACAGCTGAACACAGTAGATACAACAAAGGCGATGGGCCCTGACACCATTCCTGCAAGAGGACTGAAGTTTTGTGCTGCACAACAAGCCGTGCCCCTGGGGAAGCTGTTTTATTTCAGCTCCAACTCTGACATCTACCTGGCATTGTGGACAACGACTCAGCTATGTCCAGAGCAGTCAGACAGCGGAGAAATAACTTGCTCAATGTGGTTTCTGATGGTTCCTCATATGGAGATGGTGTATGTTAGTGCTGCCCATAACTGAACAGCACAAAATGGCCAACGGCTACCATGGTTAATGCAGCAGAATAAGGTTGACAATAACATCTCAATTTTGCTGAATCTGCATAAATACATAGATTATAACATTTAATATTTGATACCAATAGAAGCTCGAGGCTGCAGCTGATGGATAAGACATAGATAAGAACATCTAACACAAATTCATTGTTTAATCAACAATTATAATTATAGATCTGAATTAGTATTAGAAAAAAAAATAAGGAAATGATTCAAACCAATTTCATACTGGAAATATCAAACCCGCCTTTGTCATTACAGGCAGGAATGAATACAGAGATTACAAGACGTTGGAGTGAATTGCCTGAACTCATTAAGACACAACTTTTCAGTTACAGAACTCTAATATTAGTTGTAATCACATAACCTTTTGGAAAATGGTCAAAAATCAATATTATTTCCTGTAATGAGAATTTTAATAGGTTCTGAAGTAATCAGCAAATATTGGTAGCTACCACAGTGCAGCTGTTGTTACTTGAATATCCATTGTGAAAAGCCTCAAGAAAGGAAATAAGAGTCTGGAAGACATCATGAAGGACCAAGGGTAGATCACAAGCCTGTTTTTCTCTTTGTAGTTTTGCTAAGGCATGCTTAAATTATACCAGCGAGTCAATTACAGAGGACAACGGCTCCATTGACTAATGGTAATCAAAGCTGGCGTGGAGGTGGGGAGGTGCGTGTGCACTCTAAGTTTAAACTGTGTAAAGTAAGACATTCTGAAGCTTTGTATGTGCCTTTTTTGCTGTGCTGTAACTGAAGGGTAAATCACAATACAGTTCACCTGAACCTGCCTCATTAGAAATATGAAATCTAACAGTGCAGTTGTGGGAGTGTCACTGGATTAGTAATCCAGAACAGGCTAATGCTCCGGCAGTAAAAGTTAAAAACAGTTAATAAGATATTGAGATCTAAAATCTGGTGTCAGCAATAGTTACCTTGAACCTAATGTCGATTGCTAACACCAATTTGCTTCATCGATGTACTTTCAGGAAGCAAATCTACTGTGCATTCCTTGTCTGGCCTAAAAATGATTCCAGACACACGGACATGTGCTGAACTCTTCAATGGTCTCTGAAACAGACAATAAAGACAGTCAATTGTATCAACGTGCTCCACGGTCTTAACAGATCAAACCGATGAGAATACCCGGCTCCAGCGTTGGTACCAGAAAAGGGAATGGGAAACGCATTTCTGTCGACCTGCAGAGGCCTCCTTCCTAACATCTGAGAGCTTGTGGTAACATTTACAGAGCTTTCCCACAGACTACACAGAGACATTGGGAAAGGAGTACGCCATTCCGCCCATTAAGCCTCCGTCCTTTCTACGTCACGACCGACCATCTTTTCAATGCACTTTACACACACAATGTACATATCCTCAATGTGGGTGACCGTCGGAAAAATATAAAGTAGGAACTGCAGTAGGTACTTCGGCCCATTGAGTTTTCGCCCTCAAATAATGGTGGATGAACTTTTATCTCCACACTATACTCCTGATTACTTCCCATCCCTTTAGTGCCGAGAAATCCTTATTTGTAGTCAATGCTTTGGCTTTCACAGCCTTTTGTGGCAGAGAATTCCCCAGGTTCATCAATCTCTGAGTGCAGACATTTATTCTCATCTCAATGCAGAGTGGCCTGGCTGTACTTAATGCTGTGACCACTTTTATTATACGACCCAGCCAAGGGAAGATTCATCAGTGCTTCCAATCTGTCTCACCCTGTCAGAATTTTGTATGTTTCACAGAGATCTCCACTCATTTTCTAAAACATCAGGGAATACAGGTCCATTTGACACAAATTCTGCTCGCACAACAAAGCCTGCGATCCCTGAGATCAGTCTCGTCATCCTTCGCTGCTCTCCCTCAATGGAAGCTTTTTCCTTTATTTGGTAAGGAGGCCAAAACTGCACACAATACTGCACAATGTTCGAGATGAGGTCTACCAAGGCTGTGTACAACTGCATTAAGATACCTTTACTCCTGCACTCAAATGCCCTTGCAATGAACGTCGACACACATTTTATCTTTCTAACTGCTTTCTGTTCCTAAAAATTGCTTTCAGTGACTGGTGCACAAGGAGATCCAGATTCTTTTCAATGTTACTGCTACCCACTTGCTGTGGTCTATGTAAACTGGTCAGCATGCCAATTCTATTCCCGGTATTGACTTCGAGCTCCAAAAGTCATTGCCCTGCGTTAACCTCGGAGGTCTGTGCAGAAGAAAACATAAAACGGGAGTATAAATCCGTTCATAGATCAACACTTTTCAAATGGTTGGCTATTGGTGTATTTTTCTCACCAAAGTGCACAATGTCACATCATCCACATTGCTCTTCATTTCCCAATATTTGCTCATTCACTCCACTTGTCTCAATCAACTTGGAGCTTTTTCACATCCTCCTCACCATTCACCGGCATCATTTAGTGCCGTCAGCAGACTTGGAAATATTACATTTGATTCCATCAACTAAACGTTTCATATGTAATTGTGATTAGCTGGGGCTCAAGAACTGATCCCTGCAATACCCCATGAGCCTTTCACTCAAAAAAATACTTTTATTCCTGCTCACTGTTTCCTGTCAGCTCTCCCAGTCTGAAACACTGTCCATATATTAGCACCCAATGGTATAAGATTTGATTTAGCACACTCGGCTTGGAATGGTATCAAAAATCTTTCTGAAAGTACAAATTGATTGCTTCCATTGCTTCCCCATAATTTGCCTACGAGTCGGTTTATCAAATATGATTTTCATTTTTCATTTTTCAATCTATGCTGACGTTGTCTGTGCCCATTACTTTCAGTCTCAATAATTTCTCCAAAACGATGTCTTTAATAATTTCATTCTATTCCCTTTTACTCACCAGACTTTGGTTTCCTAGTGCTGCTGGCAAAATGTTTTGTTTTGTTTTCTTCTGTGAGGGCAGAACTGAAGTAGTTGCTTCATAGTTCTGCCATTTCCCTTTTCTCCATTCTCCAGTTTAAGACTATAAGGAACCTGCAGCTGTTTTCTCTTAGCTTTCACATTGGCATAATTTTAGAAGCTCTTCCAGTTCACTCGTATAACGCTTGCTAATATACCCTTCAGAAACAAAAAAAATCCTGTTTTAAGCTGGGCTTCCACAATCATACAATCTCAGAAGAATAGGCTCTGTGCCGTCAGAAATGCAGCACAATCTACATTAGTTCCATTTTCCTCAAGCAGGCCCGTAACTGAATACTGAGACAATTCAAGTGCTCGTCCAAATACTTTTTTTTAACGTTTGTGAGGGTACCCACCACAACTACAATGTCATGAAGTGGACTTCAGACCCCAACATTTTCTGAGTGTAAAACAATCCTCACATCCTCTTTAAACCTCAAGCCCTTTACTTTAAAAGTATGTTCCCTTGATCTTAGCCGTTTGATGAAAATGAACTGCTGCTGTCTATCCACCCTGTCCACGACCCTTGTAATTTTATCCTTGTAAATTACGACTTCCTCAGGCTTCTCTGCTCCAAAGCGAACAACCCAAGCTTATTCAGCCTTTTCTCATCACTGATATGCTCCATCCCAGGTAATATCCTGTTGAATTTCCTCTGCACTCCCTGCAGTACAATCACATCATTCCTGTCATATTGCATCCAGAACTGCACACAGTATGCCATCTGGCCTAACCACAGTCCTGTATAGCTCTTATAATCTATGCCTTGAAGAATAAGGGCTAGGCCTACGGTCCTCTATGCCTTCTTAGCTAAACTATTACCCTGTCCATTCACATTCAGGGATGTGTGGCGAAGAACCCTTTGAGCTTCCTAGTGTGCTGCCATTCATTGAGTACTCCCCTGTCTGTTTCTTTTTTGCTGAAGTCCATCACCTGATATTTATCAGGTTTAGATTCCATCTGCCGTTGATCTGCCCATCTGATCATTCCATCTATATCTTCCTGTAACATAAGACATTCCTCCTCACTTACAACCACACTGCCAATTTTTGTGTCGAACACAAACTTACTGATCACACTCCCCCCGTCCCCTCCACTTTCACATCCACATCATTTATGAATACCAGAAACATTAAAGGACACAGCATTGATCCCTGTGGTACACCAGCGGACACTGGTCTCCAGTCACACAACAGCCATCTACCACCACTCTCTGTCTCCTGTCGCTAAGACAATTTTGGATGAACTTGCCAAGTCATCCTTGATACCATGAGATTTTACTCTCTTTATCAGTTTCCCATGTGGGGCTTTGTGAAATGTCTTTATGAAAAATCATGTAAACCGACTCCTCGAAAAATTTCAATACAATTCGTGATAAAATTATGATAATGTCATGCTGACGATCTCTGATCAAACTGTCCCTGATAAATTCCAATTTTATACCAGCCAAAATCATCAATCCCTGCTTGCATCTTATAGCACTCTGCTCAAGAGTTCGCTTCACAATCCATCTTCTTCGATTCTGCACTTGCATCCTCCTTCTCCCAAGGAAAACATCTGCGAAACACGCATGTAACAATCTACCAATGTTTTCCAGCTTCACACACAGCTTTTCTCTTTGCTTTCTAACGGGCCCAAATTGTTCCCTGGTTATTTTTTTCTGCTTGGTGTACTTTTACAATACCTTGGGTTTCTCTCAAACTTGCCTGCCAGCACTTCTCCATGCCCCTCTGTTGTTTGGTCCCCTCTGTGTGAATGTTCTAAATTTCAATGAAATCCCCTCACATTCTTTGAAACTGGAGAGAACACAGGCTGAGTTTCCTCATCACACAATCTTGGCATTTAAGGGATTAATCTGGTGAATGTTCATTGCAATTACTCTGTCGTCAGTGTATTCTTTCTTAGATTGTGACACAAAAACTGTACACAATACTCCAGGTACAGTCTCACCAACACTCTCTGCATCTGCTACAGGATGTATTTACTTCGTTATCCCAATTCCTTTTAAATGAAATTAAAACTAGCTTTTATTTTCCCATTTGACCATGTTATTCCCAATACATTTTGGTTTAATTTTACTCACTAACTCACTGCATAAGTTCGTAAAAGATTCCTCCTGAATATCCAACTATACAACATCCACTGGCACTCCATTGTCCATGTCTACAAGAAATACCTTCAAACAACTATGGTCAATTATGATTTTTCTTTCGTAAATACATTACCATTCTTTCCAATTTTCAAAATACTTTCCAAATATCCAACGTCACATCCTTTATAATAAATTCCAAAAGATTTCCAAGTGCGAATGGGAAGAGAACTGGTCTGCAGTCGCCACACTTCCTCTTCATCCCTTCTTAAATCATTGGATTGCATTCATAACGTTCCATTATCCAGAATGGATTTCTGCCTTTTCAGAAGGTACAGGAAAATAACACGGTGACGCCCAATGCAATCAATATGTCGATTGCTGCTTACTCCGAAATTCCGGTATGAAGTACATCCGGTCCATCAGATTTATCAATACTCACTCCAGTTACGTTCCCAAGTACTACCTCGTTACTGATATGAATGATCTTACTCTTTAGTTACACAAGTCCCATGGTCACTTGGCATTTCTGGGAAATTTTCTGGATCTTCCTCCATGAAGACAGACACAAAGTAGCTGATTAGTTTCCCTTTAAATTCTCATTTCTCTACAATAAATTATCCTATCTGTGCACTTAGTGTTCCACATTTGGCCTTGCTTTTGTTTTCCTTTCAAATAGCAACAGAAGTTTGTCGGCAGTCGTTGTGTTTCTTTGTTCATTTGCATTCTTGCAACTGCTCTGCCCGACACCATAAAAAGCTCCAGAAAATTGGGAATGCAGCCCAGACTTCTCAAGCTAGCCAACCTCCCATTCATAGACTCTATCTACACTTTTCATTGCTGTAGAAAGGCAACCAAAATCATCAAAGACCCATCTCACCGCGGTTATAATCTCTTCCAACCACTTTCGTCGGGCTGAAGATACAGAAGTTTAAATACAATTACAACAGATTCAAGAACGGCTTCTTCCCCATTGTTATTAAACTGCTGAATGGACTTCTTTCATTTCAAGTCTTGTATTGATCTTGTTTTTGTATACCTCCTGCCATAACCTTGCATGTCTCACTCGATATAAACACCCTATGATCTGTATGTCCATGTATGTTATGATCTGCTTGTACTGCACGCAAAACAAAACTTTTCCCTGTACTTAGTTAAGTGAGACAATAATAAATCAAATCATTGTTTTAAATTTTCCTGTCAATTTCTTGCTCTTACTTTTCTTGGTCCTAAATTTCTCTGAATCCATTGCTTACCAAAATATCTGGTATTTTTATAAGCTGCTTCCTTTAATCTAATGTAATCTTTAACATTTTTTGTTAATCATCGATGAACCACCTTTCTCTTTTGCTGAATGCACTTTGGTGGATATATGTACATTAGACACCTCACAGTGTTCCAAAAATAATAGACATTGCCTGCCTTGCATTGAATCTTTTGCATGTACTTTTGCAATTCACTGAAGCCAACTTGCCCCATAGACCTTCACGGTTGGCCTGACTCAGATTTGTAACCGCAGTTTCAAAAAAAGTAAAAAGTGTTTTGCGTTCAGGCATCATGTAAAATTCAATATGTTATGATGACTATTCCCAACATCTCCTTTACAGCAAGACTTTCAATTCGGTGTTCAGATCACACAGCACCAATTCCAAAACAGCCTGATCTCTAATTCAGTGCTCAACATACTGTTGAAGCAAACCATCCTCATACACGCTCATGAAATCCATTTTTCCCAGAGTTAGCAATCACTTGGCTTTACTAGTTTAGACACAACTTGAACTTATCCATTACTATTGCAGCACTCACAAACTTGTAAATCTAATTTCCTGTTTTATAACCTACTCAACACTTTTATTGCAGTTTTGACTCCGAAACATAACTCCCATGAATGTTTGCTTCTCCTTGCTGTTTCTAAGCTCCACCTCACCAGATTCTGTAGAATCTGAGCAACGTGGGCTCTAGGGAAATTCAGACGAGGTATTTGGTAAGACCTATCTCGATTTTGAGATCATTTTGCCACATCTAATCTGTCTTCCCAAACCTTATTGTGACATTTTCACCAGATTTTCATTATGCTGGTGAAGTAGAGAAGGAGAATAAACTTTCAACGATGTTGTGCGTTCCTCCAGACAGCTGACATGGCTCAAACCTGGGTGGGAAACTTAGAACAGACTGGCAAACTATTGCTGCCACTGCATAGGGTCTTAATGAGATCACATCTGGAGTAGTGTGTACAGATTTAGTCTCCTCACTAATGCATGGATAGTGTTGCATTGGAAGCAATGAATGTACTAACTTATAAGGAAAGGAAGATCAGGTTAATCTGATACACATTGGAATTTACAAGAATGAAAGATGATCTTATTTTTACATAGAAGGAGTCAGCAACAGAAACCAATTCCACAGCAAATGGAGGAATTCGATCTGCTTTTCCAGCCTGTTACACAGGAACGGAGAAGTATACTCAAGCCTTCAACCCAGTTACACGAGAATAAGACGAGGCTATTCAGCTCCTGGAGCCTGATATACAGTCACAGGAGGAGGCTAATCAGTCCCTCCATCCTATCTCACAGGACCTAGAGTAGGACATGGAGCACTACTATCTCGTTGCAAAGCAACAGTATCGGTCCATTCAGCCTCCACACCTCTGCGATACAAGAGATGGAAGAGGCCGCAAAGTGACTGGAGGTTGGTGCACTGGAATAAGGACAGGCCATTCAGCCCATCAAGCCTGATGCACAGGAACTGAGAAGTACACAAAACAATTTGAAATCTTAATGGCAATGGAGCAGTTAATTAAGCCATGTGCCTGTTATATGGGAGCAGAAGAAGAACAATCACTCAGGGATGGCGGAGGAGACCGTTCAGCATCTCGATGCTGTGTTGGACGAATATGAGGAGACCCTTCAGACCCTTGAACAACACAGCAACAGAAAGATTCCATGTCCCCTGAAGCCACTTATACATCAACAGGAGGAGGACATTCAGACCTTGAGTCTTACTCAGGAACATGAGTAAGGCATTCTGGCCATCTAGACCATAATGTAAGAACACCAGGAGGACATTCAGCCCATCTAGTTATAAACAAGGAACTGAATGAAACCATTCAGCCATTCATGCCTCTTACGCAGCAATCAGAGCAGACGTTTTACAGCCTTGTGCCTGTCGCACAGGAATTGGAAAGTGAGCATAGAGGTTGTAGAAAGAGAAGAACTTAGAATAACTATGTTCACTAAGGAATAAAAAGTAGTGAGTAGACTATTGAGGTTGAAGGTAAAGTGTCAACTTCTATTACCTAGGAGTTAAAAACAGCAGATTTGCAAAGTCAAACCACAATCCATCAGAGTCAGTATGGTTTCATGGAGAATAAATCATGTTGAATTATTTGATTCAGTTCTTTAACAATGTGACAGGCAATGTGGATAATAGGAATTCTAGAGACGTTATATGTCTGGACTTCCAGAAGGTATTGGATAACGTGCCGGACAAATGTTTAATCTGTAACATAACAGCACGCGGGCGAGGAGGAATTTATTAGCATGGATAGAGAATTGGTGAACCAACAACATGCAGTGAGATGGCATAAGGATGTGTAGGTTTATGATTGGAACTTTTGAGGTGTTACAGAGTTCAGTGCTCAGGCCCCAACTATTTGCAATTTTTTGTATTACTTGATTGAAAGGATAGAAGATACTATAGCCAGATTTTCAGCTCACATTAAAATGGGGGGAAAAAACGTAGGTTTGCAATGAAGCTGTAAGAGATTTACAAATGGAAATGGATAGTTTCAGTGAATGGGCCAACATTTTGCAGTTAAACTTAATGTGTACAAGCATGGGGTTATCCATTTTGGTCAGCATAGTACAAAACCAACTTATTATCTCAATGTCAAGAAACTTCAGAGTGCTTAAGTGCAAAGGGATCTGGGTTTCCTTGAAAATATCAGACAAAATTCATACTCAGCTACAGCAGGTAGTGAGGAAGGCAAGTGCAATTTCTGCATTTATTTCTAAAAGAATAGAGTACCAATGTAGCGAAGTGAGACTGCAACTATGTAAGACATTAGTGAGTCTGCAGCTGGAGTACCTTGTATAGTTATGGTGTGCTGAATTGAGAAGAGATGTAGTTGCATAGGAAGCAATTCAGAATAGTTTAATGAGATTTATTCCATAAATAAGGAGTGTGTTATGAAGAGAGATTGAGCAATTCAGGTCTGTACTGTCTGGAGTTTAGAAGAATGAGAGGAGATTTCATTGAGGTATGTAAGATGCCAAAGGGAACTGACAATGTAGATGTGGAATTCACGAACCAAGATGAAGAGACATTGAATAAGTGATGAGTTATGGAAAGTGGGCAGGAAAGTGGAACTGAGGCCAAGATGACATCAGCTATGATTGTATTAAATGACGGAGCAGGTGAGAGGGGAGAATTGCTGACTGATGCTCGTCGTTCTTATTCAGACCTTTGCATGTGCTGCACAGGAATGGGGAAGGACTGGTTATCAAACAGAAAGCAGACGCTCAGGAAAAATCAGTCCTGATCAGTTTGACAGAATGTAACCAGTGGATTCACACAGTGACCAGTGCTAGGTCGTCAACAATTTGCAATCTATATCGATGACTTGGAGGAGTGGAACAAATGGGCTGTAACTACATTGCGCGATGACGTGAAGATAAACAGGAAATTGAGCTATCGATAGAAGATGGATTCTGTAAATGAATACAGTTAGGTAAAGCCAATGGGTAATAGTTTGCCAGATGGAATATAATGTGGGGACTATTCCATCACACTCCTGACTTGTGCCTTGCAGATGGTGTACAAGCTTTGGGGAGTCAGGAAGTGAATTATTCCCCACAGTATTCCTAAACTCTGACCTGAACTTTTAGGCACTGCGTTCATGTGGGGAGTCCAGTTGAGTTTCTGCTCAATGGCAACTCCCAGGATGTTGATGTTGAGAGATTCAGTGATGTGAACACCATTGAATGTTGAGGGGTGGTGGTTAGATTGTCTCTTTTTGATGATGGTCATAGCCTGACTGTTATGTGGTACAAATATTGCTGGCACTTGTCAGCCCAAGCCTGAATATTATCCAGATCTTGTTGTATTGGATACAGACTGCTTCAGTGTCTGAGGAGTCACGGATGGTGCTGAACATTGTGCAATCATTGGCGAACATCCGCACTTCTGACCTTGAGATGGAAGGAAGGTCATTGATGAAGCAGCTGAAGATGGTTGGGCCTCGGACACTACCCTGAAGAACTCCTGCAGAGATGTCCTGGAGCTGAGATTATCTTCCTATGTATTATATATTACTCCAACCACCAAAGAGTTTGCCCCCAATACTCATTGATTCCAGTTTTGCTTGGGCTCCTTGATGTTACTGTCAGCCAAGTGCATCCTTGATGTCAACGGCCGTCGCTTTCACCTTCTCTTTGGAATTCAGCTCTTCTGCCCATGTTGAACCAAGGCTGAAATGAGGCCAGGAGATGAGTAGTCCTGGTGGAAACCAAACTGGGCGTCACTGAGCAGGTTATTGATGAGACAGGAGAAAATTTAAAAGCTGCGGGATTCCTAGCTTCTGTTCTGCTGTTGTAACCAGTGCAGTGATATGGTTTTGGAAGAAAAGTAAATAATTCAGCAATGGCAATGCCATTAGATGTCAAATGGTGAAAATGAGATTCACCATGTTCATGATGGCCATTGTCTGATATTTGTGTGGTACAAATGTTGAAGTCACATGTTAGCCTAAGCCCGCACATTGCCCAAATGTTATTGCGTTGGGTCATGGTCTGCTTCAGTATCTGATGAGTTGCAAATGCTTATGAACATGGTGCCATCATTAGTTAACATCCCACTCCCTACGATGGAGGGAAGGTCACTGATGAAGCAGGTAAAGAAGTTTGGGCATAGGAAGCTCCCCTGAGGAACATCCTGCAGAGAAGTCCTGAAGCTGAAAATAACTGACTTGCAAAAAACTGTAATCCTATTTCCTGTGGCCCAGCTAAGTCTCAAATAAATGGAGAGTTTCCCATAAGACCATAAGAACTAGGGACACCAGCAGGATGTTCTGTTCCTTAACCCTGCTCTGCCATTCAAATACAAAACGTGCTGCACTATAGCCAAACTTAAGCTGACAAGTGTCAAAGACTATTCACGCCACCCAAATGTCAGGCATTGACAATCACCAAAAAGAGTCCATATAACTACCGGCCCTTGGCGTTCAATGGTGTTAGCATCATTGAGTGCCCCACTATCAACATCGTGGGGGTAACCATTGACACAGTGGTTACAAGAGCAGGTCAGAAGCTGGGAATACTGCAGTGAGTAACTGACCTGTTGACTCCCCAAATCTTGTCCATTACCACAAAGCAAACGTCAGGAGTGTGATGGAATACTTCCCACCTTCCTGGGCAGGTGCAGTTCCAACAATACTCAAGAAGATCAACATCATCCAGGACAAAGCCAACACTTGAGTTGGCACCAGATCCGCAAGCATCCATTCCGCCCAGCTCTGACGCTCAGTAGAAACAGTACGTATCAGCTGCAAAGAAAGACTGCAAAAATTCACCAAAGATCCTCAGCACATTCCACGACCACTTCCAGCTAGAAGGAAACGGTCAGCGGATACGTGGTAACGTCACAGCCTGCAAGATTTTTTTCAAAGCCACTCGCCATCCTGACTGGGAAATATATCACTGTTCTCTCATGGTCACTGGGTCAACATTCTGGAATTCATTCCCTAAGTACATTGTGGGTCAGCTCATAGCTGGTGGAATGCATTGGTTCAAGGAGGCAGCTTACCATCACTTTCTCAAGGGCAACTTTCTCTAGTTGGGCTATAAATGAACTGCACTCGTCCTTGTGTGGAATGTGTATTACATCTTGTGGATGGTCCATGCTACAGCGACTGTGCACTTGTGATGGATGGAATCTACAAGATGGAATGCACCCAATTATCAAGGTTCTTAAAGTAAAAGCACATTCCAGACACAGGATAACTAACAGCAAGAAGGGCAAGTGCAATTAATGCATGGGAACATTAAGAACTTGAATCAGGATCAGACCGAAGTAGCAACAGATTGACAGAGCTAAGAAAGCCAACCAATGGATGTAATACCATTAAGTGGTCTGCTTTGAAGTGGGTGGTTTCAATCTTCTTGAGTGTTGTTGGAGCTGCATCACACTCCTGACTTGTAGTTAGAGGACAGGATTTATGGAATCGGAAGGTAATCTATTTACCACAGGATCCTTGTCTTTGATCTGCTCATGAAACCGTGGTATTTATTTGGTGATTTCAGCTCAGTTTCCGGTCAATGATAAACCTCAAGATGTTGTTAGGGTGATTTAGTGATAGCAATGTTGTTGAATTTCAATGGGTCAGAGTCTGTCTCGTTGGAGATGGATATTGCTGGCACTTTTGTGGTGCAAATGTTACTTGTCACTTGTCAGCCCAAGCCTGGCTGTTGTCCAAGTCTTGCTGCATTTGGATCTAGACGGATCGGTGATCTGAGGAGCTTGAGAATTGTAGTTCACACATGATTGCACATCACATCTGGCCGTCTGAAGGAGAGAACTCACAGACTGTGCTCTTTGCATGTACCTGCTGCCTTTGTCCATCCAGACGGGTTTGGAAGGTGTTCTCTTATAAGCCTTGATGAATTTCTGCAGTGTACCTTTTAGATGCTAAATATTGCTATTCTGAAGCATAACTGATGAAGGGGATGAATGTTTGTGAATGTGATAGTAATCAAATGGGCTGGTTTTTTTCCGGGTTATTTCTGGAGAATATTCCAACACACTTTTGGCTTCCCAAAGCCTGCCCACTATCTGTAAGACTGGAGTCAGGAGGTGAGTTACCCACTGTTGGATTCCTCGCCCCTGACTTGCTCTTGAAGTCACATTTATTTATATGACTCATTCAATGCAGTTGCCGGCCAATGGTAATTCCCACAGGATGATGATAAACATTCTGTTGGGGATGTAGTGATGGTAATTCCTTTGATTATTAAGGGAGTGGTTTGATTATTAAATATTCTATTTGCCTGGCTTTTGTATAGCCCCACTGTTTTTTCTCACTTGTTAGACCAAGCCTGAATATTTTCCAGGTTTGGTTGCATTTGAACCTGGACTGTTTCAGTGTCTGGGGAGACATATAATCAGTGAACATTCCCATGTCTGTCCTTATGAGGGAAGGAAGGTCATTGAAGCAACTGAAGATGTTTGAGACTCGGAGACTATCTTTCCTGAGGAAAAGCTGCAGTGATGTCTTGGATTTTAAATAACTGATGCTAACAACAACAACCTTTTTTTTTGCTGGAGATTTACTCCAAGCAGCAAGAAAGTTTCACCCAGATTCTGATTAACACTAATTTTAATTGGGCTTCTATTGTCATAGTCTGTCAAATAGTGCCTTGATATTAAGAATAATTACGCTCACATCCTCTCTGGATTTCAGCTGTTTTGAACCAAGCTTGGAATGTGATCAGGAGCTGTGTGACCCTGATGGAACACTGACTGAAAGTCACTAAGCAGGTTATTGCTGATTGAGCATATTATTGCTGACACTTTTTTTGTTTTCAGATTTAAATGCAGACTGTACGCCGGTATGTCAGTGAATGGCTGCAATGAAATTGCCCTGATTTTGTGTCCAGGATATTTTTGGACAATTAACCATATTGTTGGGAGATGGCAGTGTTCTTGCTGGACTGGAACAGCTTGGCGAAGGATGGGGCAATTTCCAGAGTCGGATATTACCAGGCCCGCAGCCATCACAGTCTTCAGTGTCTCCAACCATTTCTTGATAAAGCGTGGAGTGAATCAGTTTGCCTGAAAATTGTCAGCTGTGATGCTGGGGACCACTGCAGGAGTCCGAAATGTAATACCTGCTTGGCACTTCTGGCTTAAGATTGTTACAAATGCTTCAGCTTTTTTTTTTTGCCCTGATGTGCTGGGCTCCCCAAAAACTGAGGATTCAGTTGTCGGAGATCAGCCTCCTTCTTCAATGGTTTCTTTCATATCCATTATCTTTTACAACTAAATGTGCAGGTCTGCAGAGTTTAGATCTGATCCATTGGTTGTGAGATCACTCAGCACTTTCCGTCACTTGCTGCTTATGCTGTTTGGCATTGCAAGTCGTTCTGCTTGGTAGCTGAAGACAATAAGAACTTCTTCCAGGTTGTCACCTCATGTCTAGGTCAGGCTGCTGCTGCTCCTGGCATGTCCTTCTGCACTCTTCATTGACCAGGGTGGATTCCTGGCTAGTTGGTAACTGTTGAGTGGGAAATGTGCCGGGCCGTGAGGTTGCAGACTGTATGAGTCGTGCAGAGTATGATTCTGGTACTACTGATGGTTCACTGCTCCTCATGGATGCCTTGTCATTAGTTGCGAGATCTGCTTGAATTCTCTCCCGTTCAGCATAGAGGTTGCTACATAACATTGTGAAGGGGTAGAAAACGTGAAGATGTCACTTCCTTCCACAAGGATTATGCTGTGACACTCTTACTGATATATTAACTGGAGAGGTGAATCTGCAGCAGCCAGATTGGTGACGATGCAGTTAAGTATATGTTTCCCATTTATTGATTTTCTCATAACCTGCTGCAGAGCAGTCGAGCAGCCGCAAGATCCAGCAACAATGCTGAGCACTACAGTGACGAGATACCAAGAAGCTGTCCCCTCCGCCTGGCTCAGTTGGACAGGAATTAGCAGAGAGGGTGGTGATTTTGCCTGGGACAGAATCCTGCTCACAGAATCCTGCTTTACAGTCAATGTCTGACTGTTGCTTGATTTGTCCGTGAGAAATATAATACAGCTCACTTTTACATTTTTTACAGCCAAGAGTTAATATCACTTTAATTCTTATATGTTTCTGAAATAAACCAAATGCATTGTTTTTCAGTTGAAAACAACTGAAGCGAAAATAAATAAATTACCAGAGTACACACCTAATTATTGCAGAATTTAGTGACTCCAGTAAACAGCTGAATCATGTTCAGATCAGTGAACACATCATCTTGCAGTCAGCAAATCTTAAAACAAACTTAATAACAAACAAAAATAAACTTAAAACAAAACCCTGAATTCAGCCGCAGTGCTACCGGGCCTCACCACTACCGCCAAAACACTGGCCATCTCCTAAATCTGTCCAGACAGTATCTAAACTGGACTTGGACTGATATTCACACAGTCCCTCACAACAGACCTGTTAGAGGCATCCGCAAACAACAAGGAAGTGCATGGGGCAGATTGGCCAATGAACTAGTACCGGGCTCATTGCTGGTCGAATTGCAGCTCAACATTTGTAAAAAATGACCTGCCAACAACCAAGTCTCATAAGTTTATCTCTGTTGATGACTTCTGGTGTGCCACCTAACCTCTGTAATTGTGCACCTTGGACCCGATCCTGAATGAAGTGTTATAAAGGTGATGGACTGCTGCAGCACGTGTTGCCTTACGTTGAATCCCTCATTCACAATATGCAGTGCATGTTACTCCACACGTCAGTGTCCAAACAGAATTGTCCAGCGACAAAGATGGTCAGCATATTCCCAACCCAACATTGTTGTGTGTGACAGGAGATAGAAATTTCTCTGGAAATGTCCTCAGCAAATCTAACTATTACCAGCAAAATCACATTACTGAAGGCCAACATCCTTCGATAATACCCACTTTCCGATTGTCCAAAAAGCACACATCTACCCATTTATTCAGTTCAATTTTATGATAACACTGTGATGGGAACAGTGCACAAATCACAGTAAAGGACGTTGAAATGATAAGACATTTTACCACACCCAAGATCAAATGATTATTAAGTGCAAGGACTTTGAAAATATACAATTATTTTTCCCTTGTACTAATGTATGTGCTAATATTTACACACAATTATTTTCATGGCAGCAATGTTATGGTGTCAGAGCAAACTTTGAAGAGGAAACCTCCTGCTGAATCGCCTCTCTTAGCTGGTGGATCAGCCTTTGAATTATCCAGTCCCTCCAGCTGTTTGTTCATATCGCAGAAAATGAATGGAATTAGTTGAAGACTGCCACGTGCAATGCTAGCAACCTTTGGAGGAGGCTGAATTAGATCATCCCATCGACACTTCTATCTGAACATTGTTGTAAGTATTTCAGCCTCATGTTTTCGACTGTTCTGAGGAAGGGTCACTGGACCCGAAGCATTCACTCTGTTTTTTGCTTTCTTCACAGGTGCTGCCAGACCTGCTGAGCTTTTCCATCAACTTCTGTTTTTATTATCTTTTCTACTGTTGTGTTGGGCTCTTCCATCACTGAGGAAGGTGATATTTGTGGAGAGCCCTCCTCCAGTGAGTTTTTTGATTGTCCAACACCGTTCAGGACTGGATGTCACAGCATTGCAGAGATTAGGTCTGATTCGTTGGCTGTGGGTTCACTTAGATCTGTCCATCATTTGCTGCTTGTTCTATTTGCTGAGGAAGTGGTCTTCACCTCATTTATAGATGGGGTTAATGCTGCTTATGGCAGGCTCTCCTGTGTTGTTCATTGAACAAGGGTTTATCCCTGGCTTGATAGTCATAATAAAGTGCAGGATATGCAGGGCAATGCTATTCAAAATCGTGCTGGAGTAAAATTCTGCTGTTGTTGGTGACCCATATCACCTCTCACAGCCCAGCGTTGAGTTGCGAAATTTACTTAAAATCTAACCCATTTAGCACAGTAGTAGTGTCATACACATGATGGAGGGTATTCCCAATGTAAAACTGGGACTTCATCTCTCGAAATAATGTATGCAGTAGTCGCTGTTACTGATGTAGTCATGGATCGATGTACCTGCATCCGGCAGATTGGTGAAGATGAGGTCCCGTGCGTTTCTCCCTCTTAGTCGGTCCCAGCCCAGCAGATTTGTGCTTTCAAACCCACCTATCTCGATCAGCAATGCTGCTGCCGATCCTCTCTTGTTCGTGGTTTTGAAATGGAACACCCTGTATACGTTCTCCATCTTTCCCACTCTCTCAGTGTTTCCTCCAAGTGCTGCTCAATGTGGAGGAACACTGATCCACCAGTTCAGGGAGATGATTCAGCCAGAAATTTCTGTGTCAAAGTCTGATCTGACACCATGAGGCTTCATTATGTCACATTGGTGCTTGACTGCTCTGTAGGATGGCACTCCCAATTTTGTCACTCGTCGCCAGACACTAGCAGGACAACTTTGCAGTGTCTACAGGGCTTCTTATTTTTACGGCTGTCAACTGAAGAGGCCGAAGGGCCTCTGCTGTCCTGTATGATACTGACTCCATGGCTCTTGGGATTAAACCCTCCAAGGTCTCACTCCTTCACTTACTCCCAGTTCCTTGTCTATGGCACAGATTTCTACAATTTGTTCTCCATTAATGTGCAATTCTGTGTTTTTAATCTGTCCAGCTGTGCCTTTAACTTTCCTTGGCATCACCGCCAGCTGCTACATTCATCTCCTCCTGCATCCCTCCCTATCTCTCCAGCCTTCTCCAGTTCCACTCGCCCTCCCCATCTCTCTGACGTCTTCCAGTCCCATTCGCCCTTCCTATCTCTTTGACCTCCTCCAGCCCCATTCAATCTCTGGATCGATCTAACCTCCCAGCACCATTCAGCGTCCTGATCTCTTTAACCTCTGCCAACCCCATTCACTCTCCTGATCTCTCTAATCTCCCAGCCCCACTCGCCCTTCCTATCTCTTTCACCTCGTCCAATCCCACTCGCCCTCCCGATCTCTCTAACCCAACCACCCCTATTCACAGTCCCTATCCCTCTCACCTCCCCGCCCCATTCACTCTCCCCATCTCTCTAACCTCCTCCAGCCCCATTCGTCCTCCCTATCTCTCTGAACACCTCCAGCCCCATTCACACTCCCTATCTCTTTCACCTACTCCAGTTGCCCCCTATCTTTGTAACCTCCAGCTGCTACACCTCTCCCTTTATACTGTGAATGAATGAAGAAAAAAATCTCTGTAACCTGTTTCGCCATGCACAGGCCTCACCATCTCTGTAATGTCTCTCGCAACACATTCTCATTTCTGTAACTTCTTCTCGCCCATAAAACCTCGAATTTCCTCCAGATTTCACTCCTTCCTATCTCTGTAAACTCATCCATCAACTGCACTGCTCCTAATTTTGTCATCACCTCCTTCCCCTGTCCCATCCCTCTCTCAGTAACCTCCTTCATTATCTACTCCATATCTCCTCCAGCCACTTCAGCTCTCCCTATTTCTACGATTTTCTCCAGCACCTACACTCGTCTACATCTCTGTCGCCTCCCACGGCTCTGATAACCTGTCTATCTCTGTCAACTTCTCCAGCATCTACACCCACTCCCTAACCCTGTAACATTCTCCAGCACCTACACTCTTCCATGTATTTGTAACCTGCTCGAGCATGGACATGCATCTCTTATCCTTGTAACCTCCTCTGACCCCTAAAACTTTCTCATATCGAGTGGCATGGTCGATCATTGGTTAGCACTGCTGCCTCCCAGTGCCCAGGACTTTGGCTCAATTCCAGCCTCAGGCGACTGTCTGTGTGGAATCTGCACATTCTCCCTGTGTTTGTGTGGGTTTCCGCTGTGTGGTCTGGTTTTCTCCCACAGTCCAAGGATTTGCAGGTTAGGTGGACTGGCTATGGGAATTACAGGGATGGGGTAGGGGAGGTGTGTCAGTGTGGACTTACTGGGCCACTGTAAGGGTACTATACTGTTATCTGTTGTATGTGAAGAGCAGAAGACCAATAACTCCCTCAGTCCCATTTCAGAGACAAAGGAGCAAACCGTTCAGTACCTCGAACCTGATATAGAGGAACAGGAGAGACCGTTCAGCTCATTGACACTTACACAGTAACAATTAGATCCCTTTAGACCTCAACTGTCTTCCACAGCAACAGGAGGAGGATATTCAGATTTTGAGCCTCTGACTTAGGTACAGGAGCGAGACATTCAGATGGTTGGTTTGCAATGGGGTGTGTGATGTGGAGCGTAGTTTGAGCCGTACATCGGGTATTGGTCTTTATCTGAAATGCCATTCTTTCTTTCTATGTGGAGACATGAAGACAATAGGAATGGCTAACTACTTCTGTATGCAGAGACTGTAGCTGCTGCCAGGACAGCCGACATTCACCAACATGATGTTCTGTGCATGGTCACACTGCAACATTAATGGAATGAGATGTCCTCCAGTTCCTCTGCCTCTGCGCATTGACAGGGGGACATTGCAGAGCCATGTGCACGAGAAAAAAGAAAAGTAAATGAAACAGTTTGAATTCCGATTAAAAGCAGATGAAATAAAAAGTGAGAGGGTTTTTTTTTCAGAATTAAAAGAGAACGAGAGAGAAGAAATGGAGAAAGAGAGAGGAAAAATAAACAGAAACAGGGAGAGTTTGAACTTCAGAAGTTGGCAATTAGAGATGAATGTCAACTTAAAAGGACGGAGGTGGAGGTTGAAGGTCGGCTTAGTGAGCAAGATGGTGATGACAAGCAAAACCATCGTAGCCAAAGGCCTGATGGGAATTTGTTTAAATACGTTCAAGTGTTGCCTAAGTTCGATGAGAAGGATGCAAATACCTTTTTCATTTCATTTCAGAAAGTGGCTAAAGACATGGAATGGTCAGTGACCATGTGGGTATTGTTGATAAAAAACAAAGTTGGCAGGTAGAGCTAGTGAGGTATTTGCATCACTATCAGAGGAGATATCTGGGGAGTATGAGGAGGTGAAGGAAGCTATATAAGTGGATATGAGCTAGTGCCAGAAGCCTGCAGACGTTTCAGGAATCTGATGAGGGAACGTGTTCAAATGTATATTGAGTTTGAAAGGATCAAACAAAGTCATTTTGATCAGTGTGCAAGAGCCTTGAAAACACGTCAAACATATGACGCTTTTAGAGAGACGATTATTTTGTAGCAGTTCAAAAATTCACTTCCGGAGTTAGTGAGAACTCATGTAGAAGAGCAGAGATTTAAAACTGCATTATTAGCAGCTGAAATGGCTGATGAGTATGAGTTGGGTAAAAAAAGAAGTCAGAAGGTTGGTGATTTAGGAAAAGCGCTAGGAAATTGGATGTGGGAAAACAGGATGAGTCAGCGATTTTTGTTGACGTGGTAATGAAAAACACAGTGGAAGCTAAAAAGCTGCACCAGAATGCATAACGTGTTCAGGGGTTGGTTAAGAAGAAAGTGCCAGAAATCTTTGAAAAATCGACTTGAGGGTAAGGTTTACTCATTCTGAGGCTTGGTCACTGGACCGGAAAAGTTAACTCTGATTTTTTCTTCTGCTGCCAGACCTGCTGAGCTTTTCCAGCAACTTCTGTCTTTTTTCCTGATTTACAGCATCCACAGTCCTTTTGGTTTTTAACAGGTTTACTCACGTATGCCAGGAAGAGTTACATAAAGAAATTACAGTTTTAAGATATACAGGAACATGTCAATCTTTGATTATGAGAGAGGAGTAGATATGTCATTGAGAAGGACTATTGCCAGAAAAAAAAACAAAAAACGAGTAATATGTGAAACTTATGGTGAGAAGGGCAGAGTTCAATTATGTAAAATGAGATTGGAGTTTCCAGTGAAAAGTGTAGAAGTGGTGGTTGGAGTACTAGAGGAACTTTGAGCTTCAGGAATAGAAATTGTCCTTGCTAACGATATAGCTGAATCACATGTGGGAGTGCTGCTTCTGTGCTTGAAAAACCAGTGGAAAATCAGGCAACTGGGTTATTACAGGAAGTGTATGCTGGGATTTTTCCTTACTGTGTGCTAACAAGGTCACAAAACCACAAGGTGAAGCAGGAAGAGAAATCAAAGAATAAAGATAAGGAAGTCGAAGTAGAACTATTAGTGACTGTGTTTGATCAAATATTTAAGAGAAAACAAGAACAGGTGTAGGGTAAAGTAGATATTTTTAGTCAGAGAAATTATTGATTTAAAACAGGAAGAGGAAAAATAAAGTAGTTGTATCAAAAAGTATACACAGAAGAAGAATCTGAGTGTATCCCAGAATGCCACTATCTTAAAAATGACATCTTAATGAGGAAATGGAGATGATCACATGTTCAGGCAAATGAGAAATGACCTGTGAGAAATAGTTCATCAAGTTGTACTATTGGTGGGTTACAGAAAACAAGTGTTGTTCGCACATGAATTACTAATAGGAGGTGATAGAGTAAGCCAAACTGCAAAAACACTTTCATTGGTCTGGGTACTGTCTTTCATTCTTGCATGTCACTGTATGTGATCAAAAGATATGTTTCGGCTCCGATTACTCTGTACTACCGCATTCAGGCCAGTTGGGTAGAGTCCATAAGACCATAACATATAAGAGAAGAGGTAGGCCCATTGATTCTGCTCCACTATTTGATTATGGCTGATTTTGCAAAACATGTCACAGCGTCAGCTGATTGGAAAACTCCAGGCAGCAACGTAACCAGTACATTTAATATCCATTCCTGCGTTTGAGGAACCCTTTACAAGGCTCGCAAATGATTATGTAGAACCTCTGCCTAAAACAAAAAAAAAATGCGATCAGTATTTGTTAACCATAATAGTTTTCCAGAGGTCATTCCATTATGCAGTATCATGGCTAAAAGAATTGCAGAAGAGTTACTTAAATTTTTCACCAGATACCAACTACCCACAGAAATACAATCAGATCAAGGGTCAATATTTACAGTAGTAATTCAAGGAGGTTATGGATATCTTTGGAATAAAACAATCTAAATCCATTGTATACCATGCAGAATCACAAGGAGTATTAGAACGGTGGCATCAAAATTTAAAGACCATGTTGAGGGCTTATAGTCAAGACTATCCAGAGGACTGGGATAAAAGCATTCTATTTGCACTTTTTGCAATTTGGGATGCATGAAATGAATCTGCCAAATTCAGTCTATTTGAATTAGGTTTTTGGGCACAAGGTGAGAGGGACATTGAAGTGAATTAACAATGTGTGAGTTGGCTGGACAGCATGTAAAAGTAGCACAGCAGATGATGAAACATGAAGCAGACAAGAAATCAAAGGTTTGCAATTTTGCCAGTGGGGATAGAGAGTTAATGTTACTTCCAGTGGTTGGTGAATCTTTAAAAACGAGGTTTAGTCGGCTTTATTAAATCGAAGGGAAATTCAATGCGGTGAATTATTTGTTAAGAATGCCAGATAGAAAAAAAGACTCACATTGGGTGTCATGTGAATATTTCATGCGGGAAAATGCTGTCGACCGCCTCTCTTGTGTTTCCCGCACCTCTTCCCTCACATCCCCTCCCTGCAACAAAAACAAAGACAGAATCCCCCTTGTCCTCACCTATCATCCCACGAACCTCTGGATTTGACGTATCATTTTCTGCCACTTCCGCCACCTGCAATCTGACCCACAACCAAGGATATATTTCCCTCCCCACCCCTATCTACCTTCCGTAGGGACCGCTCTCTCCGTGACTCCCTCATCCGCTCCACATTCCCCACTAGCCCCAAACCCCTGGCACCTTTCCCTGCAACTGCAGGAAGTGCTACACCTGCTCCAACACCTCCCCCCTCACCTCCATCCAAGGACCCAGAAAAACCTTCCACATCAGACAGATGTCCACCTGCACATCCACTAATGTGGCCTACTGCATCCGCTGCTTCCGATGTGGCATCCTCTACGTCAGTGAGACCAAGCAGATGCTCGGAGACCGCTTTGTGGAACACCTGCGCTCTGTTCGTGACAAACGACAACACCTTTCAGTCCAGAACCGCTTCAACTCCCCCTCCCACACCCTGGATGACATGTCCATCTTGGGCCTCGTCCAGTGTCATAACGACGCCACCCAGAAACTGGAGGAGCAGCAACTCATATTCTGCCTTGGGAGCCTACAACCCAATGGTCTCAATGTGGACTTTACGAATTTCAAAATCTCACCACCCCCAGCCTCATCCCATGACCAATCCTCCCTCTCATCCCCGCCTCCTTGACCTGACACAACCTGTCCGTCTTCTCTCCCACCTATCTGCTCCTCCCACATCACTGACCAATCCCCACCACTGCCTACCTGCACTCACCTATCACTATCTCACCTACCTTCCCCAGCCCCACCCCTGTTCTCTCCATTTATTTCATAGCTCCCTTTCCCCTCCCCCAATTCTGCAGAAGGGTGCAGACCCGAAACGTCAGCTTTCCTGCTCCTCTGATGCTGCCTGCCTGCTGTGTTCATCCAGCTCCACACTGTGTTATCTCTTATTTATGTCCTGGGTTTTTCATTGAAGAGAGGTTGCAAATGCAGAAGTGATGAGGAGTCTATGGAATAACAGTTTAGCAATGGAATGGGAGTGGCCAGTTCGTCCAGTTCAGGTTTTTATTTTTTTTTAGCAGCAGCAGTCACAAGATGTGTGAGTCCAGAAGAGTTGCAAGCTTCAGTAAAGGATTCCTCTGAATTTCTCTGAAATCTCTCTCTGAATGTTGTTCCCACCTGCCTGTTAGAATCTCTGCTTCAAATTACTTTTTTTTTGCTGAGGGGTGTGTTTGTGGGATGTTATTTCATTGGAACAGTTAATTAGTAATAGCTACTGTGTCAGGTCAACTAAGTTTTCCAACAGTTAATTTATTCTGAATTCTGCTTTCTTTTGTTTATGCTTCAACTGTAGTGTTTATATAAATTCTGTTTTGTTCAAAACTGAGTGGTTTGAACAATTATATCATATCTGGGACACCCACTTCACATCTGCCTTTAAAATAGTAATTAGGGTCCAACCTACCTTCTTGAAATGTTTTGACGGGGGGTCTGACCTGGTAAATAACAGTAACCAACCAAATCAATGAGTCAATAGTCAAAGTGTGTCAATTACTCACTATCATCGTCTCAGGGATGTTAAGGGTGCTGAAGAAAGTTCACTGGTCTCACAACTTTACCTCTGTTTCTTTCCCCACAGATGCTGCCAGCCCCGTCGAGTTTCTCCAGGAACTTCTGTTTTTGTAACATGTCAGGATTACTGGGATCTGGAAATTGATTCTGGCCTCAGCGGCACCTACTGTTTCCTTCTGAACGTAATTTTATTGCTTTTATTTAATTCAGTATCAATCCTAGTCAAAGCAGTGGGTAAAGTAAAGTGGCCTGGCTGAGTGGTCTGAGGTGAGTCATTGGTGCTTGCAGTCGCTATTAAAGTGCGAATTGAAATCTCACTGCTGGCAACATTTCAGCTGAGTTACTAACCAGGCCCTTGCGACGCCCTCTGTAGGATTCTCAATCAGCAGCTGCTGCTTGTGGGCCTCTCTCTCGGAATGACGAAGCAGGTCATGTGGTACACGTTGCAGGATTACTCGAAATACTTGGGAGAAAGTCACGAACAGGGCTGGCCAATCGCCCTTTGTCTCTATTGGGACCATTCCCTGATTGAAAACCTGTCCCAGAAATTCGGGTGTATACAACTACCAGGCGTCATGCCGAGGTGATAAAGTGATCCATTGGAGATCTCCTGTGATTTCCCAGCAGACGTTTCAGAACCAAAGAATTCATATGGTGCAGATGGAAACCATTCAGCCCTCTGTATAGGCTTTCTGGTGGTACAGCGCGTAACTTTGCAGCCATTCATTCTTTAAACTTTCATTGATTAAGTTTTTTGTAGAAGTAACAAAGAGGGCTGATGGGGGCAGAACGGTGGACATGATCAATATGGACTTCAGTAAGACGTTTGACAAGGTTCCTCATGGTAGATTGTTTAGCAAGGTTAGATCACACGGAATAAAGGGAGAACTAGCTATATGGATACCGAGTTGGCTCAAAGGTAGAAGACAGAGGGTGGTATGGTGGGTTGCTTTTCAGACTGGAGGCTGTGACCAGCCGGATGCCACATGGATCGGTGCTGGTTCCACCATTTATCATTTACATAAATGATTTGGATGTGAACATAGGAGTTACAGTTAGTAAGTTTGCAGATGACACCAAAAATGGAGGCATAGTGGACAGCGAAGAATGTTACCTCAGAGGACAAGGGGCTCTTGCTCAGATGAACCAATGGGCCATGGAGTGGCAAATGAAGTTTAACTCAGATAACTATGAGATGCGGCATTTTAATAACTCAGGGTAGAATTTATTCACTAAATGGTAACGTCATGGGGAGTGTTGATGAGCAAAGAGACCTTGGAGTGTAGGTTCATATATCCTTGAAAGTGGAGTCACAGTAGATAGGATAGTGAAGAAAGCGTTTGGTATGCTAGCCTTTATTTGTCAGTGCATTGAGTAAAGGAGTTGGGAAGACATGTTGTGTCTGCGCTGGATGTAGTTTATACCACTGTTTGAATACTGTGTGAAATTCTGGTCTTCCTCCTCTCGGAAGGATGTTGTGAAACTTGAAAGTGTTCAGAAAAAAAATTCAAGGATTCTTCCAGGGTTGGAGGCTTTGAGCTATAGGGTGAGGCTGAACAGACTGGGGCTAATTTCCCTGGAGCGTCGGATGCTGACGGCCAACCCTACAGAGGTTTATAAAATCATGAGGGCATTGATAGAATAAATAGGAAAGGTCTTTTCCCCAGGGTGTGGGAGTCCAAAACTAGCAAGCACAGGTTTAAGGTGAGAGGGGAAAGATTTCAAAGAGATCTAAGGAGTACCTTTTTCACACAGAGAGTGGTGCGTGTATGGAATGAGCTGCCACAGCAGTGATGGAGGCTGGTACACTTAACATTTAAAAGCCATTTGAATGGGTATATGGATAGGAAGGGTTTAGAGGAATATAGGCCAAATGTAGGACTAGGTTTATTTAGGTCGGCATGGACAAGTTCGACTGAAGTGTCTGTGTCTATGCTGATTCACTCTGTTCTGATTCATACATCTCCATGACTCTATTTTGTTAAAAAAAAAGTTGCTGTTGTATTCGACTGAAGATTGGTTTGTGATCATATCTCACACTATCCCCAATACCAGATACAGCTCAGAGTGCATTCTCTCTCACAGACACTTTGTCCCCACTTTTTTATATCCCCTTGATGTAGAGAACAGAGGGGTTAGTACAGCTCAAGCTATATCCTTCCAAATGATGGCCCCTCCTTATCCGAGTGATGTGTGGAATACAGGGCTGAATACATCTCATACTGTGTCCTCCCATGGTCCCACCTCTTCCTATCCCTATGATGTGGGGAATGAGGGATCAATGCAGATTGTTGTATTTATGCGAGTGGTCTTTATGTAATCTGAGTCATGGACTGATTACAATGAAAGCACTTCCCAAAGTTGAATAACCTTGTGCATCAGATCAAGGACTGAGGGGCAGAGAGCAGATGCTGTTCTCACATATCACTGAGACTAAACATAGTTTCAAATATTAGGAACAGTATGCCAACATAAAATGGTAGGGAAACTTGGGAAGCAAGAATCTAATGTTGCAGTTAAACTTATGTGGAATATTTCTGATTTGGTGGAGTGAGCAGATAGGTGGAAGACGAGGTTCAATGCAGGGAAGTGTGAGGTAATGCACTTTGGTCACAAGAATTCTGAAAGATAATTTAAAATAGGGTGTACAATTCTAACGATGGTGCAGGAGCAGAAGGACATGGGTGTTTCATTGAAGGTGGCAGGGCAGGTCAAGGTTGAGAAGTTAATAAAACACCCAGTGTTCTCAGCTTTATTTATAGGGGCATAGAATACAAGAGCAGGGAGGCGATGTTGAACAAGACACTTGTTAGATTTCAGCTGAGTATTGTGCGGTTATTGGCACAATATTATAGGAAAGATAAAAATGCATTGGAACGCGACCACCCTCACCGCAACTGCCGCCGCCTACCCGGCTCCTCCCACCACCGACGCCGCTCCGCCCATCACCGACGAGGACGCAACTCCACCCACCACCAACGCAACTCCGCCCACAGCCGACGCCGACGCAACTCCGCCCACAGCCGACGCCGACGTCGCTCCGCCCACTGCCTCCCCAGCCAGCAGCTCCAGAGGAGACAGCAGCACCCAGCCCTGCAGAGTCTTCACCATCCCCCCAGACCTACCGCTTACTGAGGACGAACGGTCAGTCCTCAGTCAAGGGCTCACCTTTATCCCCCTCCACCCACAGATCAACGAATACCGCTCACGCTTGGACATAGAGCAGTTTTTCCGCCGCCTCCGCCTCCACGCTTACTTCTTCAAAAGTGAACCAAACCCTCCCTCGACTGACCCCTTCTCCCGCTTCCAACACACCCCCTCCTCCTGGACACCACCCCAAGGCCTCCTACCCTCCCTCGACCTCTTCATCTCCAAATGCCGTCGTGACATCAATCGCCTCAACCTCTCCACCCCTCTCACCAACTCCAACCTCTCCCCTGCAGAACGTGCAGCCCTCCGCTCCCTACGCTCCAATCCCAACCTCACCATAAAACCCGCGGACAAGGGAGGCGCAGTTGTAGTATGGTGCACTGACCTCTACATCGCCGAGGCCAGACACCAACTCTCCGACACCTCCTCCTACCGCCCCCTTGATCATGACCCCACCCTTGAGCACCAAACCATCATCTCCCAAACCATCCACAATCTCATGACCCCAGGTGACCTCCCACCCACGGCCTCCAACCTCATTGTTCCCCAACCTCGCACTGCCCGCTTCTATCTCCTTCCCAAAATCCACAAACCTGAATGCCCTGGTCGACCCATTGTCTCCGCCTGCTCCTGCCCCACCGAACTGATCTCCAACTATCTCGACTCCATTTTCTCCCCCTTGGTCCAGGAACTCCCTACCTATGTCCGTGACATCACCCACGCCCTCCACCTCCTCCAGAACTTCCAATTCCCCGGTCCCCAACACCTCATCTTTACCATGGACGTCCAGTCCCTCGACACCTGCATTCCCCATGCAGATGGCCTTAAGGCCCTCCGCTCCTTCCTGTCCCGCAGGCCCAACCTGTCCCCGTCCACTGACAACCTCATCCGCTTAGCCGAACTCGTCCTCACCCTCAACAACTTCTCTTTCAATTCCTCCCACTTCCTACAGAGAAAGGGGGTAACCATGGGTACCCGCATGGGTCCAAGCTACGCCTGCCTCTTTGTAGGTGACGTGGAATAATCCCTCTTCCGCACCTACACTGGCCCTAAACCCCACCTCTTCCTCCGTTACATTGATGACTGTATCGGCGCCGCCTCGTGCTCCCACGAGGAGCTCGAACAGTTCATCCACTTCACTAACACCTTCCACCCCAACCTTAAGTTTACCTGGACCATCTCTAACACCTCTCTCCCCTTCCTGGACCTCTCTGTCTCCATATCGGGCAACCACCTAGAAACCGATATTCATTTCAAGTCCACTGACTCCCACAGCTACCTAGAATACTCCTCCTCCCACCCACCTTCCCGCAAAAATGCTATCCCCTATTCCCAATTCATTCGCCTCCTCCGAATCTGCTCCCAGGATGAGGCATTCCACTCCCGTACATCTCAGTTGTCCTCGTTTTTCAAGGACTGTAACTTCCCCCACTCATTGGTCGAGGACGCCCTCAACCGTGTCTCCCACATCTCCCGCAACTCATCCCTCACACCCCGTCCAAGCAATAAAAACCAAAAAAGAATCCCCCTCGTCCTCACGTACCACCCCACCAACCTACGGATCCAATGCATCATCCTCCGACACTTCCACAATCTGCAATCCGACCCCACCACCAAAGACATCTTTCCCTCCCCACCCCTATCGGCTTTCCGGAGGGACCACTCTCTCCGTGACTCCCTTGTCCGCTCCACACTCCCCTCCAGCTCCACCACACCCGGCACTTTTCCCTGCAACTGCAGGAAGTGCTACACCTGCCCCAATACCTCCTCCCTCACCCCCATCCCAGGCCCCAAGAAGACTTTCCACATCAAGCAGATGTTCACCTGCACATCTGCCAATGTGGTATACTGTATCCGCTGTACCCGGTGTGGCTTCCTCTACATCGGGGCAACCAAGCGGAGGCTCGGGGATCGCTTTGCAGAACACCTACGCTCGGTTCTCAACAAACAACTGCACCTCCCAGTCGCGAACCATTTCAACTCCCCCTCCCATTCCTCAGACAACATGTCCATCCTGGGCCTCCTGCAGTGCCACAACGATGCCACCCGAAGGTTGCAGGAACAGCAACTCATATTCCGCTTGGGAACCTTGCAGCCCAATGGTATCAATGTGGATTTCACAAGTTTCAAAATCTCCCCTCCCCCTACCGCATCCCAAAGCCAGTCCAGCTCGTCCCTGCCTCCCTAACCTGTTCTTCCTCCCACCTATCCCCTCCTCCCACCTCAAGCCGCACCTCCATCTCCTACCGACTAACCTCCTCCCGCCCCCTTGACCTGTCCGTCCTCCCTGGACTGACCTATCCCCTCCCTAACTCCCCACCTACACTCACCTTTACTGGCCCCATCCCCGCCTCTTCGACCTGTTTGTTTCCTCTCCACCTATCCTCTCCTCTATCCATCTTCTATCCGCCTCCCACTCTCTCCCTATTTATTTCAGAACCCCCTTTCCCTCCCCCTTTTCTGATGAAGGGTCTCGGCCCGAAACGTCAGCCTCTCTGCTCCTACGATGCTGCTTGGCCTGCTGTGTTCATCCAGCCCTGCACCTTGTTGTCTTGGAACGAGTGGTGGTGATTTGCAAAAATGGTTCCAGGAATGAGAAACTTCAGTTCTCGTGATCAGATTGAACAAGTTGGAACAGTTCTCCTAAAAGAGAAGAAGGCTGCGAGGAGATTGATGCAAGTTTTAAATGTCAAAAGCGGGCTTGACAGAGTCGATAAGGAGAAGCTATTCCCACTTGTCATGGGAAAAAAGAATGAGAGGGCATAGATTTAAAGTGATATGCAAAAGAAGCAAGGGTGTTGTAAGAAAAAAAAGCTTTGTCACACAGAGAGGAGGAGTGGTTTGGAATACATTACCTGGAAATGTGGTGGAGGCAGGTTCAACTGAAGCATTCTGAGGGGGTACTGGAAGATTATTTGGATACAACTCCTGAGAAAATCCTCCCATGTCTCGGATCGATCTTGTTAAAATTATCTGAACTGCCATTCCTAAAATAAGGGGATTCAAACCGTTCACAGTATTCCAGGTGTGATCTGATTAGTGACATGTATAGGTTTAACAAGACATCCTCATTCCCTTTAAGTAAAGGCCAACAGACTATTTACCTTCCAGATTACCCGCTGAACCTGGATGCTAGCTTTTTGTCTTTCAAGCACAAAGTCCCACAAATCTCTCTGTGCTGCAGCTTTCTGCAGTATTTTTCCCAGGTAAATAACATTCACTTCTCCCAGCTTTCGTGCCAAAATACAAAAACCTCAATTTTCCCACATTATATTCCACCCACTGAGTTTTTGCCTGCTGGCTAATCCTATTTCTATCCCTCTGTAGTTTCGTTGTCCATCCTCACTGCTTGACTCCATCAATTTGGTGTCATCTGCAAACTTAGCGACAGTACATTCTCTTCTGTCATCCAGATGATTAGTATATATTGTAAATAATTGTGGACCCAGCAATGATCCCTTTGTGGGGATCCAGAAGTTATAATTTGCCATCATGAAACTTCCCTCTTTATTTCGACTCTCTGCCTTCAATTCATTACCTAATCCTTGACCAATATCCTTGACCAATACATATCCCCAACAGTGTGGGTTCATGGATTCTTACTGTCTGAAGTAGTCTCATATGCAATACCTTACCGAATGCCTTTTGGATATCCATACATATTTCATTTATTGGTTTCTCCCTTATTTATCTTTCATGATTCTGCCTGAAAATATTTTAATAAATTTCCCAGCTACGACTTCCACTTCATGAAATCATGCTGACTCTTCTTGATTCTTTAATGTGTTTCTAAATGCTCTGTTATTCAAACTTTAATAGACTCTATCATTTCCCAATGATGCAACAGGTTGTGAAATTGAGTTGAAGTTGTGGGTCTGGGCACTCAGAAAAGGGGACTATGAAAGCTACCAATTGTCATAAAGACCCAAATGGTGCATAAATGTCCTTCTGGGAGGCAACCTGCCTACCAGTCTGGTCATAGAGACTCTGCCGTCAATGGACTGGCGCGGATTGAGGGATTGGGAAAAGAGAGAAGTTTGAAAGGAGGAGATGGTGAATCAGAGGGGTATTATCGACCAACAGGTAAAGCATAACTTTAACAAAGCCTCCACGAACAGCCACTTCCACCACAATGAAGGACAAGGCTTATGAGACCACTATCACCTCGAAGCTCCTTCTAAGACACACAATGCCCCAACACCAAGTGCTGGATGAATAGAAATTTCCTCTAATTTAGTCTAGAACCTGAGAGAATATTCTGTGCAGGAGGGATGTTAGGAATCACTTCTATTCAAAACCAGTGGCAAAGGTTTGGAACTATGTTCCAAGAATGGCAGTTGATGCCCAAACACTCAATTGTTAGTTTTAAATCTGAAACAGATAAACTTTTGTTTCGCAAAGGTATTCAATGATATGGACAAAAGGTAGGGAAAAGAGTTAGGCCTTTGTAACCTCGAGATTGACTGACCGTAAAACACTCCTGACCCTGCTTCCACTTTCAACTTCCCTGTAATCCTGAGCTCATCCAACACTCCGCTGTCCATGTACTCACTTGCACTGAGTCTTGTTATCCTCATCCTGAGCTCACTGAGCTGAAGAGCTTGCCAGTTGAGAAAAAGCAACATATAAAAAAAAATTCTGATCCTTATTTGCTAATCCCTCCATGATAGTGATCATTCCCATCTCTAATCTCTGCCGGCCACACAATCCCTCAAGACATCTGCCCAATTCGTCTTATGCCAACCTCTTCAGCGTCGTCAATTACTCTCCCCACCAATAATGGACTTTGTTTCAGTATATATTTTTTTAAATCAAAATAGAGATGCTGGTCCAGGCGATGTGTTGTAACTGCATTACGTGGGCGCTAATGGACCCCCATTGTGGTTCACAGCGCCAACATTCACAGCAAGTGTTGGTTGCTTGAGGAACTCTGGCTCAGATTGATGAGCTGGAGACTGAGCTCCGAACACTGCCACACATCAGAGATGGGGAAGAGTTACCTGGATGCTCTGTTTCAGGAGGCAGCCAGACGCTTCAAGTTAATTACCTCAAATACAGTCAGTTGTCAGGAACAAAAAAGGTGTGACCATGCTTGAGAGAACACAGTGTGGAGCTGGAGGAACAGATTTTCTGAAGAAGGGTCCCGACCCGAATTGTCAGCTTTTCTGTTCCTCTAATGCTGCCTGGCGTGCTGTGTTCCTCCAACTCCACACTGTGTTATCTCTGACTCTCGCATCAGCAGTTCTTACTATCTGTGACCATGAGTCAGACAGGTAGAGGAAAACAAAAGGAGTGCTGTTGGAGCCTCAGACCTTGAGCTTGTTAACAGGTTTGAGATTCCTGTTCCCTGTGTGGATGAGAGCGGGAGCTGTAGGGAGGATGAGCAAACTGGCCACAGCACTGTGGTGGAGTGGGTCATTCAAGAGGTAGGGGTGAAATAAAAGAAGTGTAGTTGTAATTGGGGATAGAATTGTCAGGGAAATAGACACTCTTCTCTGTTGCCAGAAACGGGACTCCCAAAGGCTGTGTTGCCTACTTGGTGCCTGTGTTCAGGATATCTCATCTAGGCTGCAGAGGAACTTGGAGTGAGAGATGAACAGTCGCGCTAGATAGAAATGAGATTCTGCTGAAGTAATATGAGCAGCTCGAGGCTAAATTAAAGAGTACAACTAAAAAGGTAATAATCTCTGGATTAATACCTGATCCATAAGTAAAATAGGAATAATAAGTGCATAGATCATTTTCTAAATGGGAAAAGGCTTCAGAAATCTGAAGCGCAAAGGGACTTGTGACTCCTAATTCAGGAATTCTCTTAAGGTTAACATGCAGGTTTGTTGGCAGTTAGGAAGTCAAATGCCATTTTAACATGTATTTCAAGTGGCCTAGAATACGGTGCAGAGATGTATTGCTGAGGCTGTATCAGCTCTGGGCAGACAGCGTTTGGAATATTGTGAACAGTTTTGAACGCTGAATCGAAGGAAGGACGTGCTGGCATTGGAGGGCGTCCAGTGTAGTTTTACAAGAATGATCCCGGAACGAAGGACTTGTCATAAAAATAGCAGTGAGGACTCAGTCTATATTGGAAGGACTTTAGAAGTATGAGGCAGTTATAGGAAGGATAGAAAGGGAGGCAAAAGAGGAGGCTGAGCGGTATTTTCATTTAAGGAAAACATGACTGTTGTAACTAGGGAAAATATTCCTTAAAAAATCATCCAGTGTAACTATACGCATTGAAATTAGAAATACGAACAAATGAATGATCACCTTGATGGGATTGTACTATAGGCCCCCCAACAGTCAGGGGGAAACAGAGCAACAAATATTTCGAGAAATCTCAGATATATGTAAGAATAATAGATTTGTTATAGTAGGTGATTTTAATTTTCCAAACATTGACTGGCACTACCAAAGTGTTAAATGTTTGGATAGTGAGGAATTTGTCAAACATGTTGAGAAAACCTTTTTGGACTGGAGTCCTGTCACCAGAGGTGTTCCACAGGGATCAGTTCTGGATCCTCTTTTGTCTCTCATTTATAGAAATGATTTGGATGAAAATATAGAAGGCATGGCTATTAAGTTTGTGGACGACACCAGAATTGATGGCATTGTCAACAGTGATGAAGGTTTTCTGCGATTACAAAGGGATCTTAATCAAATGGGTCAATGGGCTGATGGAGTTCAATCTGGCTGAATGCGAGGTATTGCATTTTGGTACAATAAACAAGGGTCAGGCTTATACAATTAATGGTAGGACCTTCGATCATGTTGGAGAATACAGGGACATCGGGGTGCAGGTACATAATTCTTTGAAGTTGCGTCACATGTAGACAGGATGGTTAAGAAGACATTTGGCACACTAGCTTTCATTGCTCAGTCCTTCGAAATATCGGAGTTAGTATGTTATGTTGGTGGCACAGCGTCTCAGCGGTTAGCACTGCTGCCTCACAGTGCCAGGGACCTGGGTTCAATTCCAGCCTCCGGCTGACTGTGTGGAGTTTGCACATTCTCCCCATGTCTGCATGTGTTTCCTCTGGGTGCTCCAGTTTCCACCCACAGTCCAAAGATGTGCAGATTAAATGGATTGGCCATGCTAAATTGCTCATAGTGTTCAAGGATATTTAAATTAGGTAGTTTATAGGGGGATGGGTCTGGTGGGATATTCTGAGGATTGGTGTGGACTTGCTGGGCTGAAGGGCCTGAATCCACACTGTAGGGATTATATTCATTCTAAATGTTGAGGTTGTACAGGACATTTGGGAGGCCTCTTCTGGAATACTGTGTCCAATTCTGGTTACCCAGTTATAGGAAGGATATGTTTTAAGCTGGAGAGGGTTCAGAAGAGATATACCAGAAAGTTTTGAGTATCAGTATAAGCACGGTTTCATGAAGGGCAGGTCGTGCTTGAAAAATCGACTGGAGTTCTTTGAGGATGTAAACAGGAAGCGAAATATTGAGGATCCAGTGGATGTGGTATATTTAGGCTTCCAGAATGCACTTAAGAAGGTACCACGTAAAAGACTGATCCAGAAACTTAGATCTGATGGGGTTAAGGATACTGTATTGACTTGAATAGATGATAGGCTAACTGAGAGAAAACAGAACGTCAGGATAAATGGGATCTCCTCTGCACAGTGAACTGAAACTAGTGAGGTGCTGCAGGTTTCAGTTCTTGGACCTTAACAATTTATTCAAAATATCTGGAAGCAGAGACAGAATTAAATATGATAAAATTCACGGATGACATTAAAACAAGTGGTAATGTGGGCTGTGATGAGGAGATAAAGAGTTTACATATGAATATTGATAGGCTAGAAGAATGGACCAGAATTTGGCAGATTCAGTTTAATGTGGATTAGTGCGAGGTGTTCTATTTTGGATGGAAAAATAAAGGGTAAATTATTATTTAAGTGGAAGCAGATTCAAAGTGCGTCAACGATGAAGGACATAGGTGTCTTTGTGTATGAATGTCAAAGTAGGTATGTAGGTGCAGCTTACAATAAGATAGGCAAACTAAACTCTGGCATTTATTGCAAAAGAAATGTATTAAATTATGTAAGGCTTTAGTGAGACCACGCCTGGAATATTGTGTCCTGTTCTGATCTCCTTAGTTGAGGAAGGATGTGGTGGCCACTGGACTCCGTTCAGAGGAAGATTAGCAGTTTGATTTCAGGGATAAAAGGGTTGTCATATGAGCAGAGGTTGAATAGCTTGGGCTTATATTCGCTGGAGTACAAAGGAATGAGAGAGGATCTGATTGAGGTATCTGGAATGCTGAATGACATTGATAAGGTGGACATTGGCAACATGTCCTCTTGTAGGAAAGCCTTGAACAAGTTGTCATAGATATAGAAAGATGACATGAGGCAAAACTACTTCTCTCAGAGGGTTGTGAATCTGTGGAACTTACTGCCACACAGTGCAGTGGAGGCAGACTCAATCAACAGATTCAAGAAAGAAAGAAACGTGTTTCTCATGAAAAGTGGGATAAAGGGCTATGTGGAACAGACAGGAAAGTTGAGTTGAGACTGGATAAGATTAGTTATGATCATAATAAGTATCACAGTGGACTCCAAGGGCTGAATTGCCTACTTCCGCTCTTAATTCCAATGTTCCTTTGTTGGTCCATCTGCAGTCCTTTGGCTTTTAGTCTCCAGTGATGTTTGGGGCGGCATGCATAAAGGTGGTTCGGTTGAGGGAGATGCAGGCTTGCTTGGTGTGTGGTGAACAAGACAGTAATGTGGAGATAAGAGTGCAATCAGGTCTTGTTGATTGGCAGAGCAGACCTGTGAACCAGACGGCCTATTCCTGTTCCTAATTCCTGATGTTTAATTGCCTGGAGTAAACAATATCAAAATGTCACAGACTGACAGGCAGTCCTTACTTAACATGTCAATTTCATAATAAAAGGACCAATGACCATTTACATCAGAAGCAAAGAGAGGTGACCATTCTTTTGAGATTTAAAGAATATTTTCTGCAACTGCAGTCTGGGAAATGGGTGATGGGACAGCAAAACACGTTAGCATTGTCGCAAAATGACAGTTTGGACATGGGGTAAAAAATATTATATTGTCAATTCCACAGGAATTTTGTTTTTTTTATTCATTCAAAGGATGGGGGCATCACTGAAAAGGGCAGGATTTATTGCCCATCCCGAAATCCCCAGAGGACAGTTAAGAGTCAAGCACATTGCTGTGGGTCTGGAGTCACATGTAGGCCAGGCCAAGTAAGAATGGCAGTTTCTTTCCCGAAATGACGTTAGTGAACCACATGGATTTTTCCAACAATCGGCAATGGATTTGTGTTCATCATTAGACTCTTAATTCCAGATATTTGTTGAATTCAAATTCTACTATCTGCTATGGTGGGATTCTAACACAGGTCTCCAGAACATTACCTGGGTATTTGGATTGACGGTCCAGTGATAATACCACTATGCCATTTCCACCTCTAAATGTTGCCACAATGTATACATTTGGCAAAATGTTCTGACTGTATTATGGAAGAATATAAACATTGAAAAGGTTAGGAAGGGAAAATACGAAGAAGACACAAATCAATAAAGGGGTCTAGATGCGTCAAATGAACAGAAAATTATTGGTTATGCAGCATAGTAGGGAAAATGTGTCTGTGTTCGAACACTTTGAAAGTTTGATTGGAAAAGCATGTATTATTTCAATGGAGAGATTGCAAAACTGAGGTATGGAGGAACCAGGAACGTGTTAGAAAAAAAATGTACATCAAATTTTTAATGATACAATGTAAATGTTAAAACTTTCTGAAACAGAATGCATTCAGAAGTAGGGCAGTTTTTCGACAGTTTTACAGGATAAAGGTGACACTGCTTTGAGAGAGCTGTGGGCATAATGACATGAGAAGCCATCCAGAGACGGTTCACTGAACTGATTCCTGTGAGAAGTATTTATCTTCGGAGAAAATCTTGACCAGACTGGCCCTGGGTCTATTGGACTTTCAGCGAATGACACCTAATCTTGTTTAAACCCAGAATATTCCACCCAGTCTTTTCAAGTTGAATGCTGAAACACGATTTCACTTTGTGCAAGAGATTACCACTCATGGATGGACTGTAAAACTGAAGAACATGCCAATTTAAAAAAAAAAGCGATGACTTTTTTAACCCACTCAAAGGATTATGTGTTTGTGGAACTCTTTCCAGAGAGAGATGGTGGATAAGACATTGAATATTCTTACGGCAGAGGCAGACAGATTCTTGACTAAGAATGCTGCACGAACATTATAAATGGTGGAGAGGAATGTTTATTTGAGCCCACAATCAGATCATCCAAGATCTCATCACATGGTGGAATTGGTTTGAGTTGTCCAATCAATTACTCCTGATCCTCGCTTCTACATTTCTATTGTCTTTAGAATCAGGAAAACAATGAGATAATTCACATGGCCATGAAGGTTCTCCCTTTCAGAGTGATGGCCACAGCTTCCAAATGTGATTTTAAAACAGTCCTGGGAAAATACTCGAAAGATCAGAGATGTGGGACAAAGTGAAAATACCATTAAAACTGCTTTATAAATCAGATTTGGCCGAATAGATGTCTTCAATAGTGCAGTTCCTTTCATTTGTTCCTGTGAGACGACTTTCGTTAGCAAGACCAGCATTTATTGCCTCTATTTAATTTCCATTCAGAATATGGTTTTGAACCACATGGTGCTGGGCCACTAATAAATTGTTTCAAGGGGATGTACAGGACTCTGAACAAGTTACAATGAAGGGACAATGATTTAGATCCAAGTCAGGATGCTGTGTGGCCTTGGAGATTGTAATCCTCACCACCTGACGCTCACAATCTTTGGGAATTGTGATATTGTATTTTATGTTTTCAAAATTAAGGTCATAGAGTCATTCAGCATACAAACAGGCCTTCTAGCTCGACATGGTTATTCCAGTCAAAAGCCACCAAACTACATTAATCTCACTTACCTCGAGGTCTATAGCCCACTATGCCCTGGCATTTTTGAGCGCTCCTGCAGCTGCTTCTTAAATGCTGTGTTATATTGTATTATCTGTTACCTGAGCTGTCAGGTGGCCTTTTCTTTCAATTTATGCATGAACTGAGTTTTGCAAATATACCCCACAACTTTAAAGGTATCAATTAGCTCAATAGATCAATAAAAACATCGACAAAATTCAATAATTTATTAGAAAATCAGATTTACTGTTTAGTTCATTTGGGATTTTAATGTAGTTTGACCAGCTTTAATTGGCTTCGAAAGGTTCCAGCCAAAAGTTCCACCAAAATTGGAAATGTAACGGACACTGAAGAAGGTTACTTCAGAGGACAATGTGATCTTGATCAGATGGGCCAATGGGCCGAGGAGTGGCAGATAGAGTTTAATTTTAATAAATGTGAGGTTCTTGGGGCAGCACATGGCTCACTGGTTAGCACTGCTGCCTCACAGCGCCAGGGACTCACGTTCAATTCTACCCTTGGGCGACTGTCTGTGTGGAGTTTGCACATTCTCCAGTTGTGTGCGTTGGCTTCCTCCCGGTGCTCCGGTTTCCTCCCGAAGTGCAAGGGAGGTGGTTTGGCCATGCCAAACTGCCCATAGTGTCCAGGGATGTTTATGTTAGGTGGGTTAGACATGGGAAATGCAGGAGTAGGGGAATGGTTCTTGGTGGGATGTTCTGCAGAGTGGTGGTGCAAACTTGTTAGGCCGAATGGCCTGTTTTCACACTGTAGGGTTTCTGTGATCTGCTCTTTTACATGGCTGGACCAGTTGAAATTCTGATGAATAGTTACACACAGGAGACTCGTCATTGGAAGTTGTTTATCTCACTGAATATCAAAGGAGGGCTTTTGCATTACCTCCTGTTGGATGTAATTCCTGCCAGGCAGCATTGAACAACTATTCTTGTTACCCATTCATCAGCGAATCCTGAATGGGGTCCACATATTTTGGAATAAGCACAGAGACTGCTGCAGGAACTGAGGACTGTGAAACAGTGCTGAGGAATCAGTTGGGTGGCTGGTGTTTTCCTCCCCTGTCAATATGGTCTGTTAGTTTGTGAGCATTCACAATCCTGGTTCAAACAGAAACATTCTTTTTGGAAACAGATCATGGAAACAGTCAACAAGTTCATTAGCACTGGACGTAAGTGAGAGTTAACAATTGGCAGGAAAACAAGTGCATTCTCAAAGTGTCTACGTGGGAGGAAGGAGCTGATTCTTCTTTCGAGAAATGACACCCTTACAGCTAAAAGCATTTATTATAATGAAGGAAAAGCTGTATCCATGTTATTTGTTTTGTTAAAATGATAGTGGCAAACAGCTGGAATAATCTTGCACTGACCATTTGAAAAACCCTCGATGTTCTCAGATATCATTGGGCTGTCCTTGATTGAGTAAGTGCTGATACTCCACGAGATGATTCTGATTTGTTAAATAACCACTTACTGAGCATAATTGATGGAACAGAAAAAACAAGTTCCGTTGGCTCGTACTTCGGAATATATCAGAGATTTCATGGCTGCTACCACATATAATCATACAATCGAGAAAAGGCCCCTCGAGTCTGCACCACCAGGTGCTGATCCAAGTGCTTTTTAAAGTTTGTGATGTTACCTGCCTTAACCACCCTCCAAAGCAGTGCATTCCAGACACGTACCATTTTCTGGATGCAACACAAATTGCCCAAATCCTTTCTCAACCTCATACCTTTCACTTTGAAAGTGTGTCTCCTTGTTCTTGACCCTTCGTGGAAGGTGAACAGCTGCCGTCTGTTCACCCTGTCCATACCTCTCATGCTCTTACACACCTTGATCAAGCTTTCCCCTCGACTTTCTTTGTTCCAAAGATAAACGTGAACAAATCTAGCCTCTATTCACCGTTTGAGTATTTTCTTGTCTTGTTACTTCTGAAGTCCATCAACTCACATTTATCGGTGTTAAATTTCATCAGGCACTGATCTGGCCATCTGAACAAGCTGTTTGTATTGTCCTGTAGCCTAACACTTTCCTCCTCATTATGAACCATTTGGCTAATCTTTGTGACATCCACAAAATTATCTATCATATCCTCTCCCCGCACCGTCACTCACCCACCATCTCCCACATTCTCATTATCATCATTCATGAATATCACAAACAAACCTTGATTTTCTTCCTGTTTTTCAGATGTTATTTTCAGAGGTAGAATTGAATTTTTCAGACTTTTGTTCCTCTTATTTTGATGAATTTACAGTGTGATGTAGTCGAGATCTTTTATGAGAGAATCGCAAATAGTATTTTGGACATGGAGCTGAATTTTCCTTTTCCATTCTGCCCCTCTGAATGTTATATTCATAAAGCTTTAACGTAACTATTGGTGAGCTAATTTTTGGTGTCTTGTACTGAAACATTTATATTTTACGTGGGCCTTGCGCATGTTCTTCATAACATTCCCTGCAATAGTCAGAGCTGAAAGAATTTTTCATCTGCAGGATGGACACAGCCTCATTCATTAAGTTTGTTTGACAGAGATAGAGTGATGAGGATAAAGATACAAATAAATTCTACATTATGGACACGCTGTAGGAGATCAAACCATATTCTCATGTCTGCCTTGAAAAAAATGTGAAGACAATGCACTAGGGAAGAAAAACATTCCATCTGTACTTGATGGAAATGCAGAAATGCAGAGTGAATGTAAAATCTAAATGAGAACCAAATGTTAGAAAAGAAGCATCAAAAATATTTTCTTAATTATCAATAGAAATCATATACCGATTTTCTTGAACAGTAATATTTGATTGGCCATCAATCTCTCTTCTCCAAATACATGCTTTTCCCTGTCGTTTATACTTCATCTGCTACTCCTCCTCTTCCTTCTTCCTTACACTTCTGCTTCCCTTGCACTGACCCTTCTGCTGCTACATACCCTTCCAATGGCCATCTCCTTTCATAGCCCTCTTCGACCACCCCCACTGTCTATCCCACAACTCCCTCGGTTTCTCCCACTTCCCCATCCCTCCATTTCCCTTTTTGTTCTCCATCTAGGATGATGGAAGCTGCTGATTTCTGTGTTGCTGTTGGTCATCAGTGAATGATGAGGTTGAAATGATCGATGTCGAATAGGAGCAGGCAATAGTGCATGTTTTCCACTGTCTGATGCACCGGAAATGGGATAATTTTGTTCCCCATGGTACAGATGAATCTTCGTTCTGCCCCATCTGACAGGGCACTTAACCAAATAGCCTCATCATGAATAGAACAATTGTCTCCTGACGGAATCGGAAATCCATGCCTAAAATTTCTTTGGAATATTGTGAGGACACTGAGCACATTGTTCAAGCAGTGTTCTGTACTTTCCTTCTTTATTGCTTCAGCTGATGTTCCGAAGTCAATTGAAGTGAAATCAGAGTAACTTCCCATGCCACCAGTCGTACTTGACTCATTGCAATATCAAGGACCCTGAACAAAAATGTGATCAATGGGAGTTGAAGAGAATCCTGCCCTGGTAATGACCTCAACTGAGCAATGGGAAACCCAATCTCAGCAAGTTATCGTTTAAGCCACATGTCATCCTGGATAGGGAATAAATTGCTGTTCCTTCACTATAATGAGTTTAAAAACCTTGGAATCCCCTTACAAACAGCTCGGTGTGTATATCTGCACCACTTGGATTAGAAGAGTTTCAGGAAGTCAGCTCTATGTCTGACTCGCTAATGCCTGCTAAAACCCATGGATGAATGTGACCTATTTAAAATAGCAAGATATTTTATGTTTTCATAGTTTAGTCTGAAGTCTCAGAACGGTAACACTTTGCTAGATGAGTGGAACCCCAGTGACCTCAGGAACACAGCATAACACTGAGATAACGATCCCCATCGTTTTGAATCATTTACTTTCAGAGGACTAATCATGTGATATCAGTGCCACTGAGTTCAAACTTTTCATGGCAATTTATCTCAATGCAACACGCCATCGATCTTAGGGATCTTTGAAATGTCTCATTTAATGACCATTACCAAATAGAACATAGGACATAGAACAGTACAGCACAGTACAGGCCCTTCAGTTCACGATGTTGTGCCGACCTATTATCCTACTAAGATCAATCTACCCTGCATACCCTACATTTTACTATCCTCCATGTGCCTATCCAAGAGTCGCTTAAAAGTCTCTAAAATATCTGAATCCACTACCACTGCTGGCAGTGTATTCCACACGCCCACCACTCTCTGTGTGAAGAACGTACCTCTGATATCTCCCCTATACCTTCCTCCAATCACCGTAAAATTATGCCCCCTCGTAATAGTCAGTTTCGCCCTGGGAAAAAAATTCTGACTATCCACTCTATCTCTGTCTCTCAGCATCTTGTACAACTCTATCATGGCACCGCTCATCCCTCTTCCGTCCAATGAAAAGAGTCCTATCTCTCCCAATTTTTCCTCATAAGACCTGCCCTCCAGTCCACGCAGAATCCTGGTAAATGTCCTCTGCACCCTCTGTAAAGCTTCCACATTTTTCCTCTAATGAAGTGACCAGAACCGTACACAGTTGACCAGAACTGAACACAATCAAACAGAACTGAACACCATTTAAGCTGAACACATTTAAGATACTTGAGATTCAACTCAAATGGCAGCTTCACTGTTTGGATTCAAATCAGACAAATTGCAACAGTCCAAAAGAGAAAAAAAAGAAATGCTGGAGTAAAAGTCATTAGGTCTAGCAGCATCTGAACAGAGAGAAACAGAATTTACTTTTTGAGTCCAATATGACTTTTTCAGAACAGGTTCATATCAGACTTGATTTGTTAACTCTAAATCTATCTCCAGATGTTACCTCAACGTTGCGTTTCTCCACCAATTTCTGTTTGTAATTCAGACTTCCATAATCCCCAGCATTTTGCTTTCCTTGACGGGTCCAGATGTTGAACCTGGTTATATTTGGACAATATGCTCCATTCCTGTTTCCATTAGAGCTGTTGTGTCGGTTACACTTGTATTACACCAGAGTGTGTTTCTTCTTTAAGTTTCAAAGGATAATTTCTTGCTAACACCCTCCTAAATGCATGAATTTCAGGAAATCGATTTTGATTGAAAAGACACTTTTGAGGCAGCCACACTTCGTGAGATGACAGGAATAGATTATTCATGGCGGCAGTCTGTGTCCTTCACTGACAAAGATTGTCCTCTCAGGCTCTGCAAACTTTTCATTCATATCTCAGAATAATTACAGCAAAGGTGGTGGTCACTCAGCCCATCATCTCTGCACCAGCTGGGTATGAGCTGTATCCCTACTATTATTATCCTACAATCTCCCTTTCCTTCCAAACATTTTGAAATATTTGCCTGCTTTTAATTCTGAATATCCTGTGCAGATATGAACAATCTTATCAATCTGCATTCCCCATGATGAAACAGTGAAAACGCATTATATGATTCCCTACATCACATTTAAAGTTATCATGCGGTGTTCACATTGTTGTTTGGCATTCCATCTCCCAAATATAACCTGTTTTCTTGCTCTGCATTACATTTCATTCCGTCTGTCAGAATAATGCTAGCTAAATACTGGTGAAATTGGGATATCACTGTCCTCCTCTCCAGTCTCTACAGCCACTGCTCCCATTCCTCTCTGTCTCCGAACCAAAGTCACATTCATTCTGCTCCTGACTCTTTAGTCCATGGGCTTTAATGAACCACATCATTGTACACGCCACGTTTGGCTTTGGTTTTGGTAAACTGAATCAGGAAATGTAAATGTTGCTACTTTAAAGCACAAAAACTGCAATTGAAGAACTCTGTATGTTGAAGATACAAAGTTGCTTTGTTACAGCTGTGAGAAATCCACACTTCCTCTGCAAGGTCAGGGCAACTATGCCCAGTGATATTTTTTTTTTGGTTGTTTAGGAGTAATCAGCACAGTAATAACATTTTGGTTGTTTTTTTTGGTGTTGGTGCAGGTTGTTACAGCATTGCACATGGACAACAAGGCAGAACCATCTAGCCTGCAAAATGAAAATATCTATCATTCTCCATCTCCACAGACTTTGTTAGAGCAATTGGTGATGGGATATAAGACCAATAGCCAACGATGTTAACATCCAATCCAGTCCAGTTATTATTGTGAACTGAAGGTTCACTGAAGGTGTATTGAAAGGGGTTAACTGAAACTGTTTGTTCAGTGACTGTGATTGATGTCAGTCTCTATGGAATCGAACTGCGTCACAGGAAGCTTTCCCTCTCCTATTACTAAGGGGCTCCTTTCAATGTCTTATCCCATAGCATGAGCAGGAACATCAGCGACAGCACTAACAGGGATCAGCAGCTGCCAACGGAGGGAGTGGAGAGATCAGAATCTGAGAACAATAGACTGGAATGTTACAACAATGGATCAGAATCTGAGAACAACAGACTGGAATGTTACAACAACAGATCAGAATCTGAGAACAATAGACTGGAATGTTCCAGCAATGAATCAGAATCTGAGAACAATAGACTGGAATGATACAATAATGGACAGGATTTTATCCTGGAGTTTAATCTTACTTACCGCATCTTGGTCAACATTACCAGATCAGATAGAAGCTGTACTGATGATTATTCAGGCTGGCTACTATCCCATTCTCGCTATTGTTGGTGTTCTTGGTAAGTCTCTCTATCTCTGTCCAGTCATTACTTCCATAAAGTATATTAAACTCTATTGCTGTTTCTGTAACCAATATTTGGAAAAGACGGAAACAATTATCTTCATTTTCAATTAAAGCCTCGCTTCATTATCCATGAATTTCAGACTCATCCTTCACAAGCATCTGAGAACAAGACTTGTTCACAACATTGAGGGCCTTTTTTGAATTATATCTCTCACCAAACCTGTCCAATATTAGCTCCATAATACCCCCACTCTCCACCTCTGCCTTTGTGCTGTTGCTGAATAAACCATTATCTATGCCTTTGTAAAATTCAGACTTTATGGTTCCAGCTCTCTTCAGGACAGTCTTCCAGTTACAAATAATTTGATCACACCCTTGTTCTTGTCTCGAAAGTAATCAAAGATAGGGACACCATGTCAGAGTAGTTAAGTCACTGGGCAGGTAATTCAGAGACACAGGTTATTATACTAAAGTAACTATTTCAAGTCCTACCAGAGTTGATGGCAGAACTTAAATTCGAATGATAAGAATTGGAACAAAAGCGAATTTCGCTGAAAACAACCATAAATCCAACAGCATTTTGTCGAAAAACTATCTCATTACACTGATGTCCTTCAGTAAAGAAATCTAACATTATTACCTCGTCTGGATTAAGTGTGAATTCAGGCCCAGAACAATGTGTTTGGGTCTATAATGCCTTGTGAAATGGTCACAGTCAAAGGCAATTAATGATGGTTAACAAATGCTTCTCTTGCCAGTGATGTCGATGTCACATGAAATTAAAAAAAAAAAAAAGCGGTTTAATCAAAGAAAGAAAGATGTCAGAAATCTGAAACAAAAAGAAACAAAGTACTGAGGAAACTGAGCAGGTTTGGCTGGCTCCGATGAAATCAAAAGAGATTTAGCAATTCAAGTCCATTGAACTGACATCAGAACTGAAGTCATCTGGCAAATAGTGTGATTTATGCTGGTGACAGAGATGCTTATTTTGAACGGGAGAAGGAATGAGCTTAATAAATGGAGAAAGAGAGAGCTAGAGAAAAATAAGCAAAGAAAGGGATAGTTGATGATCAGGTGTTATGGAAATACAATGTGAAATCAATAACATTTTTTCACCTTTTTTCATCTTTCTGAATATCATGCCCATGTTGATATATATCCGAGTCCGCGTTTAAAATAAGTAATGCCACCTCAGTTTGTCTCCCCTGAATGTGGTCATCTTTATTTATTCATTAATGGTTTGTGGGTGTGACAGGCTGGGCCAGCATTTATTTCCCTTTCATAATTGCCCTTGAGAAGGTGTTTGTGATCTGCTTTCTTGAACCACTGCAGTCCACATGCTGTATGTTGCTGGCAGATATGTCTGTCCTGTTTCATTTCTTTGAGACTTTGTAGTGATTGAAATAACTGAGTGGCTGGTTTGGTCATTCCAGAAGACAGTTGAGAGTCAACCACATTCCTGTTGGCCTGGAGTCACATGTAGGCCAGACCAGGTGAGGATGGCACATTTCCTTCCCTAAAGGTCTTTAGTGAGCCAAGTGGGTTTTTTTTCTGATGATCAACGATGGCTTAATCGTTTCACCATTCCAGATATTTTATTAAATTCAAATTCCACTATTTGCCGTGGTGGGATTCGAATTGGGATGTGGGTCAGTACCTGGATTCTTGGATTAATAGTCTAGAAATAACACCACTAGGCCATCTTATCCCCAACATCCCCAGTCAACTTCACCAGCAACAGTGGTGCTGCTTTTATCGTGACTGTGGTACGGAAAATTGTGCAGTTACATTGTCAACTGCTTCTATTAAGAGCGGACCCATTTATCTTTCAGATCACTGTGACTGTGCAGGGATATAACTGTTTATCAGCCAGGAAAATAAACTAAGGGGGGGAAGGAATTTTCAACACTGAGGGAGTGTGTCATGTATGCACCAGGGAGAGGGCAGTGCTGACAATGGCCATCAAGTGAACTGGTTTCATTCTATAACTTTCCATGCAGGAGTGGGTGAGATATCCATCATGTTCCAGAGTGACATTCTCAAATATATTCACGAGGTGACACAGCTCTGTCCAGCGTGGTGAATGTGACGTTCTGTCTCCGTGAAGGGAGGAACAGAATACCTTCGAGAAATAGCGGGGAACAGGGTGACGGGTGAAAATGAGGAACTGTGGGAAATTAGAATAAAGAGGAAGCACTCAGAACATAAGTTGTTGCTCCAGATGCATGATGAATTTAGAGAGCGATGGAGATAAGGCTGGAGAATTGAGCTTGCTGGTAGCTCTTTCAGAAGCTGGTACACACACAAAGAGTCAAGGACATCCCTCTGTACTATACATTCCATGATTCGATGAGACATATCCCTGAATATTGAGGAAGGTCCAAGTTCTTCAGAGCTCCTTAGACTCGGGAAAGTGAATTGCAGAGTGGAAAGTAACTATTGTGACCGAAAGTGTTTAAAACAGGATGGACGGGAGTCATAGAGAGATAAAAATGTACAGCATCGAAAGAAATCCTTCTGTACAACTCATCCATGATGTCCAGACATCCTAAGTTAATCTAGTCCATTCGCCAGCATTTGGCCCATATCCCGATAAACCCTTCCTATTCATCTACCCATCCAAATACATTTTTAAATGCTGATATGGTACCAGTCTCCACCACTTCCTCTGGCAACTTATTCCTTACATGCACCACCCTCTGCTTTAAAATATTGCCCCTTAGATTCTTTTTTAAAATCTTTTCCCTCTTGCCTTAAACCTACACCCTCTAGTTTCGGACTCTCCTATCCTGGGAAAAAGGCATTGACTATTAACGTTATCTATGCCCTGCATGGTTTTACAAACTTCTATAAGATCACATCTTAGCCTCCAATTCTCCAGGGAAAATAGCCCCAGCCTGTTCAGTCTCTCCCTATAGCTCAAACCCTCCAGCCCCGGCAATGTCCTTGCAATTTTTTTCTGAACTGTTTCAAGTTTAACAACATCCATCCTGTAGCAGGCAGACCAGAACTGAACGCAGTATTACAAAAGTGGCCTAACCAATGTCCTGTATAGCTGTAATATGACTGTAATACCTCCTAACTCTTATACTCAATGCATTTACCAAGAAAGGAAAACATAGCAGCCTTCTCCTTCACTATCCTGTCGATCTGCGACTCCACTTTCAGGGAACTATGAACCTGCACTCCAAGGCCTCTTTGTTCGGCAACACCACCCAGGACCTTACCAAGTGTTGACCTGATTTGCCTTATCAAAATGTAGCACCTCACATTTATCTAAATTAAACTGTCATTCCTCGATCCACCAGCCCATCTGATCAAGGTCCCGTTTTACTCTGAGATAATTTTCTTCATTGTTCATTACATCACCAATTTTAGTGCCATGTGAAAACTTACCATCCATAACTCCTGTATTAAAACTGAAATCATCATAGAATGATAAAAAGCAATGGACCCAAAACTTATCCCTATTGAGCAACATTGGTCACAGATTTGCATTTCTAAAAGCAACCCTCCATCACCATGCTTTGTCTTCCATCTTTGAGCCAATTTTGTATTCAAATTGTTAGTTCTCCCTGTATTCCATGTGATCTGACATTGCGAACCAGTCTACCATGTGGAACCTTGTTGAATGCCTTACTGTAGTCTATATAGATAACGTTTAACATCCTACCTCCATCAATCATTTTCGTCACTTCTTCAAAAACAATTAAGATATTGAGACATAATTTCCCACGCACAAAGCCATGTTGACTATCCCCAATCAGTCCTTCCCTTTCCAAATACATGTAAGTCCTGTCCTTGAGAATCCCCACCAACAACTTGCCCATCACTGATCTCATAATCACCAGTCTTTCGTTCCCTCGCATTTCCTTACAACCTTTCTTAAATAGTGGCATCACGTTAGTCAAATTCCAGTCTTCCAGCACCTCACCGGTGGCTATCGATAATACAAATAGTTCAGTAAGGGGCCATCAATAACTTCCTTAGTTTCCCATAAATGTGTAGGATATACCTGATCAGATCCCAGTAATTTATGCACCTTTATGCATTTTAACGGGCAGCACCTCCTTCTCTGTAACATGGACAATTTTCAAGGTTTTGTTATTTATTTCCCCAAGTTCCGTCGAGTACATTTGCTTTTCAACAGAAAGCACTGGTGCAAATTGCTCATTTAGTAACTCACTCATTTCCTGTGGTTCTACACATAGGTGATCTTGCTGAGCTTTAAGGGGCCCTATTGTCTACTTATTTACTCTTTTGACCTTAGTGTATTTGCAGAAATCCTTTGGCTCCTCCTTAACCCTATTTACTAAAGCTATCTCATGTCCCCTTTTTGTCCTCCTGATCTCCTTCTGAAACATACTCCAACTGCCATTATACTTCTCTCAGGATTCACTCAATCCCCGCTGTCGATACCTGACATATGCTTTCTTCTTTTTCTTGTTCAGAATCTCAATTTCTCTGGTCATCCAGCATTCCCTACACCTACCAGCATTGTCTTTCATCCAAACAAAACATACTGCTTCTGCACACTTGTTAGGTAATTCTTGAAGACGCCCCATTGCAAGCCGTCCCTTTACCTGCAAATATCCACTCCCCATCAACTTTTAAAACTTCATGGCTGATAGCATTCAAGTCGACCTTGCTGCAAGTTAGAACTTTAGCTTTTAGAGCAGGTCTATCCTTTTCCATAACTGTTTTAAAATTAATAGAGTCATGATTTTGGTCTCAAAGTGCTCCCCAACTGACAACTCAGTCACTTTCCCTGCCTTATTTCCTAAGAGTAGATTTAGTTTTGTACCTTCCTTTGGAGGAAAATCCACATACTGAATAAGTAAATTTTCTTGCACACACACAAAAAATTCCTCTCTACCCGATCCCTTAACACTATGAAGTCTCAGTCTATATAATCAGACACAATCATACCAATTTAAATCCTGCCGGATGGCTCTAATAATTCACCCTGCCAGAATATTAGACCTCTTGCAATTCACGTGCAATCCGTCCTCCTTGTAAAGGTCACTTCACACCAGAAGAGATTCCAAAGATCCAGAAATGTGTATCCTTCCCCTCTGCACCAGCTCCTCAGCCCGGCGTTCATCTGCTCTATCCTGCTATTCCTATCCTGACTAGCTCAAGACATGGAGAGTAATTCAGATATTACTATGCTCGCAGCCCTACATTCCTGTCTATTTCTCATCCAGTCTTGTTAGTTTGATTGTGAACAACAGCCTCCTGTTGGTCTCTCTAACCATTGAGAATATTTTATACCCTCCCAAGACTTCCTTGACCCTAGCAGCCTTTCGGCAACACGCTATCCTGTTGTCTCGCAGTCAGCTACAGAAACGTCTGTCTGTGTCTCTGACTTGAGAGTTCCCCATCACAATCGATCACTTGGAACCTGATGTAACCCTCATTACAGTCGAGCCAGTCTTGCTACCAGAAACTTTGCTGTGAGTTCTACATTCTCCCAAGAGTAGATCATGCCCTACATTGTCCAAATCTGCACACTTCTTTGAGATGGGAATGGCCACAGGAGACTCCTGCACTACCTGTCTACTCCTCTTACATTTCCTGGAAGTAACCTATCGACCTGACTGCATCTGCAGTTTTTCTACCACCTGAAACAGCCATCCAACACATTCCCCAGCACTTGTAAATTCCTCATTGCTTCTAGCCGCCGTTCTAACCGATCCATGTGATCCGATAGGATTCGTAACCAAACGCTCTTCCAGCAGACATATTCTTTAATTACATTGAAATTCTCCCTAATCTCCCACATCTGACAGGAAAAGCACATCACATTACTAAAGGCCATCATAGCACATTAACTCCCTACAGACGAATAAAATAGCACAGTTTTACTGCTCTAAAACCACTACACTAGGCTAACTTGGTACCTATGTTATATATTTTTTGAAAAGTTTAATCTAGAGATAGTTCTCAATAAAATATAACAAGAAAAACACATTACTCACTGTTGTAGATTTACAGCAGAGTATGTTTAGACAAAAATGACAATTAGCTCTTCCCCTGCTGTGAACTCCCTATACCAAGGTTTCTCCAAGGTCAGCTGTGAATTTCACTTTGTTCATTTCACTTAGACCCAACTCTGATGACCAGAGATACTTTAAACTAAAGAACACAAGGAATCAACCAGGAAAGTTGACTTCCTGGTCAGTCAGCTGTGCAGGTTCACTGATATTTCTATGACGTCCCATGTGGTACCTGGTCTCTCCGTTCCTCCCATTTTAAAGGTACCTTTGTTTTGATCTTTTTATTTCAAAGTTCCGAAACAATGCAACAGTATATAATACAATAATTACTGCTCCAAGAAATCGAGGAAATCACCTTCATCAGTGAAAATACCTCAATGAAAGGAGCAGCTCGAACTGCCACATTTTTATTCCACCCACCATCTTGGATTACACAGAATCCATAGTGGAAACAAACAGAAAACTAAATAGGAGATAACTTTATGTCAGTTGTGAGAGAAGTATTTGATATTGTTTGAAAATAATTTGATATATAGATTGTTGGAGAATAATGATATGATTTCACAGAGTCAGCCTAGATTCAAGAAAGACAAATTATTTTTTATAAACCTGCTGGGGTTTGTGGAGGATGTTGGTTATGACATCAACAAATGAGAATCAATGGGAATGGTGCGTTTGAATTTTTCAGAAGACCTTTGAGCCCATGTGTAAGGCGGTGAAATACTATATGGGTTAAAGTTGGAGAGAATACAGAGAGTAGGGTCCTGCTCTGGACTAAGTTCATTACTCGAGGTGTATCACATGTATCAGTGCTTGGAGAACAGCCATTTACAAGGCAAAGAAATTGTTTGGACATGGGCAACAAATACCATCCTTCTCATTTGTATTTATTAGAAGGTGAGAGGTTGGGAAGTCCTATTGTCAAAAATGACCTGGAAGTCCCTGTTCATAAGTCACTAAAAGAATATATACAGGGTAACAAGTAATCATGGCAGTAAATGTTATATTGTCCTTCATTGTAAAATTATTCAAGTCTGGTAGTAAAAACACTTTTCTGCAGTTGTAGAGTGTTGTTGATGCAGTATTTGCAGCACTGTGTACAGATTTTCTTTCCTTAATACAGAATGATCTCCTTGCCACAGAGACAATGGGAAGGAGTTTCACCAGCCTGATACCTGGAATGATGGTACCTTGCGGAGAGTGTGAAGGAAATGAATATTTAATCTGTTGTGCTGTGATAGAATAAGAGGTGATTGTGTTTAAAATTCAGTGCTATGGACTAATACTTATTATGTCCAGAAAGACATTGACAGTGTGACAAATTGTTTGTGTTTTTTTTTCCCATGAGACATGTTTCCTGATAGTTTATGGACCTCTGTGGAGCACCATGTTAGCTGAGATAGAGCTCCAGGCTCTAAATGAACTCTCACCACATTACGTTGAAGTTGGTGTGTGACTCTGCACTGTATGTCATGTTGTTCACAGATCTGTCAGCAGCCATTATGACTTATTTCTGAACGAGTTAGCCATTTCCACCAGCTTCTGACCTCCAGTGAGGACACCAGTCTGTCTTCTGGGAAACGGAAGATGTCTCCGTGAGACTTGGCACAAACCATCCACAGTCCCCCCTCACTGTCAGCAAACAAAACTAAAGTAACATGTGTGGACCAGTAGCAATGGAGCCAGGGGGATCAACATGGAGCAGTCTATCTGTTCATTCACTGCATCATTGGTTTGTCATGTTGGAGCATCAATGACATCCTCCTATTTCTGTTTATGTCGCTTGAGGTTCTGAATGGCCTACTCCTGGTCCCAGGGAAGACGCTCAAAGACCTGATTGTGTGACCCTGGTACTTGTTTAATAGCTCAATATGCTGACTAGACTCCTTTTCTTCCTGTGTAAAAGGCAGGTCAGAGTGAATGGTCTGTGCCTCTTATTATCCAATAGTTTTGATGGACTGAATGGCTTCCTCTTATTCCTGTGAAATCAATTTGAGGTGCTGGATGAATTCTTTTTTTATTACTGTGAAATGAGCAGTGTATAGCAATACTGTTACATGAATATTACCGACACTTCAACAACATAAGCTTGAATGTTGTTCAGGTCTTGCTGCACATGTAGACAGACTACTTCAGGAACTGAGGGATGACAAATTGTTCTAAACATTGTGTGATCATCCCCACTGCTGATCTTCTGTTGGGGGAAAAGACTTTGATGAAGCAGCTGAAGATGTTTATGCCGAGGAAGGATCTCCTACAGAGAAATCCCGGGACTGAGAGGATTGATGTCCACCAGTCACAAACATCTTCCTTTGTGCTACGGATGACTCCAACCAGTGGGGAGTTTAAAACACATTCCCATTAATTTCATTTTTTTTCAGGTTCCGTGACACCATTCTCAGTCAAATACTGTGTCGCTATCAGTGCCAGGCACTGTTAGCTTGCAATCATAACTTTTGTTCATGCCAATAGGTCACAGCGTACGTGTAGGGAGCGTTTCTTTCTCACAGAGGGTAGTGACATTTGCGGCTTCTCTGTTCCAAAGCGTCGGGGGAGCTAGATCACTGAAATGTTTGGTGGTGGGAGGAGGGGTTGTTGATGGATTTTGATGCATCAGAGAGTTGAGGGCTGCAAGCAATTGGACATGGAAGAGGAGATGAGGCCCAGATCAGATCAGCCCTGATCTTTTGAAGGGAAAGGCAGGTTTTAGGGGCTGAATAACCGACTCCTGTTTCTAATGTTCTCATATTTTGTTATTGGAAAGTTAGCGGCTGTCATTTCCCTGGAAGTTCTGTTCAGGAATGTTGCAGTCAGGGAGACTAGAGGATTTTGTGAGCAATCTCTGGGTGCAGTATGGCAGGGGGTGGGGTGGGGTTGCAGCTGTATTCACAGTGAATCTGGATCTACAACATAACCAACAAATGGAGACAGGGGCCACTTATGTAAAGACAGATGAGGAGGCTTGTGTCAGACCAGCACTGACTCTTTTTTACTCAGGAATATTTTCCATCTCACACCAAACCATGGATGACAGTCTTCAGAGAGTGAATCGTCTCCTCTGTTTTGATTCACTGGGTACCAGGAGGAAGTGGTCTCCAAATGCTCCTGTGCAGCAGATTTGAGGGGTAGAATGGAACGTAGGGACATAGGACTGAGGAGCAGGAGTGGGTACCATGTCCATCATCTCCTAAGTGCAATGCTTCAATGTATTCACTCGCTAACAGAGGTTGTCTCTCTTCTCCTAAACCCCACCAACCCGCTGCTGTGCAGAATACATTACTTCTGTCTCCACAGAGGAAGATACATAAAATCTTCCAGAAATACTACGTGACAGAGTGAATGGTGAAAATGAAAAAGTGTGGGAGATTAGAAGTAATAAAGAAGAATTACTCAAAAAACTAATTGAATTGAAGTTTGGTACGTTCCTGCACCTCGATCGCAGAGTATTCAGGAGGTGGAAACAGAACTAGTGAAAGAGTGCTGATAACGCCAAGGTCATGGGTATGGTGCGGCACGGTGGCTCAGTGGTTAGCACTATTGCCTTACAGAGCCAGGGACCCGGGTTTGATTCCACCCTCAGGTGACTGTCTGTGTGGAGTTTGCACATTCTCCCCGTGCCTGTGTGCGTTTCCTCCGGGTGGTCTGGTTTCCTCCCACTGGCCAAAGATGTGCAGGCTTGGTGGACTGGCCATGCTAATTTGCCTGTAGTGTTCAAGGGTGTGTAGATTAGGTAGGTGATAGGGGAATGTGTCTGGGTGAGATGTTCTGAGGGTCGGTGTGGACTTGTTGGGCTGAAGGACCTGCTTCCACACTGTAGGGATTCTATGACCTATGACTCTATGAGTTACAG
>NC_063339.1:84923821-84931279 GCF_021869965.1 Rhincodon typus
GTCCGCTCCACACTCCCCTCCAGCTCCACCACACCCGGCACTTTTCCCTGCAACCGCAGGAAGTGCTACACCTGCCCCCCATACCTCCTCCCTCACCCCCATCCCAGGCCCCAAGAAGACTTTCCACATCAAGCAGATGTTCACCTGCACATCTGCCAATGTGGTATACTGCATCCGCTGTACCCGGTGTGGCTTCCTCTACATCGGGGAAACCAAGCGGAGACTCGGGGACCGCTTTGCAGAACACCTACGCTCGGTTCGCAACAAACAACTGCACCTCCCAGTCGCGAACCATTTCAACTCCCCCTCCCATTCCTCAGACGACATGTCCATCCTGGGCCTCCTGCAGTGCCACAACGATGCCACCCGAAGGTTGCAGGAACAGCAACTCATATTCCGCTTGGGAACCCTGCAGCCCAATGGTATCAATGTGGATTTCACAAGTTTTAAAATCTCCCCTCCCCCCACCGCATCCCAAAACCAGTCCAGCTCGTCCCTGCCTCCCTAACCTGTTTTTCCTCCCACCTATCCCCTCCTCCCACCTCAAGCTGCACCTCCATCTCCTACCGACCAACCTCATCCCGCCCCCTTGACCTGTCCGTCCTCCCTGGACTGACCTATCCCCTTCCTAACTCCCTACCTACACTCACCTTTCCTGGCCCCATCCCCGCCTCTTCGACCTGTTTGTTTCTTCTCCACCTATCCTCTCCTCCATCCCTCTTCTATCCGCCTCCCACTCTCTCCCTATTTATTTCAAAACCCCCTTCCCCTCCCCCTTTTCTGATGAAGGGTCTAGGCCCGAAACGTCAGCCTCTCTGCTCCTATGATGCTGCTTGGCCTGCTGTGTTCATCCAGCCTTGGACCTTGTTGTCTCGGATTCTCCAGCATCTGCAGTTCCTACTATCTCTGGAGTACTGTAGCCAGTTCTGTTCGCATTGTTATAGGAAGAATAATACTAAGCAGGAGAGGCTTCAGAAGAGATTTACCACGATGTTGCTGGGAATGGATAGTGTGAGTTATGAGGAGAAAGTTTTTTTTGCTGGAACGTAGGATTTTGAGGGGTGACTTTACAGAGTTTCATAGATTCATGACGGGTTCAGGTCAGTTGAATGACAGATGTCTTTCCCTTGGGAAGAAGAATGTCAAGACTATGGGGATATTTTAAGGTGAGAGGAGTAAAGATTTTAAGAAAACATGAGGGGTAATTATTTTACACACAGAATGCTTCTTGTATGGAATGAACTTCCAGAGGAAATGGTGGGAGTGGATGAAGTTACAACTTTTGAAAGACATTTAGGTAAGTATATAAATAAGAAATCAGTTTGGATGGTGTTGTGATCTCCTGCCCTCCCAGTCCCTCTCTGAATAAGTCACTGATGGTTCTCATCCGCTGCCACTGCCTGTGCAGTGGCGTGTGGAGGCCAACAGAGGGCCGCATTGCATCACTTCAAATACCACAGACTCTGTCAGACCTACCCCACACAGAGACACACACAAATACACCAATAATAACACAGGTAAGGGGAGCCTATAAACATTTCTCTTGCTCTGTGGTTTGTCAATATTTCATTCGCCATATGTGGTGTGTATGAGGGTGCCCGTTGTTCCGTTGACAACATGTCATTATTTGACTCGGTCTGTGGGAGTATATCAGTATTTCACTTGCTCACAATAGTGAATGTGACAGTATTTCAGCTGTTCTATGGGGACTGTGACAATTTCAGTGTTTGCTTATTGAAGATGCCAGGACAAGTGGGAAGAACAGTAAATATCACAGATTAGTTACAGTATCAGTGCTGTCTGAAGGAGGAGGTGTAGGAGGGGGACTCCGTGCTCCCTTCCTGGGACCTGGTGGAGACGATTTGTTGTGAGCCCACCCTCTTTCCCACTGAGACCGTGGGGATTCCATTTGGACTGGCTCGATATAAAAGGGAGATGGCATCAGGGGCACAGCTTCTAAGTTGTGCCAGGTGGAAATGGAACTGACAGGGGGTTTAAAGTGAGAATTACCCTTCACTGCACATTGCTCCTTACTCGGTTGATGGGACGTGGATATTTCGGAATCTCCACACAGGTCGTTCCAGTTCTCTCCGGCTCGTACCAGAGTCCTCTCCGCATGGCAGGGAGAGGGGGTTGAGGGATCTGATTTTGGGCACTCCACCACCCGGCTTGGCCCTTTCTGTTCTATTCAAGGTGTTTCTCCTGGAATGAGAGAAAGCGAGGGAGGGAGTGAGAGTGAAAGTGCTTGGTCCTGCTGTTAGTGCTGGTGTAGGTTTGTGGCGGGCGGGGGAGGGGGTGGTGGGGGTGGTGGCTGGGGGAATGGTGAGGTGTGCATAGAGAGAGGCAGTCAACAGTGTTGAATCCATGCAGTGTTTTCAGTGTAGGGGTATAATGGAAGTGAGAGAGATAGACAGATAGATAGATAGATAGATAGATAGAGGGAGAGAGAGAGGCAGAGTGAGGGAGCAGAGAGAATACGGTGATACTTATCCTGGCTGAGCGGGGAAGGTTACTGATGCTTGTCCTGTATTGCTGGACATTTCTGAAGACTGCAGATACTGCACTGAGCTGGGTGGTGAGCTCAGACCATGCTCGGTTGGTCTGGTGTTGTGGACTCGTCTGGGAATAGAATGGTCCTTCTCTGTACTAGCCCATCCACCAGCACTTCCGTGCACCTTTCAACAAATCTTGGTGCAATTGCCCCTTATCTGCCAGGTTCAGGGTAAACCGTGCAGGGCGGCTCCGAACTGAGAAAGGTCAACTGTGTGCCCATTGGCCTTTTAAAGATGGCAAATGCGCCATGGATAGTGGAATACCCGGGTCATCCAGGCGATGGGAACTATTACCAGCCATGATGGGTGGGAGAATGGGTGGGCATTGAACAAGTGGAATGGCATGTGCTGGGGTAGGTAGATAATGAGGGGAGTTTGATAAGATAGCATCAGTAAACTAGCTTGGCCTCCTGCAGACTATCCCTCTGTCACACTCAAGTTTCCCCACGCTGGGCAGCGATTTAACACAGCGTTACCGAGCATTGCATTCGGGTGGTCTGTACAGATCTACACGCTGGGAGGGTAACTGCTCTGGGTTTACAGATCAGTACAGTGGTGTTCACCTCACTGCCGCCCGTGCTGGAGAGATACCTGGTTCGGGTTTATAGATCAATGCACTCGTGAGGTCTGCACAGCTTCCCGTGCTGGACTGATATATCATTGACTGGTGAGGCCTGCACAGCGTCCCACTCTGGACAGATTGCCGGGTTGTATTGAGCAGTACACTAGCCTGGTCTGCACAGTGCTCCATGCTGAACAGGTATTTCATCTGGGTTTGTGGTGTCTGGGCTGGTTCTGTGAGGTGCATTGAGAATGTGAGATAAATTACCACTTCAGCTGATCTGGCAATGCCTTTAATTAGTGTTTGCCAGTTGTGTTGAGTTTGGGGAGAGATATCCACCGCGAGGCTGAGTGGGTCTCACCAAAACTGATGGACAGAAGGGCCTTTGTGATGTGGATCCTTATGACTCCATCACATTCGATAACCGACATTCCCCGGAACATTCTGTATCCGACATTCTCCGGAACATTCTATAATCGACATTATTTGTGAACGGCTGGATTTCAGTTAATTGAACAAAAGATTAGATCCCGAGGGAATAGATCCCGTTCCAGGGAGAAGGAGACACTGTTTCAAAATCCCCTCAGGCAGTTAAAGGGGTGAATACATTTTCCCTGTGTTCATGTTTCTTCACAACCGAAAATTGACCACAACTTAGACTAAAAGACAGAAATTTCCAACCTCCATTTGTCTTCAAGAAACTGGGAGAGAATCCTTCAGGACGGCAACATCTTCACCCTCCTTATTAGGAACTGTAAAGAAGTGACCTGTGCCTGCTCTCGAGTGATCGAGTGTGTGGGAATGTTCTAGAAACCATCTGTTTTTATGAATGTGCGTTTGTGTCTTTAGGGAGGGAGAGTTTCTTGTGCTTTACGTTACGTTTTTTGTAAAAAAATAATTGAGACATTACTATTTGTTATTTCAGCTTCTTTTTTTTCAATAAATCAGTGATACATTTGAAAATGTCACTGGGTCCTCAATCAAACTGGTAACGATGCTTCCAGGCTGATGGATAATTTATTTGTTTTCCTTCCTCACAGTTAACATAGTGACGATCTACGTTCTGCTTTATACAGATTGTGGATTGTCTGCATGTGTCAGACGTTACCTGGGGGCCATGGCAGTGGCTGATCTACTGGTCATTATTCTCGACCTGATATGGAGACACATTCCCATTGTTTATCGGGAAGAGTTTTATTTCCTGCGGTCCATCCCCGTGTGTAATATCCACGCCGTCCTGCTTTATGCAGCCACTGACTGTTCTGTCTGGTTCACGGTCACTTTCACCTTTGATCGATTTGTGGCCATTTGTTGCCAGAAGCTGAAAAGTAAATATTGCAGTGAGAAAACGGCGGTTGTGGTTCTGGGAACAGTGACTGTGCTGAGTTGTTTAAAGAACATTTTCTGGTATTTTATGTTCACAGCTCGGTATTTGCTGCTGAACAACCCCTGGTTTTGTGATGTAACATTTGATGTTTCTTTCTTTCGTGTCTGGGTCACAATCGAGTTCCTCCACCACATTCTAAACCCGGCTCTCCCATTTCTCCTGATTCTGCTGCTCAATGTTTTCACCGTCAGACACATTTTAGTGACCAGCAGAGCCCGCAGGAGACTCCGGGCTCACACCAATGGGGACGGTCAGGGTGACACAGAAATGCAAAATCGAAAAAAATCCATCATTTTACTGTTTGTGATCTCGGCCAATTTCATCCTGTTGTGGTCAATGTAAATTGTGTATTCTATATGGTACCGGATGTTTAATTTGGGGTACTACTCTGTGGATCTAGATTACTTTGTGCGGGAATTGGGCTTCATGCTGCAGCTCCTCAGCTGCTGCACAAACACCGCAATTTATGCCGTGACCCAGACTACGTTCAGACAGCAGCTGAAGAATGTGCTGAAATATCCCTTTAACCAAATTCATCAATCAATCAACTTCACTCATTAATCAATCCATCCAGGATTTTTTCATTTCAGTTCAATGTTTCAGCAATGAAGCAGCCTGTCGCTGTGGTAACAGACTGAGGGTAGTGCTGGTTTATCCAACCTTATCCCACAGGGGGTCACAGGGAAACATACCAATGTTTCTCTCAACTCACAGGCCAAAGAGAAAAGGCACCATTCCACTGACTGCATCCATGACTTCAATATGTAATTAACGTTCATTAAAAAGTGCCACGCAGCACAGCAAACTATGTTATTGTTTGTCTTTGTGTTGAGGAAGCTCAGCTGGAGAGAGACAGGCACGGCCCCAAGGGAATGGGAGGATTTCGGGACTGAGCTCAGGAGTTGGGTTCAAATAACTCTGTCCTTGCGTTCACCTCTGGTACATCTCTGTCTCTTTCTCTCTCTCGTCCCTCCTCGCTCGCTCTCTTCCTCTCTGACCCACATTTCTCCGTACCCCCCTGCTCCCCGTCCCTCTCTCCATTCCCTTCCTTCTCTCTTTTCACCCACCCTCTCCAAACCACTCCCTCCCTGCATCCTGTCTCTCTCTCCCTCCTCCTCGAATGTCTGCACCCCCTTCTCTCACCCTCTGCCTGTGTGACCCCATCCCCCACTCTGTATTTTTCCCTCTGACTCCACCTCTCCCTAATTCCCTATCACACTTTTTCTCCCTCTCCATCTCTCTCCCTATGTCTCTCCCCATCCCCCTCTGTACCCTTTGTCTCTCTCCTCTCCCCTCACTCTCACCTCTCACTCTGCCTCTGTTTCCTTGTGTCTCCCTCTCTATCTCTGACCCACTTTCTCTCTCTCTCTCTCTGTCTCTGCCCCCTCTTCCTTGTCCTCCTCTCTCCTTTCGAGTCCCTCACCTTTCTCTGTAACCCCTTGGCTCCCAATCGCCCATCCCCCTGTCCCCCCGCCCTGTATCTGGCTCCCTGGCCCCCATTCCCCTGTCCCTCAGCCCCAGCCCCTGCTGCTCTCTCTCTCTCCCTTACTCCCTGTCGCTCTCTCTCTCACTCCCTCTCTCCATCCTTCCCTCACTGCCTCACTCCCTCCCATCCTCCAACACTCCCCACTCCCTTCATCCCCGTTCCCTTTCTCGCTCCCTCCCCATCCCTTGCTCCCTCCTTGTCCCTCGCTCACCCGCTCACCCCTCGCTCCCTCCCTGCCACTCGCTCCCGCCCCTCGCTCCCCCTCGTTCCCTCTTTGCTCCCCCCTCGCTCCCTCACTCCGTCCCTCGCTCCCTCTCTCTCTCACTGTCCATCGCTACCTGGTTACAGTTCTCGCTCCCTCCTCGCTCCTTCCTCGCTTACTAGCTCCCTCTTCGCCCCCTCCTCGCTCACTCCCTCGCTCCCTCACTGTCCCTCGCTCCCTGTCCCTGTCGCTCCCTCACTGTCCCCTTCCCTGTCCCTCGCTCCCTTCCTCTCCCTCGATCCCTCCCTCTTCCTCGCTCCCTCCCCGTCCCACGCGCACTCCCTATCCCTCGTTCACTCACTCCCACCCTGTCCCTCGCTCCGTCCCTGTCCCTCGCTTCATTCCTCTTCCTCACTCCCTGTCCCTCTCTACCTCCCTCTCCCTCCCCGTCCCCCTCCCTGTCCCTCGCTCCGTCTCCATCCTTCACTCTCTCTCTCACCCCTCGCTCCCCCCCACTCCCTCCGAGCCCCTCACTCCCTCGTTCCCTCCCTGTCCCTCGCTCCCTCTCTCTCCTCGTCCATCGCGCCCTCCCTCCACTCCTCGCTCCCTCCTCACTCCCTCACTCCTTCCTTGATCCCTCCTTGCTCCCTGCTCGCTCCCTCCCTATCCATCGCTCCCTCACTCCCTCCCCGTCCCTCGCACCCTCCCCGTCCATCGCTCCCTCCCTGTCCATCTCCCTGTCCTTTGCTCCCTCCCTGTCCCTCGCCTTGTCTTTGACCCCTCCCTGTTCCACACTCCCTCCCTTTCCCTGTTCCTCCCACACTGTCGCTCGCTCCCTCCCTGTCGCTCACTCCCTCCCTGTCCCTCACTCCCTTCTTCTTCCTCGCTCCCTCGCCATCCCTCGCTCCCTCCCCGCCCCTCACTCCCTCTTTGCTCCCCCCTCACTCCCTCGCTCTCTCTCCCCATGCATTTCTCCCTCACTCTGCTCCGCGCTCCCTCGCTCCCTCCCTTGCTTCCACCTCATCCCTCACTCCCATCCCTTGCTCCCTACCCAATCCTCGCTCCTGACCCTCGCTCACTCGCTCCCGTCCCTTGCTCCCTCCCCATCCCTCGCTCGCTCACTCCTCGCTCTCTCCTCGCTCCTTTGCTCCCACCTGGCACCTCGATCCCTCCCTGTACCTTGCTCCCTCTCTCCATCCCTTGCTTCCTCCCCATCCGTCACTCCCTCGCTCCGTCACTCCCTCCTCACTCCCTCCCCATCCCTCGCTC
>NC_063339.1:84931289-85006251 GCF_021869965.1 Rhincodon typus
CCCCATCCCTTGTTCCCTCCCCATCCCTCGTTCCCTCCCCGTCTCTGACTCACTCGCTCACCCCTCACTCCCTCCTCGAACCCCCTCGCTCCCTCGCTGCTTCCCCGCCCCTTGCTCCCTCTTCGCTCCCCCCTCAGCCCCTTGCTCTCTCCCCATGCATTGCTCCCTCACTCCGCTCATCGGTCCTACACTCTGCTCCATGCTCCCTTGTTTCCTCCTCGTTTCCTCACTCCCTCCCTTGTTCCCACCTCGTCCCTCACTCCCATCTCTTGCTCCCTACTCAACCCTCACTCCTGTACCTCGCTCCGTCCCCGTCCCTCGCTCACCACTTGCTCCCTCCCTGCCCCTCGCTCCCTCCCTGCCCCTCGCACCCTACCCACTCCCTCCCTCCCTGTTCCCTTCCTCCCCGCTCCCTCCCTCCCTCCCTGTCCCTCACTCACTCCCTCGCAACCCTCCCCATCCCTCGCTCCTTTTCCTCACTCCGTCCCCGTCCCTCGCACCCTACTCACTCTCTCCCTCCATCCCTCCCTGTTCCCTTACTTCCCGCTCCCTCCCTCCCGCTCTGTCCCTCACTCACTCCCTCCCTCGCTCCTGTTCCTCGCTCCCTCCCCGTCCCTCGCTCCCTCGCTCACTCCCCACTCCCTCCTCGCTCCTTTGCTCCCACCTGCCACCAAATATCCTTCCCTGTCCCTTGCTCCCTCTCTCCATCCCTCTCTCCCCCCCACCCTACACGCTCCCTCCATCCCTCCCCGATCCCTTTTTCCCTCCCCGTCCCTTACTCATTCCCTTGCAACCCTCCCTGTCCCTTGCTCGCTCCTCGTCCCACGCTCCCTCCCCATCCCACGCTCCCTCCCCGTCCCTCACTCACCCCTCGGTCACCCCTCACGCTCCCTCTCTGTCCCTCGCTCACTCGCTCCCATCTGGCAACTTGATCACTCCCTGTCCCTTGCTCCCTCGCTCTGTCGCTCCTTCCTCGCTCTCTCCCCATCCCTCGCTCCCTCTTTGTCCCTCGCTCCCTTCCTGTCCCTCGCTCCCTCCCTGTACCTCGCTCCCTCGCTCCATCCCCGTCCATCGCTCCCTCCCCGTCACTCGCTGCCTCCCTGTACCTCGCTCCCTCCCTCTTCGTTCCTCCCTGTCTCTTGCTCCCTTCCTCGCTCCCTGTCCCCATCCCTCTCCCTCGCTTCCTCCCTCTCCCTCACTCCCTCCCCCATCCCTCGCTCTCTCGCTCCCGACCCATCCCTCGTTCCCTCCCCGTCTGTCACTCACTCGCTCACCCCTCACTCCCTCCTCACACCCCCTCGCTCCCTCGCTGCTTCCCCACCCCTCGCTCCCTCTTTGCTCCCCCTCACTTCCTTGCTCTCTCCCCGTGCATTGTTCCCTCACTCTGCTCCTTGCTCCCTCGCTCTGCTCCACGCTCCTTTGTTCTCTTCTCGTTTCCTCGCTCCCGTCCCTCGCTCCCTCGCTGTCCCTCGCTCCCTCCCTGTCCCTCACTCCCTTCCTGTCCCTCGCTCCCTTCCTCTTCCTCCCTCCCTGTCTCTCGCTCCCTTCCTCTACCTCGCACCCTGTCCCTCTCCCCCTACCTCTCCCTCCCTGTCCCCCTCCCTCTCCCACGATACCTCCATCTTCCTCGCTCCCTCCCCATCACTCTGTCCCTCGGTCCCTCCCCGTCCCTCGCTCCCTCCCCTTCCCTCGTTCCCTCCCACCCTCCCCACTCCATCCTTCTTCACAGATTTCGAAACAGTTAAATTCAGTACGTGGTGCGTCTGGTTGTTTCATCCCAACAGGTGAAATACACATTCATTTAAAAATAAAGACATAAATTGCCAGAAAAACTCCACAGATCTGGCAGCATCTTTGGGCAGTGAATCAGGATTAACATTTCAGAACTTCTTCAGAACTGTTTCTCCCACCGGTACTGCCAAACCTGTTGAGTTTCTCCAGCAGTTTCTGTTTTTGTTTCAGATTCCCAACATCCGCAGCTCTTTACATTAGCCATTATAACAACATCGAAACGCCTTTGTCATTACTCACTGGATAAGATTTCCATTTGGGGAGCATTACCCTGACTGTATTAAAAACCCAGAACTGTATCACACAAATGGAACAAGTAGAGTGAGAACAGCGCTTGTTCCTGCCTTCGTGGACTCAAACTACCAACCTCACGCTTACAAGCTGCAAGTGCTGACCAATTGCACCACAGAAGCTCGCGAGCTGGTGATTTGCACAATCCCTTAAAGCTGGCTCTTACTTAATTGCTCTGAACAAAAGAGCAAGGAAGGAGCCCCTTCAGGTCGCTATACAGAGGATACAGCCTCTCCCACTGAAAGCATGGACTGTTCTTAGCCCCTGCCCAGAGCTCTCTTTCTTCCCATTGAGGTCAGAGTCTTCCACACGTCCTGAGTGGATGACACGTTCCCATCCCTGATGAACATGAGTGAATTAGTTGGTGATTTAATGACAAGACAGTAGCTTTTATGGTCACTATTCCCCTGTGCCAGCCCCATAAATTACCAGATCATTCACCTTGATTTCAAAAACTGCCTTTCTTTTTGTGTGTCATCTTATGCTCCTTTTCTTTTGTTTCTGGTCAATGCCACATTGTTTTGGAATTTGAGAGTGTGCAGTCAAGAGACAGGATCTGGCAGAATTGCTTCATTTTAACATAAGCTGAATATCATCAGATTTTGAAAATGGAAGGTGGATGCACCATTCACAGTGAAGAGAAGCTGTGCACAGGTTCTGTGTGGACAAAGCTTCAGGCGATCAAGTGACCTTTTTTTAAACTAAAGCAATGCCACACTGACAAGAAACTGTGGATCTGTGGGCACTGGGAGAGGAGTTTCAATTACCCATCCAAGCTGCAAACACATCGGTGCGATCACACCAGGAAGAAACTGTTCATCTGCTTCGTGTGTGAGAAGGCATTCACAGCGGTTTCACACTGGAAAGGGGCTGTTTCCCTGCTGTGAGTGTGGCAAGGAATTCATTCAGTCATCCCACCTGCTGACACACCAATGGGTCCACACTGGGGAGAGACCATTCACCTGCTCCAGGTGTAGGAAGGATTTCTCCCGGTCATCCAGGCTGTTGAAACACCATCAGGTTCACTCTGAGAGCTGAAGTGAGATCCTTTAAATGTGCACATTGTGGGAAGTGCTATGAAAGCTCAAATGGACTGATGTGTCATCAACGTGATCACACTGAAGAGAGACTGTTCAGGTATGCTCACTGTGGGGTTGGGTTCAGGACATCATCAACCCCCAGTCTACATCAGCAAATACACACTGGGGAGAGGCCTTTCACCTGCTCGGAGTGTGGGAAACAAAAAATCACCCAATCATTTAGCTTGATGAAACATCTGCCTGTTCACAAGTAACTGCAGTAATTGATTTTTGTTTAGTTTGTTCATGGGTACATGGCATCAAGAGCTCAGTAAGCATTTATCATCCATTCTAACTGCCCAGAGGATGGTTAAGAATCAAGCTCGTTGTTCTCGTTTGGATTCACATGTAGGCCAGACCAGGTCAGAATCAACAATGGTTCTCAGACCCAATGGTACAAAGAGTTGATTTTCTGGTCTCTTACCCTGTTTCTGAAATGATAATGAATAAACTGTTACAGTTGATTTATAAGTGAAAGACCAAAATGGGTTTTATTCCGATTGAGCATGTCCTGCTGATTTCACAGTTGTTATTGACGATCTGATGGCCCTCACACCATAACCTGTTCCAGAAAGTGTTACAGAATTTAGGGAATTGGCAGCTGCCTCTGGTTATTCAAAGGGTTACTGGACCTGAAAGGTTAACTCTGATTTCTCTCCATAGATGCTGCCAGACTTGCTGAATTTTTCCAGCAATTTCTGTTTTTCTTTCTGATTTCCTAGAATCTGCAGTTTTTTAGGCTTTTCAATATTCATCTTGTCTGTTTCAGAGGAGTCTCATTGATAGGCTTGGTGGCTTTTGGAAATTGAAAGTTAGGCCACAGATCAGGCAATAAATAACAGATTTGATTTAAAAGAACAGGCTTGATCAGGATGAATGGCCTACTCCTGCTCCTATGAAGTTTTTCATCTGCAGCTTTTGGCAATATTTCCCCTCACTATTCACTTCACATCCATGACTATTACACTACATGCTACACTGGCTAAACAAATCTCCTGTGTTTGAACTAAATCTGTTAATATTCAGTGCTCCCATCTCCTGTTGCCTGGGTTTGAGTTTCATCAGAGAATGGTGTCTCTTCTTACTGTGTGAACAGTCAGAACAGACAGATCCTGGAGTCTCATTCCCCTAAGATCCACAAAACCTGTTTGTTTTTTTCTCTTCCGCTTTCATTCTGACTCTTTAATTTCTTAGTTTCAGTCCGCTCTCCTCTCAAGCTCTTCAACAACCCCGTTTGGGCAGACTAGAGGCAGCTGGAATTAATGCAGGGAAATGGGAAGGGGGCAGAAGCATAAGGAGAGGCCACATCAAAGAAAGCTCCCGTTCTAACAACAGAGCTTCTCCATGACCCAGCGAGTGGTGAGGGGTCTGAGAATGTGAGGGAGGCAGATTCAGTTGCGGATTTGTGAAGATAAGTCAGTGACACCTCCATCTGATTGATAACTCAGATAGACAGAAAGAAAGATGCACACTTAGATAATGCCTTTGATGACCTCCAGGCAATGAAAAATGCTTCAGATTCAAATAATAGAAACCGAAAGAACTGCGGAAGCTGTATATCAGATACAAAAACAGAAAGTGCTGGAAAAGCTCAGCAGCTCTGGCACCGTCTGTGGAGAGAAATCAAGTTAATGTTTTGGGTCGAGTCACTTATCCTCAGAACTGGTTCCCATTTGTTGTTTAAGATCCAATGATTTCATTTCACAGAGACAAAGCTTCCAATTTGTATCAGGTTAACTCTCAGCCTCCCGTTTTCTTGAGAAAAAAGTGGTAAGCTGTTCAGTCTTTTCTGGCAATTATTGATCTCAGATTTGTGACTGAACCTTTGTTTTCCTGATCCTTGTAAGTGACGCCAGCAGTAGAAACAGTTCTTAATCTGCAAGGGATTTTGTTTGGAAAATTTGTATTTACAAATTCATTCTCATCCCCAAATTTACTCTGCAAACAAAAGAGTTCTGAGTATGACCCCACAAAAACACAAAGGCACCATGAAGACCTGAGCCGAATGAATCTAATTATGTTTGGGCTGACATGAGGAAAATGTGACCATGATCACAACTGGTTAAAATCACCGAATACCTGCAGTGTAGAAAGAGGTCTTTCAGCCCATCGAGTCTGCACTGACCGTCTATCCCATCCTACTCCTATTACCCGCCATTTACCATGACTAACCCAACCACCTAACCTGCGTCCAATCCACCTAACTTGCACATTTTTGGACTTGGGAGGATCACAGCTTAGCTCTAAAGACGCGAAATTGTGGGTTATGGCTCAAAAAAAAACCCTCGACTCTGAAACAATTTCACTGTTTTTGTTTCAAAAATAAAATCTGGGGAAAGCTGCAGCCACAAAGATATCAGATTCTCTCCAGAGGAACAGAATTCAAAACTCGCGCCACCGACTCGACTTCTCAGACTTTAAATAGAATATAGGTGGACACTAGATTGGAAGGTTCTCCTGAATTACATCTGAAATGAGTTATTCCAGTTCATTTCTCATCCTGAACAATATATTCATTACTTTTTTTCAAAGTCGGAGACATAAATCTGCAGGGTTATTAGGATAGAACAAGGACTGACACTTGTTCTATACAGAGCCAGCATGACCTTAGAGGGAGCCAGCATGACCTCAGAGGGCCGAATAGCCTCCGTCTCCGTTCTGCCACAGTGAATCTATGATCTAAAGAGAACAGGGTCAGCTGCTCCAGTCTCTCCAACCAACTGAAGGCCAGAATCCCTAATGACATACGCCTAATTCCCGTCTCAGATATCTCATGGAACTTAACGTCATTCTGCAAAGTCCTGGCCCATACTGGGGGTCCTTTCTACAGCTACAGAGCTGAAAAGGAGGAAAACGAAGTTTCAGTGATTTCGTAGCAAAGTTTGACTCCACTGAGCACTGTCAACATTTGTCATCTCCATTTAGAGAAAGGAAACAAAAGCACTGGAAAAAAGTATTACATGGATTCACAAAGGTATTGTCAAAACTGAGAACATATAACCCTCAGGAATGGCTGAGGAGCTTTTCTCTAGAAAAGAGAAGGCTGAAGGGTGACCTGATGGAAGTCTTTGAAATGATGAAGGGCTTCAATAATCCAAAAGGGATTTCATGAGAAACCTCTTTACCCAGTGACAGATGCAAATCAAAACTTAATTTCCACAGCGAATGGTTGAGGTGAACAGCAGCAATATATTTCAGGAGAAGTTGGATACATACACGAGGAAGAAAGGTACAACAGGATCTGCTGATGGGGGAGATGAAGAGGGAAGGGTGCGGTCTCACTTGGAGCATAAATATTGACACAGACCAATTGATGTGACTGGCCTGGCACTGGACTACACTGTCGATGGAATAAAGACAAACATATTTATTTTTGATCTAATTGGAGTAGTAAGGAAAACGTTACTTACTATTCAGGATAAAGTAAATGTACTTCAACAGGTTTTAGGGGTAGTTTCAGTGTAAATGTGCAATCCCAGGCTCAAAGAACATCAGCATCTCTGGAAGCAAAGTGGTGAGAGCGGCCAGTCCAGCAGACGGAAACCTTCCGACCCTCCCACTTCACCCACTGTCCAAATGAATACAGCTCTGGCCTGGATGTGATTTCCATCATTTTTAAAATCAATTCATTATGTACAGGTATCAATGTCTAGGTCAGCATTTATTACCCATCCCAGTCCTCCTCCTTGAGAAAGTGACGGTGAGTTGCTTTCTGGGACTTGCAGTCCTTGTGGTGTAGGATCACCCACAATGCTGTTCGGGGAGAGCTCCAGGATTTTGACTCATTGACAGTGAAGGAACAACCAATATGGAGGAGCATGATATTCAAATCCCAGTAATTTCAGTGACTCCATTAGAGCTTCATGTGAAGGTCATTTTGAGACTTCTGTCTGCAAATCTTCCTTTCTAATATCCTGTTAACGAGAATGATGTGTGATATGGAGGGGAGCATGCAGGTGGTAATGTTCCCATGTAACTGCTGCACTAGTTATTTTAGGTGGTGGACGTTGTGGGTTTGAAACGTGCTGTCTAGCAGCTCAAATATTGCAGATTAACTGCAGATCCAAGTCCTACGATCATTTGTGAACGTTCTTATTCTTCCACAGATGGATAACTGAGTGAATGTGGGAAAGGATTCAGAACAGATGAAGGGCTTCTCTCCAGTAATGAACCTAGTGGTGTTTCTGCAGCGTAGATGAATCTCTGAACCGCTTCCCACACTTGGAACATTTGAATAGCCTCACCCGTGTAGGATTCGCTGACGTCTCAGCAGGCTTAATGACTGAGTGAATTCTTTTCCACAATCAAAGCATATAAATGGCCTCTTCCCAGTGTGAACTTGCTGGTGTGCACGAAGGTTGGATAACTGAGTGAATACTTTCCCGAACTCCGAACACGTAGATGGCCTCTTCCCTGCGTGAACTTGCTGATGTCTCAACAGGGTGAAATATTCATGGTATTCCTTCCTACACAATGAACAGGTGAATGGCCACTCTTCAGTGGCAGCATGCTGGTGTTTCTGCAGGGCAGGTGAATCAGGGAATCCATTCCCATACTCAGAACAAGTGAACGACCTCTCCCTGCTGTGACTGTGTTGATGAAACTCCAGCATCGACAAGGAATGAAATGCTTTCCCACAGTCCTCACATTTCCATGGTTTCTCCATGTTATGTGCGGCTTTGAGTCCCTGTAAGTTTTATAATCAGCTGAATCCTTGTCCACCCAGAAACACAGGTATGGTCTCTTCCTACTGTGAACGGTGCGATGTTTCTTTAGGCTGAGAGATTGGATGAAGGTATATCAGTTCACTAGAAAACTCTCACTTGAGTGTGCATGTCTAAGTACTTTTCCAGACAAACTGATGTTTCAAATATTTTGAAGCAGCCAGGACAGATATGCTGGATCTATGGTTTCTAGCCAATGATATTCAAGTACCAGCTATTTTAGTGACGTCACGTGATGGTCGATTTGAGCTTGCTGTGTAAATCTTCCCTTTTTAACTTAACGTAAAAAGATTTATAAAATTTCATCACTATTAGATTAGAAATTCGGTGAAAAATTCAAAACAGCCAAATCTAAGTGATCATCATTTCTTTTCCTGGACACCCTCCCTGGGTTCACTTCATTCCCTGTCAGTTGCTGCAAGTAAATAATTTCACATCAGAACTTAAAAAAAGAAATTGGGAAAAATTGCTTCCTCACAGATGATGGACAGCGGAGGAAGTTTCAGTCTGGGTGAAGCTCAATCTTCATTCACAGAAGAACAGCAGCAACTTTGCTGGATTGTCCCGCGTTCGCGATCAGACAACAGGAGAGGTGATTGGCTGGAGATCAAGCTTGCTTCCGGTCCTCCAGCTCTTTCGATTGGTCATATTACGGAATTAGACAGAATTGCAAAGGAACACGGATTCGCGTGGGGAAGCAGCTGCCATGACCCCATGACGGTTGAAAACTTCTGCCAATAGATAAAGAGGGTGTTGTGATCACAAACCAATCATGTAACGAGAGATGTTCCCGCCCCAAATGTAACCGTGAACACGTGCGAATCCCAGTGTCCCACCCAAGTGGAACCTGCCACATGGCCCGCGTCGACAGAGATTGTGGGAGTTGTAGTCCCCATGAAGCCACTGGAACCCTGTCTCTTGAAGGTAAATGAAAAGAGTGGGGCAGAGGGTGGTTGGAACTGGATCCCCATCCAGACACACAGAACATGTGGGCCGTCACTAATTTTACTGAGACACCCTGCTTAGCCAAAATGTTTTTTGATATCAGTCATAAAGACTTAGAGTAGAAGCAAATTACTGCAGATGCTAAAATCCGTACTGAAAACAAAGTGCTGGAGATCACAGCAGGTCAGTCAGCATCCATTGAGCGAAAGCAAACCAATGGATCAGTCTAGGTAACTCTTCAACATAGCTGGATTTCTGATGAAGGGTCTAGGCCCGAAACGTCAGCTTTACTGCTCCTCTGATGCTGCTTGGCCTGCTGTGTTCATCCAGCTCTACACCTTGTTATCTCTGTGGAGGAGTGGGTTGGCTGCAGTTCGAGGGGTTGGTGTGCTGAGGGAGAAAGGATGTTGATAGTTCAGATCAAGTCCCAGAGGGAACAATCTCTTCTGGACTTAATGTTGAGTTCAACACCATCAAATCGTGAAGCCATTCCTTCCCTTTCTTTCAGCTTTGCTTGATACAGTTTCTGCCACCCATTCTTCCCTCCACCCCCGTGGGGGACTGTCTGTTCTTTCCAGTTTGGCAGTTAGGTACTCCATCGCTCCACATTCTCACACTCTGATCACTTAATCTGACCTATCAAAATTTTCAAATAATCATTTTCCACAGTCAGAGCATTTCTCCCTCTGCAGTCAAAGGCTCATGATTTTTCCAAGCCCAAAAGAGCCATTCTCTTGGATATTGATTTGTTGTTTATTTCAAGTCTGTACATTACTTCCATCGCATACCTGTTAAAAGAAATGACAATGTGAGGATCACAAGCAGCAAGCCACAGAAATGAACAAATGACAATTGGAGTTTTTTTTTGGTGAAACATTCTTTCCTCCTGTTTCCCCAAATATGCGAACAAAATCAAACTAATCGAAGCCAAAATCAGCAAATGGTTCCCAGAAAGCTCCGTCTCCAAGGTTACCCATGTGCAGACATGGCCAGGGAAGAGAGGCTGAGAGGCGGTGATCACCTCCTCCTTGGGCTCACACGTTCTGATCTACAATTTACTGTTTGAACCAGGACCAAGAGTGGATCCAGGTGACAATCCTCTGACTTACCCAGCTTCCTTTCTCCACACTTTATACCCTTCTAGACGCAGCGGAGTTCAATGATTGCAGCAATGAAACACTGTCCCCATTTTGTTCCTTTTCCTTTGCTTGTTTCATTTGTTTCTTTAAGTCAGCAGCACATCTGCTCCTAGGATATCTTTTCTAAGGGACTAACGTTCACTCGAGGCCTATTCAACACTTAATATTCCCCAGATCTGATGAAAGCTTACAGACCTGAAACAGTCACTCTGTTTCTCTCTCTCTCTCTCTCTGCACACTTGCTTCCTGGTGTACTAAGTGGTTTCCAGCAACATCTGTCTTTGAATATTTAGATTTGGGAACAAGTAACTCAATACTGAAGTTTGCAGTTGATAACAAGCTGTGCATCTAAACTGAGGAAAAATGTAACATGACAAAAGACAACATTGCAAAACTCACACTCGGCAGTTAAATGACAAATGATTCAAACAGTGATAATAGATCAGTGTGCACTTTCATGGGAGGATTACAACCATCACCCACTTCTTGCAGCAGAAACAATTACCAACAAATTTATGATAATCTGACATCATAGACACCTACGCTCTCGATTGTCTGCTCCAATCAGAATGCCAAATTTATGCTCTTTCTTGTCCATTCACAGGATGTGCGGGATGTTATTGCCCATCCCTTATTGCTGACAGGGACAGTTAAGAGTGGGTCTGAAGTCATATGTAGCCCAAACCACGTAAGAACAGCAGATTTCCTTTCATGAATCTGATGGGTTTTACACAATTTCAAATTTCACCACCTGCGGAGGTGGAAATTGAACTCATGATCCCAGAACACTAACCTGGGGCTTTGGATAATGAGCACAGTGACATTATCACTATGCTGCAACCTCCCCCAAATGATCTGGCTAAGGACTGGGCACTGTTATTTTTAAAGTTGCCTGTGTGTAAGATTCAGGAGACTTGCAATGTGCATTAGCCACAGGCTTCAACAGTTTCAAACAAACAGCAATAGACTTTACATCGTACGTAATCTTGGATAAAGGAATTATTAAAGCTAAATAACTAAAGGAAGTCTTTTTAGATGTAATACATGATTTCATGACAGTAAGAATCTTGATTTAATTCCAATTTTTCCAGAAGCTATGTATCAGGGCCACAATGTACTAACAATAAAAGATAACTCTGCCAGTGACCGTAGCAATACAATTGGATACGAGGGAGTAACAGGAAAAATGTCAATAAACTCTCAGTTCAATTACACATATATTTAAAATATTACAATGTTCATTAATTCAGTAGAAAAAAAGATTGAATTTAAACTTACATAGGTTTATATCAGATATATTTGTACAAAGTGTTTTATGATAAGGACTAATCTAGAACATCCTTACAAAAATCAATTGTTAGAATTTGGTTAAGTAAAATAGCTACAAACAATGGATTTTACAGGCATACAGATATACAGCACAGAAACAGACCCTTCAGTCCAACTCATCCATGCCGACCAGTTATCCTAAATAAACCTAGTCCCATTTGCCAGCATTTGGACAATATCCCTCTGAACATTTCCTGTTCCTTTATCCATTCAGATGCCTTTTAAATGTTGTATTTGTACCAGCCTCCACCACTTCCTCTGGCAGTTCATTCCATACACGCACCACCCTCTGCATGAAAAGGTTGCACCTTAGGTCCCCTTTAAATCTTTCCCCTCTCACCTTAAACCTATGCCCTCTAGTTTTGGACTCCCCCGACCCGGGGAAAAGACTTTGTCTATTTACCCTATCCATGCCCCACATGATTTTATCAACCTCTAAGGTCACCGCTCAGTCTCCGACACTCCAGGGAAAATAGCCCCAGCCGTTTCAGATTCTCGCTATAGCTAAACCCTCCAACCTTAGCAGCATCCTTGTAAACCTTTTCTGAACCCTTTCAAGTTTCACAACAGGGGGACCAGAATTAGCATGCAGTGTTCCAAAAGTGACCTAACCAACGTGCTGTACAGATTCAAAATGACCTCCCAACTCATATATTCAATGCACTGACCAATAAAGGCAAGTATACTAAATGCCTTCTACACTATCCTATCTACCTGCAACTCCGCTTTCAAGGAAATATGAACCTGCAGTCCAAGGTCTGTTTGCTCAGCAACACTCCCCAGGAACTTACCATTAAGTGTAAAAGTCCTGCTCTGATTTGCCTTTCCAAACTGCAGCACCTCACATTTATGTGAATTAAACCCCATCTGCCATTCCTCAGTCCATTGGTCCATCTGATCAACGTCTCATTGTACTCTGAAGTAACCCTCTTCACTGTTCACTACACCTCCAATTTTGGTGTCATCTGCAAACTTACTAACCTTACCTCCTAGGTCCACATCCAAATCATTTAAGTAACCATAATAATAATAATCTTTAGCAATGAATTTAATTGAGATTTATGTTCAAAACCAAAATAAGGGAAGGGATTCAACTGTTTAATGTTCATTATCAGGGATAATTATGCACAAAAATAAAGACCAATTAAGCTAAATTAAATAGTTTGCCAGCCAAAGCATGACAAAATTCTGTTAGGACATGGAAAGGGGAGGTCTTGAACTTTTGTTGAAGGAGAAAAGTCTCTGCTGCTTCCCTCCCTTCCACCTGAACATTGACCAAACTGCCCCTAACATTTCCATTTGCCCAAGCCCTCGGTTTCCCTCTTATCTCCTCTCATTCTTCCTCAAATCTCACCATGTACATGAGACCCAACGTCTGCTCCATCAACACTGATCTCACTAAATTGCTGATCATCAAACTCTTCATGTGTACTGATAGTATCAATAGTTGCCTCTCTTCAAGTTCTGTCACTCTTCCCTTCAAAATCTGCCATTAATCACCAGAGGACAACTGTGAAATGTCTTCCCATGGTCCAGCCGGTAACAGTGTGCTGAGAACTCGTTCTGGTGCAGTGGGGATGCTGACAGGGTGATATCCACAACAGATTTCCACAAACTGCTCCACGTCACTCTCAATCCCTGGTCACCAGACTCCACTGCGCAAGTTTTGCTGACCACCAACTAGCCCCAAGGGATTCTCATGTGTTTCTACCTGCAGTTTAGACCAAAGCCTTTGTGTCTGTCCAGAGTCTGTTGCCTCTGAGAACACATTTCCCAGTCATGCACAGTTCATCTTGGACAGCCATGTCCACTCTCAATGGGCAATTTTACAGGTTTCCAGCTCAGAATCCCCATCTGATGGCATCCAATTCTGGATCTTTGTCTGACTCTCTGTCAATCTTTCTCATTGTCATTGTTCTGGGTGCACGAACTACGACAAACAGCACCAAAGATTCAGCTTCCTTCTTCAGTGAAGATCTGTGTGTTTGACCCTCCCTCTGTCATGGGGACAGCGGGTCAGTGATGTCCATCTTTTCAGCAATGTGAGCCACTTTGTCCCAAGACTCCCAGAGTCTCCAAACACCATCTTTCAATTCTGGCACAAGGTTCGGATCTGGTAGAGTGAATTATTCCTAATGACTTGTGGTCTGTCTCCAATTCAAATTCAATACTGAACAAGTCTACATGGAATCTTTCACATGCCACAAATTCTGGTTACTCTTTCTCTAATTGAGAATCTCTCTTTTCTACATCTGTCAGAGATCTTTTCTCAGAGAAATAATCTTGCATTTACGCCAGCGCTGCTCCTAATCTAATCGGACAGGCATCTGCTCTGACGTGCAATACTCCAGGAATAGTCATTCACCTGAGATACTAGCTGTTCCTGGAGTCCGTTGAATTACTGTATGGACCTGGTGCTGCATTGATACCAAACAGCAAAATTATGAATCAGTGAAGTCCACAATGAGGGACAAATGTTATGACTGTCCAAGAATGAGGAGGAAGCTCCAGCTGTTGCTGTCCGTGTTTTAAGTCAAATTTGGAGAAAACGACACCTGTTGACAAATTCTTAAAGATTTGTCCAGAGTGCAATGTGCGTGATGTTACCTCACTCCCGCTGCATTCCCCTGTTGCTGATTAACACAGAGTCTGACAGCACCATTTGGTTGAGGCACGACCGTACAAGGCTCGACATCGCTGTTGCTCCTTCAGGCTTGATGATGTCAGTTGTGGCCTTTGGTGAACCACAGCAATCAGGCTGGACCAGTCAGGTTCGAGTGGGGCAAGTGGATGCAGTGGCACAGCTCACCCTGCGCCACTGTTTGGCATCTTCTGGAACAGATGGATATGCTGGTAGGTAGAGGGAGGAGAGAAATGAAGAGAGGTTGGTGGAAGCTCATGTGGAACATAAACACTGACAGGGACTAATTGAGCCTATGCACTTGGCCCTGTGCTGCAGAATCAATAGAACTGAGGCAGGTATTTACTGAGAATCCACCTGCAGTGAAACAGAAAGAACATGATTTCATATCCAGGATAAAGTAGCTGTGCTCCATCGGCTTTTGGTCGTTATTTCAGTGGGAATGCACAGTCCCAGGACCAAAGAACACCAGCTTCACTGGAACCAAAGTGGTAAGTGTGGCAAGTCCAGTGTAAAGTAACCCTCTGACCCTGCCACTTCACCCATTGTCAGAATGAACATGGCTCAGTCCTAGATGTAATTTCCAGCAGCAATAACAGGAGAATCCAACACCTGGAGTCACTTGTGATCTCACTATGTGTAAGCAGGGCAGATGAATGACTGAATCCCTTCCAACACTTGGGCAAGTGAATGGCTTCTCCCCAGTGGTAAATCCGTTAGTGTCTCTGCAGCATGTATGGATCACTGAAACCTTTTCCACACTGACAGCAGGTGAAAAGCCTCTTCCCGATATGAACAGGATAATGCAACAGAAAGTGGCATGACTAACTGAAACCCTTCTCACTCACAGAGCAGGTGAACAGTCTCTCCCCACTGTGAACATGATAGTGTAACAGCAGGTGGCCTGACTAACTCAATTCCTTCTGACACTTGTAGCAGGTGAACGGTCTCTCCCCAGTGTGAACAAGCTGACGGGTCAGTAGGGCAGATAAATGAACGAAACCCTTCCCACATGTACAGGAGGTGAATGGCCTCTCTCCATTGTGTAACACCGTGTGGACCTGGAGGAACACAGCAGGCCAGGCAGCTTCAGGCAAGTAGGAAAGTTAACGTTTCCTCCAGCTCCACACGGTGTTATCTCTGACTCCAGCATCTGCACTTCTTACTGTCTCTAAGCTACTTACTACTTGCTGTCCAGGACACAAACACACGAAAATCTTCATCCTGGCGCCCACCCTAAACACATATGCAGATATAATTGAATTCTACATCTGTGTCATATACAGTGCATTATTTTTAATTTACTGCCCCTCAAATCCTGACCATCTCTGATAGAAATCCTATAATCATGATCATGAGGAACGAGACAACCCGTTTAGCCAGGGAAATAAATGTGTGAAGCTGAGAGAGCAAATAATGACAGTAAATTTAAGAGTGACATACCTGAAATAACCGCTGCAGAGTATGCTCCTTCCCTGGATTCAAGTCCACTCACTTCAATTTCTGCAAGTAGAACAGTATCTTTCTCTGTCTCGCTCTGTCGCTCTCTCCCAGGATGGGAAAAGAAATGGGAAGAGGGAGATATTGTTTTGCTCGCAGATGTTGCAGTGAGAAACTTTCACTGAACCTCATCGGAAAACGTCCGTATTGTGACGTCACACAGTAGAGGGTGGGGCCTGCCTGAAGCAGCCAATAGGAATCGCTAGGTTCGGCGGTAACGTTCACGGTTTCCAGGCAGCCGGTCACAAGCGCGGACACTGTAGCCCCGCCCCCACCCATTGTTCCCTTTCCCCACCTCGAGCCAAGGTTTTCAGGGCAACCAGCTGCAGACTCGAGCCAGGGTTTGTGGGAACCAAACCCATCCAGGCAAGTGGGGAGTATTCCACCACACTCCTACTTTCTGCCTTTTAGATGATGGAGAGTCAGGAGTGAGTTAGTTGCTGTTGTATTCCTAGCCTCTGACCTCTTATTATGGCTGCTGTAGTTGACTGGCGAATCCAGTTGGGTTTCTTGTCAATAGAACTCCCGAGGATATTAACACGAGAGAATTCACTGATGCTAACCACATTGAATACTAATGGTTGATGGTTAGATTGTCCCTTGTTGGAGAATGTCATTGCCTGGCATTAGTGCAGCGTGAATGTTACTCTACACTTGATATTGGCCTGGTCTTGTTGCATTTGAACACAAACTGCTTCAGTACATGAGAAGTCACAAATTATGGTAATCATTGTGCAATCATTAGTGAACAACCCCACCTCCGACCTTATAACGGAGGGAAAGTCATTGATGAGGCAACTGAAGATGATTATACGACTGATCTTCAACAATGACAACTATCTTCCTCTGTGCCAGGTATGACTTCAATAAGCAAAGAACACTCCCCCACTTTCCATTGATTCCAGTTATTCTCGGGATGTTTGATACCAAACTCAATCAAATGCAATCTTGATGTCAAGGGCTGTCACTCTCACCCCACTTCTGGAATTCAGCTTTTTTGTCCATGGTTGAACCAAGGCTGTAACGTGGTCAGGAACTGACCAACCCTAATGGAATCCAAACTGGGCATCAGTAAGCATGTTTTTGCTAACAAGCGTTGCTTGTGAGCACTGTTGATGACATGTTCCATTAATATGGTGATGATCAAGAGGCAGACTAATGAGGTAATAATGGGCAACATTGGATTTGTCCTGTTTTATATGCGAAGGGCATACCTGGGAAATGTTTCACATTGTTGTGTAGATGCCAGTGTTGTAACTGCACTGCAACAGATTGGCCTGGGGAGCAGCAAATTCTGGAGCAAAAGCCTGCAGTACTATTGCCAGAATGTTGTGAGGACAGTATCGACTGCCTCCAGCCATTTCATGATATCACGTGGAGTGAATAGAATTGGCTGAAAACTGACATTTGTAATGCTGGGGAAGCTGATATGAATCACCCACTCAGCACTTTTAGGTGAAGGTTGTTGTGCATGGTTTAGGTATATCATTTGCACTAATGTGCTGTGCTCCATCATTGAGGATGGGGATATTTGTTGAGCCTCCTCCTCCAGTAAGTTGTCCAATTGTCTACCACCATTCACAATTGGATGTGGCTGGACTGCACATCCTAGATCTGTCCTGTTTTTCATCAAATTTGCTGCTTGTGCTGTTTAGCATGCAAGTAGTCCTCTTTGGTGACTTCAACAGTTTGACATCTCATTTTTCACATCAGCTGACAAAGGGACAATGCTCCAAATGCTTGTGATCTCAAATAAACCTGTTGGACTATAACCTGGTGTCATCTGAATTCTGACCCTAGTCCAACCCCGGCACCTCCACATCATCTCATTATTAGCTATTCATGCTGCAGTTCTTGACATTCCCTCCTGAATTCTCAATTGAACCAGCGTTGATTCTCTGGCTTGATGGTAATCGGCAAGTTGGGGATTATGCCAGGCCATGATTTTGCATATTTTGTTAGAGCGCAATTCTACTGCTGTTGATGGAAGGAAAGAGCTAACCTCATACACTGTAGGCCCCATATGCAAGAAGCTACATGCAATGACAGGACAAGACTTTACAATGATGTAGGATCAGAAATGCAGCAAGAGGAGTTTTAGAGACAGCTTGACATAGCGGTAGGGAAGGAAGCAGCAGAGGTAGCTGATCAGATTGTCTCATCCTTAGTCACAAAGAAATTTCATGAGATCATCAAAATTGTTGCAGGTGAGGATGGAGGAAGTAGGTAAGACAGAGAGCCCTTCAAAAGAAACTAATATTTGAGATATTGAAATTAATATCAATTAATATTGATTGTCATGCATTTAATTGAAAGCTATTCGATACTGTGTTTTTTTTTTATCCCCAAAAGATAACCAGACTCGTGGTCTTTCCAAACATCATCGGAAACAGACCCCAGAATATATGATTAACCAGTCCTGATGAACCAGAAGATACTTGTCCACACACTGTGCAGATGGACAATCTCTACCCAATGTGAATGTGTGCACATTCAATGATGTGATCATTTTCGAAACCAAGTCCTCCAGATAGACAATTTTATTAACATTTCAACTGCTCAAGATCAATGCTCATTCCATGGTGGGAACAAGAAAGAAACAAAACCCTTCAAGTGTGTTTATTAGTGAATTCACTGGTGTTTCAGTAGGTTGAATGACTGAGTGAATCCCTTTCCACACACAAAGCAAGTTAATAGTTTCTTTCCAGTGTGAACTCGCTGGTTTATCTGCAGGTTGGGTGAATGTGTGACTGCCTTCTCACACACAGAGCCAGGGAATGGTTTCCCCCCAGTGTGAACCCGCTGTTGTCTCAGCAGTTCATATGACTCTGTGAATCCATTCCCACACATGATGCAAGTAAATGGTCTCTCCCCAGTGTGAACACACTGTTGTCTGCGGGATGACCGAGTGAATCCCATTCCACACTTGGAGCATGTAAATGGTTTCTCCCCACTGTAAACTCGCTGGTGTGTTCGCAGGTTGTATGACTGAGTGAATCACTTCCCACATTGGGAACAGCTGGACGGTTTCTTCCCAGTATGAACTTGGTGGTGTGTCAGCAGGCTGTATTACTGAGTGAATCCCTTTGCGCTTTCAAAACAGGTGAACAGCTTCTTCCTATTGTTACAGCGTTGGTGAATTTCCAGTTGGGATGGGGAAAGAGTTCCCTTCAGGCAAGCCACACTTTTCCAGAGTCTCTCCCTCGTGCGACTGTGCTGGTGTTTCGACATTTTAGATAAATGCTTGCAGACTGTTACAGATACAATGTTTATGTGTTTCTGCCCAGTGTGAATGCTACAGTTTCCTCTTCAAATTCCTTTGATAAACAGGTTCCGATAAACAGAATGACTGTCAAAGCTGGATGTGGTTTCATCTGAATCCTTTAATGACAAATCAACCTTTCAAACAGGAAATAAAAACAGTTGAGAGAGAAAGAAAGCAGAACAACGCACACAGTTTGTGAAATTGAGAGAAATTCACCTGACCATTCGTGGAGCCAACACGTGGGGAGAAAAACTATGATCTAAACTGTTGGATTATCATTAAAACCCAACATTAAAGCCAATCAGTGTTTGCACAAACTATAAATGGGAGGCGGAGCTGGGTGATAAAGTACTGAAGGAAGCATTATATGGACCTACAACTCGACTGTTCCCATTTTCTCCCCAAACGCTTTGATTCCTAAGAACAAGTGCAGAAGCAAAAATATTGTAAATCTGAAGTAAAACAGAAAATGTTGAAACACTCATCAGGTTAAGCAGCATCTGAATCGTTCTTTTGATATATTACTGACCTAGACCTTAGGCCATATGGTCTGCAATTCTCTCCATATACCTCACTGACTCTTTCTCCTTTTCAAGATTGTCCTTCAAGCTGACATCTTTAAAAAGCTCGTGTTCATTGGCTTTATGTTCCTCAGTGATGAGTCTTGTGACATAATGTAACAAAGAACAAAGAAAATTACAGTACAGGAACAGGCCCTTCGGCCCTTCAAGCCTGCACTGACATGCTGCCCATCACAAATAATACCCCCTACCCTCCCAGGGACCATATCCTTCTATTCCCAGAGCTTGTAGGAACTGCCGATGCTGGAGAATTTGATATAACAAGGTGTAGAGCTGGATGAACGCAGCAGGCCAGGCAGCATCAGAGGAGCAGGAAAGCTGATGTTTCGGGTCTAGACCCTTCTTCGGAAAATGAAAAAGGGTCCTCTATTCCCATACTATTCATATATTTGTCAAGACACCCTTTAAAAGTCACTGTAGTATGTGCTTCCACTACCTCCCCATGCAGCGAGTTCCAGGCATCCTCCAATCTCTCTGTGTAAAAAAAACTTGCCTCGTACATCACCTTTAAACCTTGCCCCTTGCACTTTAAACCCATGACCCGGGTAACTGACTCTTCCACCCTGGGAAAAAGCTTCTGACTGTCCACTCTGTCCATGCCCTTCATAATCCTGTAGACCTCAATCATATCACCCCTCAACCTCCATCGTTCCAGTGAGAACAACCCATGTTTCTCCAACCTCTCCTCATAGCTCCCCTCCACACCAGGCAACATTCTGGTAAATCTTTTCTGTACCCTCTCCAAGGCCACCACATCATTCTGGCAGTGTGGTAACCAGAATTTCAATTGCGGCCTAACTAAGGTTCTATAAATCTGCAACATTACCTGCCAATTTTTAAATTCAGCCAATGAAAGCAAGAATGCCATATGCCTTGTTGACTACCTTTTCCACCTGCGTTGCCACTTTCAGTGACCTGTGTACCTGTACACCCAGATCCCTCTGCCTTTCAGTACTCTTAAGGGTTCTGCCAATTACTGTATATTTTCCATCTGCATTAGACCTTCCAAAAAGCATTACCTCACATTTTTTCTGGATTAAACTCCATCTGCCATCTCTCTGCCCAAGTCACCAACTGATCTATATCCTGCTGTATCCTTTGATGGTCCTCATCGCTATCCACAATTCCACCAACCTTTGTGTCATTGGCAAACTTACTAATCAGACCAGTTATATTCTCCTCCAAATCCTTTATATATATTACAAATAACAAAGGTCCCAGCACTGATCCCTGCGGAATACCACGAGTCACTGCCCTCCATTCAGAAACACACCCTTCCACTGCTATCCTCTGTCTTCTATGACCAAGCCAGTTTTTTTTATCCATCTTGCAAGCTCACCTCTGACCAATTGCGACTTTACCTTCTGTATCAGCCTGCCATGAGGGTCCTTGTCAAAGGCCTTACTGAAATCCATATAGACAACATCCACTGCCCTACCCACATTGATCATCTTCATCACTTCATCAAAAACCTCAACCAAGTTAGTGATACACAACCTCCCCTTCATAAAACCGTGTTCCCTCTCGCTAGTACGCCCACTGATTTCCAGGTGGGAGTAAATCCTGTCTCGAAGAATCCTATCCAATAGTTTCATTACCACTGATGTAAGTCTCACCGGCCTTTAATTTTCTGGATTATCCCAGCCACCTTTCTTAAACAAAATAATAACACTGGGACCCCCAATCTTTTCAGAAGATTGAGTGGGGATCTTATAGAAACATATAAAATAATGAAGGGAATAGATAAATTATAAGTAGAGAGGATGTTTCCACTGGCAGGTGAAGCTAGGACAAGCGGGTATAGCCTCAAGATTAGAGGGAGCAGATTTAGGACTGAATTGAGAAGGAACTTCTTCACCCAGAGGGTTGTTAATCTATGGAATTCCTTGCCCAGTGAAGTAGTTGACGCTACTTTAGTAAACGTTTTTAAAGATAAGATAGATTTTTTTTTAACAATAAAGGAATTAAGGGATACGGTGAGAACGCGGGTAAGTGGATCTGAGTCCACAAAAAGATCAGCCATGATCTTATTGAATGGCAAAGCAGGCTCGAAGGGCAGGACGACCTACTCCTGATCCTAGTTCTTATGTTCTTATGTACCCAGTGAGGATAGAAAGATATCGTTCAAGGCCCCAGCCATTTCCTCCCTTGCCTCTCTCAGCATTCTGCGGTATATCCCATCAGGTCCTGGGGACTTATCTACATTAATGTTTTTCAAGACCCTCAATACCTCCTCCCTTTTGATCTCAACATGACCCAAACTATCTATACATCCTTTCCCACTCTCATCATTTCCCTGGTTTCCTCCCACAATCTAGAGATGTGCAGGGTAGGTGAATCGGCCGTACTAAATTGCCCATCGTGTCCAGGGATGTTTAGGTTAGGTCGGTTATACATTGGCAATGCAGGGGTATGGCAATGGGTCTGGGTGATATGCTCTTCGGACGGGCAGTGTGGACTTGTTAGGCCAAATGGCCTGTTTTCACATTGTCCACATTGCATGACGCTGTCTGACCCGCAGTGATCTCCAGCATTTGTTGTTTTCAGTACAGACTCCAGCGTCTGCATTAATTCGTTGCTACAGCATGTGTAGGTCATGCGGTCCTACATGGCTGTTGCACTATTCACTATCCTGTTCCGGTTTTATCTCCACATCCTTTCACCCCTTCAGCCCTCGGAAACATATCTAACTCCTTCTAGAACATATTCAAAGTTCTGGGCTCAGCCGCTTCCTGTTGCAACGAATTCCACAGGTTCCTCACTTTCTGGGTGAAAAGAAAATTCCTTTTCTCTGGCAAAATGACTTCCTTCTGCTCCTTTTTTTGTATGTATCTCCCTGATTATCTTTACACTGCATTCGCGATTACTAATGCCCCATTCACACCTCATCCAAACGCTTCTTTTGTCTCTTTACTTCTCTATCACCCTCTTGATTTCGCAACATGAAACCTTTTGTCGGTGAAGCTCTCCTGCACTTCACCCGCTCATTCCCTTTGTTCACTGTCCCACTCCCCGTGCCCTTTGCTCACCGACCTGAAGCCTTCACCCAGTTTCGGAGTCCACAGCAGAGAAAAAAGCCCTTCCGCCCATCGAATCTGTGCCTGTCAACTACAGTCTTCTAACTATGTAAGCGCCATTTCCTGCACTTTACCCAAAGCCGTGTCCGTAACGGCATCACATTTAAACAGAAATTGCTGAAAAAATCTCTGCACGTCTGGCAGCTTCCGCAGAGATAATAGATCTAAGGAATGGAAACTCGACCCGAAAAGTTAACTCTGATTTCTCTTCATAGGTGCTGCCAGAACTGCAGAACTTTGTCGACAATTTTTGTTTTGTTTCTGATTTACAGCATTCACAGTTCTTACGGTGTTTATTTATACATCGAAATCTTTCTGGAATGTTATGACGGTTTCTACCTCTACCAGACTCCCGGCAGTAAGTTTCAGATTCCAACCCCACCTCCCCCCCGCCCCCCCCGCCCCCGACATCGTCACCTGAGTGAAAAAGTATCCTCACATCTTATCGAAACCTCCTGCCATTTACCATCAATCCAGGTCCCCAAATATTGATTCCACCACCAAGCAGAAAGATGGGTTCTCGTTTCCTCTATTCTCTCATAAATTTATACATCTCAATCATGTCCCCCCTCACTCTACAACAAAAACAGAAGTTGTTGGAAACGGTCTTCAGGGTTGTGAAGAAAAAAAGTCAGAGATAACGTTTCGGGTCCGCTGACCCTTCCTCAGTCTATTCTGCTCTAAAGAAACGAATGCCAGTCTCTGAGGATGGAGTGGTTCCCTGCTGATAGATTAGATTCTGTCCTGTTGGGCAGAATTATCTGTCATTATCCCCAGAAACTAAAACACCTTCCGTGCACCCAAACCAGCGCCGAGACTGACTGCAGCCCCGAATCCGCCAGAGCCCCCGGAGCCAGCAGCGTTTAACTGGGATTGGAAGAAAGGGGAAGAGAGAGGGTTCGCGATATGATCTACGCACAGTGACCTACTGTTCTACGGGCAGAGTTCTAAACACTCACCAACTCAACTCAAGTGAAACATTCACGAAGTAAAGCCGGACCAGAGGCTGTTCCTCGTCTGGTACACACACCCGACCTGTCAGTCACAACCTCAGTCCAATGCATCATCTTCCAACACTTCTGCCATCTGCAATCCGACCCCACCACCAAAGATATTTTCCCTCCCCACCCTTATCTGCTTTCCGGAGGGACCACTCTCTCTGTGACTCCCTTGTCCGCTCCACATTCCCCTCCAGCCCCACCACACCCGGCACTTTTCCCTGCAACCGCAGGAAGTGCTACACCTGCCCCTACACCTCCTCCCTCAGTCCCATCCCAGGCACCAAGAAGACTTTCCACATCAAGCAGATGTTCACCTGCACATCTGCTAATGTGGTATACTGCATCCGCTGTACCCGTTGTAGCCTCCTCTACATCGGGGAAACCAAGCGGAGGCTTGGGGGCCGCTTTGCAGAACACCTACGCTCGGTTCACAACAAACAACTGCACCTCCCAGTCGCGAACCATTTCAACTCCCCCTCCCATTCCTCAGACGACATGTCCATCCTGGGCTTCCTGCAGTGCCACAACGATGCCACCCGAAGATTTCAGGAACAGCAACTCATATTCCGCTTGGGAACCCTGCAGCCCAATGGTATCAATGTGGATTTCACAAGCTTCAAAAGCTCCCCTCCCCCTACCGCATCCTAAAACCAGCCCAGCTCGTCCCCGCCTCCCTCACCTGTTCTTCCTCCCTGGACTGACCTATCTTCTCCCTACCTCCCCACCTACATTCACTTTTACTGGCTCCATCCCTGCCTCTTTGACCTGTCTGTTTCCTCTCCACCTATCTTCTCCTCTATCCATCTTCTATCCGCCTCTCCCTCTCTCCCTATTTATTTCAGAACCCCCCTTCCCCTTCCCCATTTCTGATGAAGGGTCTAGGCCCGAAACGTCAACCTTCCTGCTCCTATGATGCTGCTTGGCATGCTGTGTTCATCCAGCTCTACACCTTGTTAGCTCAAATTTTCCAGCATCTGCAGTTCCTACTATCTCTGATACAACCTCAGTCCCGCCCAATTCACAGTAGAACCTTTCAACTTGTAGCTTCCTGACACTTAACCCAGCCCTGCTCAGGAGAGAGACAGTCCGAGGCGAGTTCCTCAGGTAGCATCGCTGTGCTGTCGCCATTCTCTGACCCAGTCACGTGTCTTTATCCTGTGATTCCCTTTTCAGTGATTCCCACCTTTCGCTGTTGTCCCTGTCTCCTAGCATAACCCAACAATTCCATCTCCATTCCCCTGGTAATCTTGTGTGTGTGTCAGACTGTCCCACCTTGCTGAGTGTCTCTCGCATTTCACTGTTAGTCTTTCAGATTTGAATCATGGGCATTGATTTTTCGTCCTATAATCCTAACACATATATTAAACATTATCAATAATTCAATTCATTGCACAATATGTGTTTTAGTTTCCTTGAAACTGTGATTAAATTTTCGAGGGCTTTCTCAGTTGGGAGAGGATTTAAATGTAGTCGCAATGTAACCAGATTCCCCGATTCGATCACAGTTGCTGGCACCAATAAAATCCTCAACAAACATCAATGGAAGGTGCGTGGAAGGTGGAAGACAGACGGAGAACAGATATAACAAAGTGTAGAGCTGGATGAACACAGCAGGCCAAGCAGCATCAGAGGAGCAGGAAAGCTGACGTTTCGGGTCTCGACCCTTCTTCGGCAATTACTTTTTCTATTACTGATAATTGGCCAAGACCTCCATAACTGCTGCTGATTGGAGATAGACCAGACTGAGTAATTCTGCACTCTTTCTCGATCCGAATAGTGCCGATAGTCTCTCTCATGTCTTCTGGACGACCCACAACTCCATGAGAGCTGGAAACCGCTCAATCTGCGGTATTTTACTTAAAATTCCGTGTCTTTTTGCTTCCTCTTTCAAGAGCACCTACAGAAGGAGAGAGACTCCGAAAGTTTGTGTTTTCGGATAAACCTGTTGGACTCGAACCTGGTGTCATGTGATTCTTGACCTTGCCCACCCCAGTCCAACTCCTGCACCTCCACATCATTGTTGGGGCAGCGGACAAGACCCTCAATTAGTCCAACCAATGGGAGTGAGTGATGGGCGGGCCGGGGGATGGAGCAGGCGCGACTGGTTCTCCAACCAATGAGAAGGGAATGAGGTGCGGGGTTGGAGGACCAACCTGGAGCGGCCGGTCCTCCAACCAATGGGAGTGAGTGAGGGATAGGCTGAAGGTGCATGTGCGGCCGGTTCTCCAAACAATGGGAAGGGAATGAGGGGCGGGCCTGGAGGACTGAGCTGGAGCAGCTGGTCCTCCAACCAATGGGAGTGAACGACGCACGTTTTTGGGACAATTCAGCAGCTTTCATGACAACTTTCTCCTCATCCAGCCCCACAAATTTTCCAAGACAACAAGGTGCAGGGCTGGATGAACACAGCAGGCCAAGCAGCATCATAGGAGCAGAGAGGCTGACGTTTCGGACCTCGACCCTTCATCAGAAATTCAGCTTCTGTGTGTTCTCCCACACACGCCTGTTTTAAAAAAAAATCAGATTAACATATTGCACAGGATATTAGAAGGATTTACGGGCGGCACGATGTTTCAATGGTTTGCACGGCTTCCTCACGATGCACAGGAGAAGGTTAGATTCCGCCCTTGAGCGACTGTCTGCGTGGAGTCTGCACATTCACCCAGCGTCTGCAGGTTAGGTGCATTGCCCACACTAAACCCACAGTATCCGAGTCTGTGTAAATTAGGTGGATTAACCACCGGAAATGTAACGTTATGGGAAATAGAGTCGCGGTGGGGTTGGTGAGTGTGGGTAGGATGCTACTCAGCGGGTTGGTGCAGACTTGATGGGCCGAATAGCGTCCATATGCATTGTAGGGATTCTATGATTGGATCTGCTCTTGGGGAACTCAACCCAAATAGCACCTCAAAATCTGACAATCAGCCAATTACTAGTGCCCTGAATGTTCCTGAATTTTGAACATGCAAGGAAAATTCATTGCACCCATTGAGGAGAAGGAGCCCATGTATACTATGTGTGGACAAGGATTCACCCGATCACAAGGCCTACCAGAACATGAATACACTGACAAAGGTGGGAAACCATGGAAACATGAGGAATCTGAACTTGGAATTCATGGACACAGTCACACAGAGGGACTTCTCCTGCTCTGACTGCAGGAAAAGAGACACACAGTTAACTTATCCCTTGACACACCAACGTGTTTACACTGGGGAGAGATCATTCAGGTATTCTTACTGTAGGACTGAGTGCAAACACTCATCTCAACTCACTGGACACAAGTGTCGTCGTGCCGGGAGAGAGCTGCCCGTGATATCAAGGCAGCATTAGATGAAGTGTCACATCAAGCAGCAAAATTAGAATCAATGTGAAAAGATTCCACTGGTTGGAGCCATTCTTAGCACAAAGAGTGATGGTTACGGAGTCCAATCATCTCAGTCCTAGGACATCATTGCAGGAATTCCTCTGGGTGGTGTGTAAGGCCCAAACATCTTCAGCTACTTTATCAATGACCATGCTGATATCAGAAGGTCAGAAGTGGGGTTATTCCCTGATGATTGTACAATGTTCAACACTATTCACTTCTCCTCAGTCACTAAAATGGCCTATATTCATATGGAGCAAAACTATGACAAGATCCAATTTTGGACTGATTACAAGCAATTGGCAGGGAATGATCATCTACAACAGGAGAGAAACTAACTTTCTTGCATTGACATTAAAGGGCATTTTCATCATTGAATCCCCTCACTATCAACATCTTGTGGTTTTCATTAGCCAGATCCTGAACTGGGCCAGCTGTATAAACTCTGTGACTTTTAGAGGTCAGAGGCTAGGAAATATGCAGTACCTCCTCAAAGTATGCCCACAATCTGCCAGGTACAAGTCCGAAATTTGATAGAATACTCCTCACTTGCCTGGATTAGGCCAGCTCCAAATATGCAAAGATATTCAACCCCATCCAGGACAAAACAGGCTGTACTGTCATCTGAGTACACGAATCATGATATTCAATAAGGGAATTAGATTGTTAGCTGTAAAGGAACAATGTACTAGTTTAGAGACATAGAAGGCAAGAGGATGGCACTGGGTGAGATATTCATTCTGAAAGCTGGTGCAGACACAACGGTCAAACGGCTTCCTTGTGCGCTGCATCAATTCTATGATTCTAACTGCAATGGTGACCTTCAACATTCTCTTCCTTCACCACGGGTGGACGACAGCAACAGTTTGTACCAACATCAACATGCACTGAAGCAAATTCCCCAGGTTCGTTCAACATCACTTTCCTAAACCACAATCTCTACCAACTAGAAATAGGTACACGGGGACAGCACCCTTTGAGTTCTCCATCAAGTTGCACACTATCCTGACTGGAACTATATCATCATTCCGTCTGTATCACAAGGTGAAAATCCTGAACCTGCTTCACAGAAATGTACGTTTATCCATACCTCAAGGTTGACAGCAGTTCAAGACACCTCACTGTCCCCTTGTCCAGGGCAATTAGGGATGGGCAAAAAATGCTGGATTGGGCAGCAAAGGGTGTCAAGAATAAATAAATAAAACAAAATTGGTGTTCTTTTTAAAGCTTACATTCCTTCCTAAATTGGGGCCGTTTGTTTTACAAACTCACATAAGAAGTGATCACGGGAAAATCATGAATGAATTGTCACCGATTCAGATGAGACTCCTTCAGAAAGAACACTTTCCATCACTGCCAGAACTTCCCCACTCTGTACACTGTCATTGCTTCAACTACTCATTGCATGTTGACTTCATCCATTGCGCATCCATCTAATGGCTCCCTGCCTGGATTGACATTCAGCATTTTCTGATGTATGGGGTGAGGGGTGGTCGTATGCCTTGTGTCCAATCACGTTTCATCTGAACAAAGCTCACCTCACTTAAACCCGTGCTGTTCTGCACATGCTCGATGTGTTGCTTTCACTATTGTCCCTCTGTTCATTGAAAAAGAAGCTTCAAAACTTACTTTTAGGTTTTAGACACAGGAATCCTTTTCAAAACCAACAAAATGCCAATATGCCTGTAACTTATCATCTTTCCAATGCTGCTTCCTATTTACTGAATTATCTTTTTACACTTTACTTCAAAGGCAAGTTTCTGATCACATTTAATGTTGGCTTCTAATCATAAAAAAAAATCAAAGATGTACTGCTGAAATTCACCAAAGACCTTCAGACAACACCTTCCAAACACACAATCATTTCCATCTAAAAGGACAAGAGCAGCAGATGCATGGGAACACCACCTTCTGCAAGTTCCCCTCCAAGTCACCCGCCATTCTCACTTGGAAATATATCACTGTTCCTTCACTGTTGCTAGGTCAAAATCCTGGAATCCTTCTCTCACAGCATTGTGGGTCAGCCGATAGCACATGGACTGCAGTAGTTTAAGAAGGCAACTCACCATCACATTCTTAAGAGCAACTTGGCATGAGCAATAAATGCTGACCAGCCAGTTAGTCCCATGTCCCAAGAGGGAAGAAATAAAAATCTTTGGTGACATAATAAAATTACAGCATTAAACCAGTGAAAGGGCGATCTGGCTGTCAAGATATTAGAATGGCCAAGGGTTTGTAATGGTTCCAATCTTTACATTTTGTATCTCTATTTAAAGAGTAAAAGGAAGATTTTGTCAACCCCATGATGCACACACTTGGTCGATTCCGATTTGTAGCCCTGATGCTTCCTATTGCTTCTACAAGGTGCACCGTGTAGGTTTCAAAACAGATACAGACAGGTCGCTCAAACCCTTGCTCTCATGCACGGATGTTTTTGGTCTCTACTTAGAATGTCAGAGCTCCTGACGGTTCCCATAAAGACTATTCCACCTCTACCTTCAGATGGCCAGTCACCGCTATCACGGATCAGAATGTTGTGGTGGGAGACGGAAGTAATGTTTTTATACTCAATTGTTTAGTAGTGGAAAAAACTTTCTGTTCCCTGTTTCCTACGTCACTCCTCCCCTGGTGCAGAGTCACCTCATTGTCCTCACTCTTCTGCAGATCAGTTTGGTGAATATGAGTGACATTTTTTAAGGGCATGGACACAGTATCTGTATTCCTGTTTAAGGCAGTAGACACCTTTTGTACAGCTGTGGTACTGTCTGTTACAGAAAGTCTCTGGAACCTCCACCACTCTTAAGACCTAATGAGCTCCCTACACACCTCAAATTACACTTGCCACATTCACTTTACGAACCCACTCTCAAACATCACGTTCAACATTATTGCCTGTGTTTTCAGTTGCTGAGGCCACAACTCTGGCATTCCCTCCTTAAACCTTTCTAATCTTGTTTAAGATATGCAAGATGAAATGGACTTTTTATTCAATGTTTCAGTCACCTTTGAAACACTTTAGGATGATGAATATCTGAAAGGTTCATAGAAACATTGAAATATAGAAGATAGGAACAGGAGGAGGTCATTCAGCTCTTCGAGCCTGCTTAGCATTCATCACGATCATGACTGATTATCCAACTCAATAGCCTAATCCTGCTTTCTACCCATAACCTTCGATCCCATTCGCCCCAAGTGCTATATCCAGCTGCTTCTTCAATACATTCAATGTTTTGGCATTAATTACTTCCTGTGGTAATGAATTCCACAGGCTCACCACTCTTTGGATGAAGAAATGAGTTCTCATCTCCGTCCTAAATCGTCTACCCCGAATCCTCAGACACCCTCCCTGCAGCTACCTTGTCTAGTCCTATTAGAATTTTATAAGTCTCCATGAGATCCCCCCTCATTTGTCTGAACTCCAGCGAAAACAGTGTTGTTGAAAACAATTCTAACCTAGTCAATCTCTCCTCATACGACAGTCCCACCATCCCCGGAATCAGCTTGGTAATTCGTCACTGCACTCCCTCGAGAGCAAGAGCATCCTTCCTCAAAAAAGGTGACCAAAAAATGCACACAGTTGATGTGGCCTCATCAATGCCCTGTATAACTGCAATGACAGGTCCCTGCTATTGTACTTGATACCTCTCGCAATGAAGGCCAACATACCATTTGCCTTCTTTACTACCTGCTGCACCTGCATGCTTATCTTCAGCGACTGGTGCACTAGGCCACCCAGGCGCTGTGAATGATGGAGGAGAGCGGCTCGAGCACATTTCTTCCCCACCTCAGGGTGAACCCTCACCCTCACTCCTGGAGCTGAGGAACAGCAGGAAAAAACAGAAACACTATGCATGCTCCAACTCGCTATGGTTCCCTGGTGATTGACTTGGTTAGAGACAAAAAAAATTACGGATGCTGAAATCCAAGGTGGGCAAACAGGAGGCTGGAAAAGCACAGCAAACCAAACAGCATCTGGAGGAGTACATTTCAACGTTTTTGGGTATGAGCCTTCAGTCCTGTGTTTTCTCAGCCTCCTGTTTGTCTATTTGGGTATTGACGGCAGATTCGGCCCATTAAGAGAGGAAGGGGCGTGGCTGGAGGGCTGAACGGTCGCTGCTGGTCTTCCAACCAATCGGAATGTATGAGGAGTGGGACTATCTGGCAGCACGTGACCGTTACCCGCCAGAGGGCGCACGCAGGCGGAGTGTCACCATGATTGATGTGAGTGCAGGTGCTCGTAAAGTGGGGAGACATGGACATCAGAACAGAAATGAACTTAGTGTAGACGGGTAGGTTTTATAAACCAGTTGCGTATAACTACAGAACTGAATGTGAGATCTCGATCACACTTTCGCAGCAAGCGCCAAAAGGGCTGTGAGTCTCAGGCGGCGAGACGCCCCAGATTCTCACCACCAACTTTATTGGGGGCAATGTCCTACGAGTTAAGGGGAGAACGGTCACTGTTTTACATTGGGCTCATCGTTGTTGGGGGCGGACAATGTTCACTGTTTTGAATTGCGGACGGGGGACGGGAAATAGTGTTCACTGTGTTACAGTGGGGCCGGGTGGGGGTGGGGAAGAGACTCAATATTGAGTTCAATAATTTTAGAGCTTAAATCCTCCCATGTCCCAACGCCCTACCCCACCCACCACGCCTTGTTACCACATAGCTTGCTATTACACCTCCACCCCACCCCGTTGTTAGTCACTAACAAGTCCCCATTAACAACTATTCACCCTTCCAGCCTGATCGTTAGCAACTCCTTGGTCTGTCCAACTGTCTTTCTCTCTCTTTGGTCTCTATCCTATCGTATACTCTCTACCCCACCCACATCCCTAGTTTCTGCACATAAACTGACGTTTTCCCAGCCACCATCAGTTCTGAGGAAAGGTCACTGGACCCGAAGCATTAACTCTATTTTCTCCTTCACAGACGCTGCCAGACCTGCTGAGCTTTTCCAGCAACTTTGTTTTTGTTCCTGATTTACAGCATCTGCAGTTCTTTTGGTTTTTACACTTTTAGTAATGTTTGTCTTATACAGTGTGGTGCCAATGCCTGATCCTGCATCTTCCAGACTCTGTCTTACCCTCTCATTGCCCCACACTTTTCCCATTCCTGTTTCTCCTGTTGTGGAGCTGCTTCTTGGAATGTCCTTAAACTTGCCTGTCTTGCTTCTGTAACTATTGCCACTTCCTCAGATGTCTGCACTGTTTCAGTTCGCAGTTTAGCTGCATACTCACTGTCCCATTGTTGCTGTGTATTTACTTTGCTATAATCTTAATTACTGCTGGGTCACAAGGAAAATTAGTTACTTCCACCAACTCTTTAACCTGTTCTTTGTGCTAGATGGGGCTCCCAGATAAGGTGATGTACCCTCACCAAGCCCAGATCAACATAAGGTCATGAACTATATCAAAGGCATACCCACTATCTGTGTATATGTTGAATCTCTTGGCCCTGGCTGGTTTCAGTGTTTCTGTCAGGGCTTTTAATTTTGCTACTTGGGCTGAGTACCTCCCAGGACTGTGCTGTCCTGCTATCAAACTTCCCTCTAGATCTACCACTGCCCAAGCAGGGTGTTCCCTCACGTTATTTCCTTGATCCATCTACAAATAACTCCAACACTCCATCTCCTTCTCGTGGTTCCTCAGCAATCCCACCACTCACTCTGTCATTAACTTCTCACGCAGGCTTCTGTTCATCTCCTTCCTTCACCATCAGTTCTGCTGGGTTTACTAAACTATTTCTGACTACTTGTACATTCTTGTCTTTGGGCAGTGACACAGATTCCCATTTGGTTGTATGACTATCCGATACTGCCCTTAAATTTCCTGATTCTAACTGCGTCATCTGACTACAGGGTGTGTGTAGGACACCTTGTCTCATCAGGGTATTGGGTTTGAACAGAGCGACTGCCCATGTGGCACAATCCAAGGCGCATGCCCACTGGTGAAGTCCAGCCACCACTGTTCCTCTCTCAGCAGTATAATACACTCCCAGTCTCTCTGTATCGCCATGTCTTCTACACACTACTGCCGTATAATATCCATTCTCATTATCGCTGAAAATATGAAAAGGCTTTCACCCATCTCTGGCAGTCCTAATGATTTGGCGGATGATGGGCCCACTCTAGTCTGCACACCAGAACTGCACACCATTTAGTCATGACGGAATGGCACAATTCTGTTCCAATCTAGTATGGTCTTATGGTCCGAACACTCAGCAAAACCTCCACAGTTTGAATTGACATACTAAAAATGGGGAAGGCAATAGCAGCAAAGTAGTAAATTAATGGTCACTGACAGGTCAATCTCTTCAGAATGAACATTCCCAGCGCCAATACAAACTCACCATTTCCTGTGCACTGGACATTCCTTCAACCACGCATCCACAATCACTCCCAGCCTGGATTGATAATGAGCGTTGTCTTACTTTGTGATCTACACACCTTTTCAGACAGGAGCAGACTTGGCAGCAGAGCTGGGTTGTGAAGCAACTATCAGCTTTATTGAGATAGTCAGTAGAAGGTTATCTGCTGTCAGGCAAACTACAGTGATAAACACAGACAACAATTTACACTCGAACATAGTTGCACTGCTCCTGTCAGTGACTAAACAATAGAGTGTTATAAGGATTTCTCGTAGCTTTTGCAGCCTCGATCTTCAAGCTCTCTTTCTCGTGTCTTCATCTTCTGATTCTGGTTGTTCTCCACTGCACAGACATTACTTGATGATCTCTTTTATCCTTGTTCTTATCTGATTAACTCCACACCACCCCACCACCACACCCCACCCCACCACCACCCCACCCCACCACCACGTGCCCCTTCATAGTTTATATAAGCAACATTGACTTCACTTAACCACATGATCTTCTGCATATTCATCTTTGTTCTGTTTTCCTCTTACCTCAGGGCTGCTACATCTATAATCCTTTATTTCACCGACATTTCTCTATTCACTGACGTACGAGTTCCAAGAGCTTTCTTTAACTGTTACCTGCACAAAACAGTTTCAAACCCGGCTTAAAATCCCAGGATCTCTAACTTGGCATCTTTTCAAACGGCTATTTTTTTTACGTTTTATTTATCTACTGTACTGGCCGTCCATAAGGACCTCACCAACTTTTACAGATGCACAGTGGAAAGCATTCTATCTGGGTGCATAATGGCCTGGTACAGCAAGTGCTCAACCCAAGACTGTAAGAAACTACAGAAAGTTGTGTGCACAGCCCAAATCATCACAGAAGCCAACCTCCCATCCATGGACTTCATTTAAACTTCTCGTTTCTGCAGAAAGGCTGCCAACATCATCAAAGACGCCTCGCAGCCTGGTAATGCTCTCTTACAACTTCTTCCATCAGGCAGAAGATGCAGAAGCTTGAACACACCCACCAACAGGTTCAAGAACAGCTTCTTCCCTGCCATAATTAGACTGACTCTGTAATCCAAATAATGGCGATCATGCTTTGCGCACCTCCTGTGCAGACACAACCTTGCATGCCTTGCTCTGTCTAAGCACACTTTGATCTGTATATCATTGTTTGCTTTGATCTGCTTGTACTGCCCACAGGAAAAAAAATACTTTTTCACGATATTTAGGTAAATGAGACTACAATAAATCAAATCAAAATCAAAACATTCTAATGACAATTGATGTTAGCTTTTAATAATCTCCAAATTCAATGTTGAAACTTACCTTGTTGCCAACTTCATAAAGTTGCAAGATGAAACCAGTGCGACAGTGAACTGGCCCTCTGTTTGTGAGTATGGATAAGGGTTAGAAGTGGTTCCAAACAGGCATTTCAGATGTCTGTTCAAAAAGGAAACTGCTAATTTTGTCATTAGCGTCGCCAACCCCTGGCCTGCCCAAATTTGTGCACACACGCACACACTTAATCAATTCCAGTTTGTAGTCCAGATGCTTCCTATTGCTTCGATCTGGTGCTCCTGTAAGTTTCAGCAAAGGTGGAGACAGTCTTCTCAAATCTCTGCTCTCACCGTTCAGATGCTTTTGGTCTTCACTCGTATCCTGGAAAAGACTGTCCCACTTCTACTTGTGCAGGGCTAGACACAGCTATTGTGGGGCAAGGTGTTGTGATGGGACATAGAGGTGGTATGTCAGGTGCTGTCTCGGGTTTTGCAGTGAAATAGTGAGAAGAGGAGAGAGCTTTGTGTGGCATTCCCTGTTCCCTGTCCCCTCTCCTGTAGCAGCATCCCATCATTATCTTGACTCTGAGGTAGAGGTGATTACTGACATTTTGCAGGCACACAGCTACAAAGATCGGTCAGCCTGTTTAAGGCAGCGGAAATCTTCTGTACCGCTGTCGTCATGGCTTGCAATGGGTCAACTGCAGTGCCATGCTTTAAGCTCCATGAGACAACCATACTCTCTATGACAGTCTCTGAAATCTTCGCCATCCTTAAGACCACGTGCACTATTTCCACTCCTGCAATTCCCCTTCCAGATGCTTTTCTGACCCAACCAACTTACAACACTCTAGGATTGGAGCTGTTGATGAGCTAAACTATGGAATTTCCTCTCTAAACCACTCTATGGTAAAATTGATATCTTTAATCAGTGTTTTGATCATCTGTGAAGCACCTTAGGAGTATGACAGAGTGAAAGGTTCCATAAAATGCAAGCTGTTGTTGTAGTTGCCTTACATTAGGAGGATCAGGAATAACCCATTTCTGTCCCATCTCTGGATAAACCCTCACCATCACTCAGAGTTGATAAACAGCAGGAAAATCCCCACCACGCCCTAGCTGCACTCACCTTTCACAACCCCATCTGCCTTTCCCAGCCCCACCCCTCCCCTCCTCTCTCTGTTTATTTCTGAGCTCCCTTCCCATTCCTATTTCTGAAGAAGATCCCCGACCCGAAACATCAGATTTCCTGCTTCTCTGATAATGTCTGGCTTGCTGTATTCCTCAAGCTCCACACTGTGTTGTCTCTAACTCCAGCATCTGCAGTTCTTGCTATCTCCACGTGAGTGATGACAGTTTTGGTCCAATCGGAGGATGGGGCGGGGCTGGAGGCCCAATGGAAGTGGTGTATCCTCCAACCAATCGGAGCGAGTGAGATGTATGAGTCGTGAAAATCACGTGATCGTCTTTGTCTTGGGGTGCAATATCTCTGCGACAGAAGTTTGGCTGTTTACGAAAGGTTCAGTACACAGTGTAAAAAGGAAAATGACAAAAAGCGGGAGGGAAATATTGCTGGAATGGACTGAGAGGTTTTAATAACAGTTGATGCACGTCAGAAAACATAAATTTTACTGTGCCGGCCCCGTGTTTGCAGCAAACGGAAAAACGGTTGTTGACCTGAGCCTATGATAGGCCTGGGTAATTGCCACCATCTTTATTAGGGGCAATGATCCTCGGGACTCATGCCGGATCGCCATCTTTATAGGTGGCAACCTGCAGTGGAACGCATGCGCAGCCCTTCCTGCCTGCGAGAAGGGGAGGATTTACACAAGAGAAATGTTTGTTTTTTTCTGGATTTCTTTCCCAGACTGTGAGACACGGCGTTTATTTCCTGGGAATGACGTTTGACACTCGCGGAGTACTGGCTTCAGGCAGTATAATTGCTGCAGTTACACGTTAGATACTTAGTGGAGGAAAAATGCCGAAAACGCGTTCAGAGCTTTATGTTCAAAAACAAAGTTGCTGGAAAAGCTCAGTAGGTCTGGCAGCGTCTGTGAAGGAAGTAAAATTAACGATTCGGATCCGGTAACCCTTCCTCAGAACTTCATGTTACCTGTTGCAGTCTCACTGTAGGAAGTCCTGCTTTAAATATTATGATCTATTAAAGCATATCCGTTTGTCTAGTGTTCATGTGATTGGGATCAAATCACTGAAACTGCTCTGATCACTCTTGTGCCCCTTGGTCAAATTTGTTAATATCTGACTTCCTCAGTCTCTAATAATGAGTGTATTTTACCTCTGCATCTTTCTGTGTGGGGTAGCGGGGTGATTTGAAGAGGAGGATTTATACATAACTAACAGACACCGAGAGAAATGTTTGCCTTTTCTAGACAATCTTGCGGTGTTTTCTAGATTTCTATCCTGGGCTAACAGTTATTTGTCTTTTGTGGATTCGTTTTACAGGATATTAATTGAGAATAACTTGCAGACCAGGATCACAAAGCAAGTTCTCCAGTAAGTGGAGTGATCAGGATCTGAATATCATTGACACTTAACTGTGAAAGGAAAGAGGTTTGACTGTTCTATCTGTGGGAGAATATTCCTGGTAAGTTTGTAACTGGAGAGCAGGATATTCAAATTTTTGGTTCTATCACCCCTGGGTAAGTGTTCAGTTCTATATCTTGCAGCTGAGAAAGGAGATATTGGCCTGAGAGGGAGCAGATTTATCCAAACAACACCTCATCTCTTTGAAAGAACTGTCATATTAAGTCCCAATCGCCCACTTCATGATTTTAACTTATAAATTCTTCATTGTTGAATACCTGCAAATTTCCTTTTAAAATTCCTTATGGGCTCAATTCCAGCACCCCTTCAGGTGGAATCTTCCAGATCCTGACAACTCTATTGATCCTGAAACTGCTGAAGTCTGTGTTGAGTTCGGAGGGTTATAAATTACTGAATTTAAAGTGGAGACGCTGTTCCCTGAGCCCCCATTGAGCTGCATTGAACAGTGTGGGAGACTGAGATCAGTGTGGGTGTGAGCAGACAATGAAAATGACAAGGCTGCACTGTGAGTGCTGGTTGGCTAAATGAGAGTGCTTTGGAGTTGGGTGAAACAGAGAGAAAGTGAAGCTGAAAGATTGAGTGTGTTGCTCAGTCTCAGTGTGGGCAGTTCAGAAAGTCTCACAGTCCTAATGTTAACAGCCAATTGATAATTGATACCGTGGAGAATTTTCTTACAGTTTTTTAAGTATATATTAGCTTAAATAAAGTTAGGGACTTTTGATTATAATAGTAATGTTTGAAATGAAGGGGGAAGCCCGAGGTTAATTAAATTCTCTTTAAGACAGAAACTGGCTTAATCTGGATACAAGTCATAACAGAAGACCTCAGATCCGTGGTGTGCTGCTCTTGCACAATGTGGGAAATAAGGGACGTTTCCAGTGTCCCTATTGGCTATGTGTGCAAGAAGTGTGTCCATCTGCAGCTACTGGTTAACTGCTTTTCAGAGCTGGAGCTGTGGGTGAACTCAGTATGGAGCATCCATGATACTGAGAAGGTTGCGGTAGCACTCTCAACAGATTGGTCACACAGGAGGTGAAGAGTACAAGGACAGCAAGGGAATGGGTGTCCATCAGACAAAGTAGAAGGCTCAGGAAGGAAGTGCCGGAGTCCCTAGTGGTCATCCCCCTCAAATAGATATACTGTTTTGGGTACTGTTCAGTGGGGTGGTGGGGTGGCCACTCAGGGGAAAGCAGCATCAGTCAAGTTCACGGCACTTGGGGTGGCTCTGCTGCACAGAAGGGGAGGAAAATGATAAACATGACTGTAGTGACAGGGGATTCAATAGTAATGGGTACAGAGAGACATGATTCCAAGATGTTATGTTGCCTCCCTGGTGCCAGGATCAGCGATGACATGGAGCAGCTTCAGGACATTCTGGAGTGGGAGGGTGAACATCCGATTGTTGTGGAACATGTAGGTACCAATGACATCGGAAAACAAAGGGAGGAGGACCTGAAAGCTGAAGATAGGAAGATAAGAGATACATTAAAATACAGGATCTCAAATGTAGTATTGTCAAGCTTACACCCAGTGCCACATTGTTGTAGGGAGAAATATGAAAGAGGAGTTTTGTGTTGTGTTCAGTAGTACAAGCGACCTTTATTCAGAGCTCTGTTACCGCATGTGTGGGAGAGGCCAGAGTCCACTCCAAATCTGGCTTTCACGTGAGGCTTAATTCCCCTCTTAAATACAGCTCAGATTGGAAGAGTGGACAATGACACTCGAACTTTCCCTGGCTGATCGTAATATTTTTATTCCTTTCACGAGATGTTATTTACATGCAATATTGTTGTCATTGTTAGCCACACACCCCGAATTTATATATCCAATGCAGTAAGCAAATGGTGGACAACACTATGTTCAGTCCTAAACCCTCCCATAATATCCTGAGGTTAGCCAGAAAACTACTTCACTTGTCTTTAGGACCTTACAACACTTTTGACAGTTATATTCCTGCTCAGACATTTGCCAGCTGCACCACATTTTTTGCCAATAACCGAAATAGTAGCTTATCACTAAGAAATTTTCCAAATTCTCTACTAACTGTAGTATGGATTATTAGGAATTGTGATTAAGTCTTTTAAACTCAACTCTGATATAAAGTAACTACAATTCTGTAATACAGTTGACAAATTGCGGAAAAATCCCTCTCTCACTTCAGCTAAAGAGATCAAACAAACCGTGTTTCTGACTTGCTGCTGCAGTTTACAACTCCTACTATTTGCATGCTGTTAATGAATTTTAAACTGAAGTTTCATTTTCTACTCTAATCGTTTTCCATTATTACTTTCTTTTTTAAATAAAAAACATCTATTCGAATTCCACTGATAAGGGTGAAATTCAGTCACTTTGGAACATTACCAAGCCATTAAACAAAACTTGTTTAGATTTCACAAATAACTCGGGCACATAACCATATCTTCACTTTGGATTTTGTAATCTATCTTTGTCACTCTTCCATTGATCTTTGGATATAAGAATTTATTCAAATTATCCACATCTACATTTCAATTGTTTTATCTCTCTGCAGTCCTGACTTCTCTTTTTACAACCTTTCTTTGCCCCTTCCTGTGCTGTTGGTCTTTCAGAGGTTGTGTTTACACCATTTATTGCTCTGCCTTCCCTAATGATGCAGTGAGCTGCTTTTACTGCCCACGAACATTTGCTCAATGAATTCAACTAACCCTTCCACATTAGTTGGTGGTTTACATTTCTGATTACAATTACCTAAACGGTTCAGAATGCTGTAGGATCAGACTTTTCCTTTTACTTTTTATTAAGTAACAAACTTGCCATTGTGGCTGAACCAGGCCTTTAAAAAATGCCTCTTATTAAAATGCTTATGTGTTTTGAACTGCCTGTTTACAGAAACCCAAGTAAATTCCCTAATGTTCCTTCTCAACAGGACTCTTTTATGACCCCCACAGGACCTTTCATTATCTAATCCAGTAACAGTATGAGCTGCTACAATGCACGTGCTAGTGAAAGCAGGAATGAGAGTACAGATGAGATGAATGCATGGCTGAAGAAATAGCTTAAAAGGTTTAGATTCCTGAGGTATTGAGACTGTTTCTGGGGAAGGTAGGATATGCACAAGCTTGACCAATTGTCCTGGGCAGAGCTGGGACAAATATTCTTGTTGATGCTTTTGCTAGTTCCATTGGTAAGGATTTAAACTAGTATGACAGGGGGATGGGAACCAAATTATAGGTTTAGACATGAAAGACTCAGATCAGCAAATGGGATGTGAAATTAGTTCATGATGTTGTCAGCGGCTAAAAGATTAAAAGAAAGAAGGATTAATCAAGGATCAAATCTCTCTCTTCATACATCAGTCCTGAGATCCCAGGAATCGGTCTGGTGAACGTTCTTTACACTCATTCAGTATCCAGGGCATCCTTCCTTTGGAAAGGAGAACAAAGGTGCACACTACACCAGATGTGGTCTCACCAAGGCCCCTATAGAAAGATATCCCTTTTCCTGTACTCGAATCTTCTCACAATGACGGCCAAAATATCATTTGCATTCTTCACTACTTGCTGCTGCCTGCTTCCTAAAAGAGAGAATCAGAGAGAAACATGGAACAAAATGGGGTCAGAGACACAGGTAAAATTGTTGAACACACTGTCCCCATTGTATCTGTGCTGGTCATCAAGCACCTATTTAAGCTGACCCATTTTCTGGCACTCGGTGTGTAACCTATATTGTAGTGCAATGGATGATCATCTAAACACTTCTTCAAGATTGCAATGGTTCCTGCATCTGTCACCATTTCAGATGCTGCTAGACCTGCTGTGTATCTCCATCATTTTCTGTTTTTATTTCGGATTTCAAGTAATTTGCTGCTTATTTTTAGTCCTTCAGAGGGATCAAAGGGTATGGAGAGAAAACAGGAATTGGATTAATTTTCAGATGTATAAAATGCCTCTCCTTCGTGTCTGTCCAAAATCTATCTCTTTTTGTAGTTTTGGGCAAACACTGACTGTTTCCCTTCCCTGAAGGACATTTATGAACCAGTTCAGTTTTACTGATGATCCAGCAGTTCCTCTAAGTGTTGGATCCACAATTGACCAGATTAATTTCTGAGTTTCACAATCTTTGTGTGTGTTCTTCTGGTTTCTCTCTCTCTGCTTTTATTTTCTGTTTGAAATTTTGATTGCATTTTGAGAAATCAAACAAAACCACATCCAGATCTGACACTCAATCTGTTTGTCATAACCTAATTATCTCAGGATTTTGAACATTGAAGGAAAAAGCACTGTTCCCACCAGGGAGAAAAACGTATTGTCTGTGTGTCGAAGAGTCTGTGAAGATTCATCTGAAGTATCCAAACACCAGCGCAGTCGCACTGGGGAGAGACTGTGGAAATGTGGGGATTGTGGGAAGGGATTTATTTACCCATCCCAGCTGGAAATGCACCAACGCAGTCACACTGGGGAGAAACCGTTCACTTGCTCTGAGTGTGGGAAAGGATTCACGCAGACATCTCACCTGCTAAAACACCGGCGAGTTCACACAGGAGAGACACCATTCACTTCCTCTGTATGTGGGAAAGAATTTGCTTTGTCATCCAGCCTGTTGACACATCAGTGAATTCACAATGGGGACCGACTGTTCACCTGCTCTATGTGTGGGAAAGGATTCGTTTTGTCAACCAACCTGCTGAGACACCAGAGAGTTCACACCAAAGAGAAATCATTCACCTGTTCTGTGTGTGGGAAAAGATTCACTCAGTCATCCTCTCTGCTGGAACACCAGTAAGTTCACACTGGGAAAAGACCGTTCATCTGTTCTGAATGTGGGAAAGGATTCACTCGCACATCCAAACTATTGGTACATCAGCGAGTTCACATTGGAGAGAAACCATTCACTTGTTCCGAGTGTGGGAAGGGATTTGCTCACTCAACCAACCTGCTGAGACACCAGCGACTTCACTCTGGGGACAGACCATTCACTTGTTCCATGTGTGGAAAGGGATTCACTCAATCATCCAAACTGTTAACACACCAGCAAGTTCAGCACAACCACATTTGAAGGATTTTGCTCTTACATCAAGGAATGAACTGTGATCGTTGGGCTGTTTGTACTGATGTCATTAGTCCCTGCTCAAAACTTGATCTTCTCTTGGGAAATAAGGTAGGGCAGGTGACTGAGGGGTCAGTGGGGGGAAATATTTTGGGGCCTATGATCATAATTCTATTAGTTTTAAAATAGTTATGGAAAAAGATAGACCTGGTCGAAAAGTTAAAGTTTTAAATGGGAGTAAGACAAATTTTGACACTATTATGCCCCTTAAAAGAACAGTAAGACCGCCTATGTGTGGGAACGCATGAGTTTGGTGAGATGCTAAACAAGTATTTTACATCAGTATTTCCTGAGGAAAAGGATGAAAGCTAGAGAACTTAGAGAAATGAATGTGTATCTTGAAAAGTTCCATATTATAGAGGAGGTGGTGCTGGATGTCTTACAAAGTATAAAGGTGGATAAATCCCCAGGACCTCTTTAGATGTATTCTCGAACTTTGCGGGAAGTTGGGCTTGCGATTGGGCCCCCTGCTCAGATATTTGCACCATTGACAGCCATAGGTGAGCTGTCAGAAGACTGGAGGTTGGCTAATCTAGGGCCATTGTTTAAGAAAGGTGGTAAGGTAAAACCAGGGAACTATAAACTTTTGGTGAGCCTGACGTCAGTTGTGGGTAAGTTGTTGGAGGGACTTCTGAGGGATAGGATTTACATGTATTTGGAAAGGCAAGGACTGAATGGGGATAGTCAACATGGCTTTGTCCATAGGAAATTATGTTTCACTAACTTGATTGAGTTTTTTTGAAGAAGTAACAAAGAAAATTGATGGCAGAGTGGTGGATGTTCCTTCGAAGTGGAGTCACGGGTCGATAAGAAGGTGTAAAAGGTGTTTGATATGTTTATCTTTATTGGTCAGTGGATTGAGTATAGGAGTTGAGATATCATGTTGTGGCTTTGAAGGACGTTGGTTAGGCCCCTTTTGGAACACTGCATTCAATAATGATTTGCCTGCTATAGGAAAGATGTTAAACATGAAAGGGTTCAGAAAAGATTTACAAGGATGTTGCCATGGTTGGAGGGTTTGAGCTTTAGGGAGAGACTGAATAGGCTAGGGCTATTTTCCCTGGAGGGTCAGAGGCTGAGGGGTGACCTTATAGATGTTTATGAAACCTGAGGGGCATGGATAGGGTGAACAGCCAAAATCTTTTCCCTTGGGTGGGGGAGTCTAAAATGAGAGGGCATACTTTTAAGGTGACAGTGTAAAGATTTAAAAGGGACCTAACAAGCAACTTTTCCATGCAGAGAGTGGTGCATATATGGAATGAGCTGCCAGACGAAGTAATGGAGACTGGTATAAAAACATTTAAAAAGACATCTGAGTGGGTACATGAATACGAAAGGTTTAGAAGGATTTGGGCCAAATGCTGGCAAATGGGATTAGATTGATTAGGATATCTGGTTGGCATGGACGATTTGGACTGAAGGGTCTGTTTCCATGCTGTACATCTCTATGACTCTAAAGGTGCTGATATTGTAGATAAAATAGTGTCATAGAGTCATAGAAATAGACCCTTTGGTCCCGTCCGTGCCAACCAGATATCTGAGATACATCTAAACCTATTTGCCAGCATTTCACTCATATGCCTCTAAACCCTTCCTAATCCTGTATCCATCCAGATGTAGTTGTACCAGCCTTCACCACTTCCTCTGGCAGATCATTCCATACATACACCACCCTCTGCATGAAGAAGTTGCCCCTTAGGTACCTTTTAAATCTTTCCCCTCTCATGTTAAATTTATGCCCCCTCGTTTTGGACTCCTACCTCGGAGCAAATATTTTGTCTATTTATCCTATCCATGCCCCTCTTGATTTTATAAACATCTATAATGTCACCCCTCGGGTTACAATGCACCAGGGAACATATTCCCAGCCTATTTAGCCTCTCCCTATAGCTCAAACCCTCTAACACAGGCAACATTCTTGTAAATCTTTTATGAACACTTTCAAGTTTCACAATATCCTTCCTATACCAGGAAGGCCAGAATTGCACACAGTATTCCAAAAGTGGCATAAGCAATGTCCATACAGCTGCAACATGACCTCCCAACTCCTAGACTCGTTGCACTGACCGATAGAGGCAAGCATACCAAACACCACCTTCACTTTCCTGCCTACCTGTGACCCCACTTTGAAGGAACTATGAACCTGCGCTCCAAGGTCTCTTTGCTCAGCAACCCTTCCCAGGACGTTACCATTAAATGTATAAGTCCTGCTCTGATTAGCCTTTCCAAAGTGCAGCACCTCACAGTTATCTAAATTAAATTCCATCTGCCACTTCTCGGCCTATTGGCCCATCTGATCAAGATCCCCTTGTACACTGAGGTAGCCTCCTTTGCTGTCCATTACACCTCCAATTTTAGTGTTATCTGCAAACTTAGTAACGATACTTCCTACGTTCACATCCAAATCATCTTTAAAAATGACAAAAAGGACTGGACCCAGCGCTGATCCTTGTGGCACACCACTGGTCGCAGGTCTCCAGTTTACAAAGCAATCCTCCACCAGCACTCTGTCTTCTACCCTCGAGTCAGATCCGTATCCAATTGGCAGGTTCTCTCTGTATTCCATGTGATCTGACCTTGCTAACCAGTCTACCATGAGGAACCTTGTCAAACGCCTTACTGACATCCGTATAGAACTCATCCACCACTTTGGCCTTATCAACCCTCTTTGTTCCGTCTTCAAAAAAAACTCAATCAAGTTAGTGAGACATGATTTCCCACACACACAGCCATGTTGACTATCCCTAATCAGTCCTTCCCTTTCCAAATATTTTAAATCCTATCCCTCAGGATTCCCTCCAACAACTTGCCCACCACTAATATCAGGCTCACTGGTCTATAGTTCCCTGGCTTTTCCTTACCACCTTTCTTAAATAGTGGCACCACACTAGCCAACTTACCGTCGTTCGGTACCTCACCTGTGGCTATCGATGATACAAATATCTCAGCAAGGGGTCCAGCAATTACTTGCCTAGCTTCCCACTGAGTTCTCGGATACACCTGATCAGGTCCCAGGAATTTATCCACTTTATATGTGTTTTAACCCATTCAGCATCACTACCTCTGTAATATGGACAATTTTCAAGATGTTGCTATTTATTTCCCGACATTCTATATCTTCCATATTCGTTTCTGTAGTAAGTAGTGATGCATAATACTCGTTTTTATTATATTCGCCATTTCCTGCGATTCCACACATAGGCGGCATTGTTGTTTTTTAAGGGGCCCTATTCTCTCCCTAGTTATCCTTTTGTCCTTAATCTATTTGTAGAATCCCCCTGGATTCTACTTCATACTATTTGCCTAAGGTACATCATTTCCCCTTTTTGCCCTCCTAATTTCCCTCTTAAGTATACCATTGTCATTATACTCTTATAACGATTCACTCAATCTCTGCTGTCTATACCTGACATGTCCTTCCTTCTATTTCTTGACCAAAACCTTGATTTCTCTAGTCATCCAGAATTCCCTACACCTACCAGCCTTGTCCTTCGCCCGAACAGGAATATAATGTCCCTGAATTCTCGTTATCTCATTTTTGAAGGCTTCCCACTTTCTAACCTTTCCGTTTTACCTGCAAAAATCTGCCCCAATCAACTTTTGAAAGCTCTTGCGTAATACCATTAAAATTGGCCTTTCTCCAATATAGAACTTTAACTTTCAGATCCAGTCTACTCTTTTCCATCACTATTTTAAAACTAATAGAATTATGGTCACTGGCCCCAAAGTCCTCCCCCACTGATACCCAAGTCACCTGCCCTGCTTTATTTGCCAAGAGCAGGTCAAGTTTTGCACCTTCTCTAGTCGGTACATCACATACTGAATCAAAACATTTTCTTGTACACTCTCAGCAAATTCCTCTCCATACAAGCCTTTTACACCATGGCAGTCCCAGTCTATGTTTGAAAAGTCAAAATCCCTTCCATAACCACCCCGTTATTCTTACAGATAACTGAGATCTTCTTTCAAAATTGTTTGTCAGTTTCATGCTGACTATTGGGGGGCTTATAGTATAATCCCAATAAAGTGATCATCCCTTTCGTATTTCTCAGTTCCACCCAAATAACTTCTCTGGACGTGTTCTCAGATATATCCTGCCTAAGTACAGCCATAATGTTATCCCTGCTCAAAAATGCCACTTTTCCCTCCTCTCTTGCTTCACTCCCTCTCCCCCTTCGACTTTCTGTCCTTTCTATAGGATCTATACCTGAGAACATTAAGCTGGCAGTCCCGTCCATCCTTGAGCCATGTCTCTGTAATTGCAATGATAACCCAGTTCAATGTTCCCAACCTTGCATTGAGTTCATCTGCCTTAGCTGTTAGGCCTCCGCCATTGAAATAAATGGCGTTTAATTTATTAGTCCTTCCTCATTAATCTTAATAACAATTATGTAACTGTAGGGTAGGTTTTGAAAATGATCACGTTATTGCTGTAGATCAACGCATTCACACTGGGTAAAGACTATCTACCTGCACAGTGTGTGAAAAGGGATTTCCTAGTTCATTAGGTCTGGTCAACCACCAATGAGTTCCCACGAATCTGTAGGAATTACTTTTTTGTTGCTCCTATTATCTGTATCCAAGTCATGTTATCTGTACTTGTTTCTCATGATGTTTGAAAATACCACATGTCTGGTTACCTTGTTGGGAGAAAAATGATATAAATCAACTTTTATTAAAACTACTGTGCATTGAATCTTTATCTTATCTCAAAAGCAGACTAATTTATTTTGAAAGGCTCTCCATCTCCCCTATCTCCTCCATGCTCACCTCCAACAAGTGCAAGGAACCTGTGGTTTTTATTTTTCACTCAGAATGACCGTCAGTACATTTCATATGAGCAGTTGGGAACAGGGTCATCCCATAATGCTGGAAACTTAGTGTACCATTAGTACACTATTACAATTACAATAATAACCATTACAATACTTTTTTGAACCTTTTCAAGTTTTACAATATCCTTCCTTTAGCAGGAAGACCGGAATTACACACAGTGGTTGCACCTGAACCGGAATGGGAGCTGCATCCTTGTGGGGATGGGGGTGGGGGTGGGGGTGGGTTTCGAGTATTGTTGGGGGTCATGTAAATAACTTAGCAGTGGGCTGAAATCCGGAGGGAATGTTCAAAATAATAAGAAGGGCCAAAAACAGATGAAACAAGAGAGTCTGGAAGGCATTGTCACAGGCCAGTTAAAGTGTAAGGGAGTTTGTCAAGGGTGAATGGTACTTAATGCTTGGAGTCAGATGAATAAGGCAGATGATTTGAGGATACAAATTAATGTGGTCATAAAGACATTGCTGTCACTTGGACATGGTTAGCAGCTCAGTATTCCAGGATACAGGGTCTTCATGCGAGGCAGTGGAGGTGGTAAAAGAGGAGGAAATATCGTTATTTTGTGCAGGGAATCTATTACAGCAATAAGGAGGGGTGACATTTTTGAAAACTCCATAAATAAATCTGCATGGATAGAACTAGAAGAGCAGTTAAGGAGGCAAATTTTGGGAAAGTGTAAAAGTAGCAGGATTGTGGTAGCAGGGGCTTTCAACTTCCTCCACATTAATGTAGTCATCATAGTGCGAAGGATTTATCAGAATTTTTAAAATACATCCAGGACAGCATTTTTTCAGCTACTAAGTAGAAGTCCCAACAAGGAAGGGGAAGGTCCTGGACTTAACTTTAGATTACAAAGTTGAGCAAGTGGTTGAAGTGTCAGTGGAATAGCATTTTGCAGGCAGTTATTATAACTCTTTTCGATTCAGGATTGGTATGGAAAAGGACAAGGATGGGTCAAAGTCCTAAACTGATGCTGAAGTTATGAAGAAATTAAATGGAATTTTGGCCTTAATTGCGAGGTGTTGGTGTTTGAGGATAGGGACATCTTGTAACAACTGTATTGGATGTTGGTGAAGCCATTCCTGGTCTGTTATTTACAGTTTTGGTCCCCGTATTCAAGAAAGGATATGCTGGCGTTGAATGCAGTGCGAAAGAGATTCGCTAAGCTGATTCATGGGATGAAGGTGTTGGCCTATCAAGAATAGCTGGAGGAAGGGAATTTGCAGAGGGGAAATACCAAATAATTAAACAGGTGGTACCTAGTGTTGGGCTTGTACTCACAACCCTGCACTTAAGCAGCGTATGTTCTAACATCTGAGCGAACTTGGCCTCCCACAGTCAGTGTTCAAATCCTGCTTTATAAGGTGACGAATGTTTTTTTTCACCGACACCACTGCAGTCCAAGGAAGTAAAAGGTAATTGCTTTACAAAATCCCAAGGTTCCAATGTATTCTTCTCATTCACATTGCAATCCATTTTCAGTACTTGCTCCAGGATTTAACATTCAAAATTAATTTAGTGATGTTGTTGCCCTCATCTTTAAGCAGGCTTTATGACTCCAGTCACTCGGTCAAATGGTGAATAAATCTGTGAATCTGCTTCAATAAAACAATTCTTTTCAGCTACAGTCTAAGAAATGTTCATTTATTTGCTGAGTCTCACACAACACTTTCAGCACTTTCTTTGTTCTGTGTGTCAACAACTTTTGCCAATTCTCATGTTATGGACGACATTTTCAGACATTGGTTAAAAAGATTCTAAGGACCAGAGATTTCTTATGCAGTTGTATGACTTCATATTAAATGGTACAAAGAAATAAACAGGCTTAAAAGATGAGGAAGGAAATATATTTTTGTATTTTTAAGTGAAGACTGTTCAGTTACTGTGTGCTTGTTTCTTAGAAAATGGATGATTGAAATCTTCACAGTGCAATGTTTAAACAGACAGACACCAAGAACTTATGAGCAAGTATTTAAGGCATTCGACACATTGAGAAAATTAATTTAGAAAAACAAATTGTCCAAACAAAATGCTGGATAAATTCAGCAGGTCTCTCAGATGGTTATTATAGCTCTTTTCGATTCAGGATTGGTATGGAAAAGGACAAAAATGGGTCGAAAGACCTATGCTGGTGCTGCAAATGATAAAGAAAGAAAATAGAATTTTAGCCTTAATTGCTACATAATTGTTAAAAATTGTAACAACTGTGTAGGATGTTAGTGAAGCCATTCCTGCGGAGAGAGAGGAATAGTGCTAAGGTCTTGAAATTAACATGATTTCACTTGTCTCAGACACTGCCAGACCTATTATGTTTCTACGGCACTTTCTGTTAAACAGCATGAAGTTCTTTTCTCAAGAAGAGAAAAGCTTGAGAGGTGACCTGAGAGAAATGGGAGACTTTGCAGGGATTTGAGGCAAAATTGGTGTTGAGGTTGGGAACCCATTGGAGATTTAAGAAATTGTAACGCAGTCTCGAGGTCTCTCCTGTTCCATGACTAAAATTTGGTGCAGCGACATTATCATCGAAGACAATAAGGATGACCAGGACTTGTCAATTACTGTGGCTGAACAGTCTAAGGTGCTGAATTAAGACTCCAGTCTTTTCAGTGATGTGGGTTTGAATCCCACTGCTGCCAAAGTCCCTTAAGCAAGTGGCATTTTCTTCTCCGCAGGATTTTGCTATGTGCAAGAAAAGAGGAGACAATACACATATAACTTGCAGCAGGAAGCAGAAAAAGAGATATACTTGAAGTTCTATTAAAGTTATTTTTTCAGGGAGCTACATAGACATGTTTGAGTGTACAGGAGGCAGAGAAACAGAATAGGTACAGCAGGGATGAGGAAGAACAGTGGGAGAAAGGGAGGGAAAAACCTATATTACCTCATCCTCAGCATTTATCCGGAACAGCATTCGGTGAGAGTAACCACTGCGCAATCCTGTGGAAAATAGGTCTCATTCTTACTTTGAGAAAAACTTCTCTCAAGCTGTATGATACTATCACGATGCTAAATTGGATAGTCTTTTAACAGATCTGCTGACTTATTTTTCAGCACCTGTGATACACTTTGGGCCAATAACACTAGAACTGAGAGAGCAGAGATTTGAATCACTCCAATATTACAGGAAGGTTGAACGTGGGGGACCGACCAGTGTTAGGGTAGTTAAATCTAGAGGTAACAAAGAATGTCTAGGGGTTTCAGCAGCAAATGAGCTGAGACGTGGATGGAGTCGGGTGATGTTACTGAGATGGAAACAGTTGGTTTGGTGATGATGTGGTTGAAAGCTCATCTTAGTGTGAAGTATTTCATCAGAGTTGTGAACAGTCTGGTTCAGCTTCACACAGTTACTAGACAGAAGGTCGGAGTCAGTGTAAAAGCTTTCTCAGTGTTTAATTGAGGAAATTTCTGTTCATCCTGCACTGGATTCAGACAAGTCAGGATGATGTGTGACTTGGAGGGGGTCCTCATGGTGATGGTGCTCCATATACATCTTCCACACTGGACATTCACAATAGTGAAGATTAAGGGTTTGGGACATGATGCCAAAGTCCTGATTGAGATGTGGATTTATTCAATACCTGTATTTCACCTCTTTCTCCACATTCTTTCTTTGTCTCTCCACTCACAAAGAAGCCAGAGTCTTGTGTAAGTCCAGACCAGGTGGCAGGTTCCATTCCCTGATCGACATTATTGAACCACTTCGCTTTTATGACTTTCGTGGTCACCTCTTTATAGTGCGTCATTAATCCTACAAACTACCAGATTCATTACCAGATTCATTACACAGGCAGCCTGGTGTTTGTATGAACTCTCTCTTACTCCCATTGTTCTGTTTTAAATCGATTTCACAGGGTATTCAAAGGGAAACTGACACCAGACATCATCCCAAGGTCTCACGGACCCCTCAGTTTATTGTAAACAGAACATTATCAGATTTTGAACATGGAAGGAGGAAGCATTGTTCACAACGTGGAGAAACCATACACGTATTGTGTGTGTGGACACGGGTTTAGTTAACTGGACTGACACAATGCAAGCCATGATTGTGGGAAGGGATTCACTTGGTTAACCACAGTGCTGGGACACAAGCTGTTCACACTGATGAGAGACCTTTTAAATGTCCAAACTGTGGGAAGTGCTTTAAACGTTCTGGGCAACTGATGAATCATCGATATGTTCACACCGCTGAGAGACCGTTCGTGTGCTTTTTGTAGACATGTGTTCAGATGATCATCTAACCTCAATATACACCAGCGAATTCACACTGGAGAGAGGCCATTCGTCTGCTCTGAGTGTGGGAAGGGATTCACTCATTTATCTCATTTGCTGACACAGAAGTGAGTTCGTAAGTAGTTGTTGGATGTTTGGATTTTGCTTTCAATCACAACCAGTACTGAACCGTTTCAATGGAGTCTGTTTCCACTGGTGTGAATAACTCCAGTTCTCAGTCTTTATATTTAGCATAAAAGTCAAATCAAACAGCTTTCTGTGCGACCTGCAGTATGTTTATTTTTTATGATATCTCTAATACAAGCTTGTTCTCATTGAACATCTCGCCCCTTCCCCCATGTATCCTCCATCCTCACCTACAACAACAACTGTGAGGAGCTCAAAGCTTCATTGTCTCACTCATAGTGACAATCCGATCCACTGCCTCTGCTGCTTCCTTTGAGGCCACGGGGTTCCTAAAGTTCGTCCTTGTCTGAACCCAGAACCTGCATGTTTCTCTGGTTTCTCTCCTACATTGTTATAGCCCGTGTGTTATGAGCCCGTCTCAACTGGCTGCCAGCCTTTTCTCCTAATTCTCTCCCTTTCTTGTTTGCTTTTTCACCTGCTTGCCCCGACTTCTGAACCTTCTGTATTCCTCGTGACTGTCAATTTTGACTTTTCTCCTTGAAACCTATCATAAGTGCATTTTTTCTTCTTTATCTTAAATTCTATTTGTCATACAAGCAGCTCTGAATGTGTTTGTCCTTCATTTCCTACTTGAGTTTACCTGAACCATCTCCACTTTGAAACTAGCTCTTATTATTAATTATACTTTGTCCCATCAACCTGCCATTCCAATCATTGCTGTCCAGCTTTGTCCTTGCTCTGTTGAAGACAACTCTCCATCAACTGAGCTTCCTTATTCTGAATTAATGCTTGTTATTATCTGACATTATTCTGCACCTTACTACACGTGATCACTGTCTCCTGAATGGTCTGCCACTGATTCTTGATCGACTTGGCCCCCATCATTCCCAAGAAGTAGGACCAAACAAGCACTCTTTCTTTTTGAACTGAATGCACTGTTTTAGGAAATTGTCGTGCGTACAATCCAGGAAAAATTACCCTCACTGCCTCTTACACGACCAATATTGCAGTCTGTATTTGGGGAACTGAGGTCTTAAAGAACACTATAGAACAGGAACAGTCCCTTCAGCCCACAAGCCTCCATTAACACATGATTTTCTAATCATGAAACCTCTTCCCCCTGCGCAGTTTGTATCTCTCTATTCCCTGCCAATTCACAAATCCATCAAGATGTCTTTTAAGCATTGTGATTGTATCTGCTTATCCCACTTCTTCTGGCAATGCATTGCAGGCACATACTATCCTCTGTGTAAAAACTTGCTTTACACACCTCCTTCAATTTTTTTCCCTTTTATCTTAAACTTATGTCCCCTACATGAATTGTCATTTCTAGTCTAGACTCCAACTATCCATGTTTCTCACAGTTTTGTAAATTTCTACCGGGTTGACCCTCAGCCTCTGATGTTCAAATGAAAACAAACCAAATTTATCCAACCTCTCCTCATAACTAATATCCTCCAAACAAGGTGACATCCTGGTAAACTGTTTCTGTACCCTTTGCAAAGCCGAACATCCTTATGGTGGTTTGGCGAGCAGGATTGTACACAACATTGTAAATGTAGCCTCACTTAACTTCTAGCGAGCTGCAACATGATCAGTTTTTATACACTTCGCCTTGACACCATCTCCACTTGAGTTGCCATTTTCAGGGAACTGTGAACCTGTATACCCAGATCCTGCTCTATGATAATGCTTCTCGTAATTCTACCATTTACTGTATACTTCCCTCCTGCATTTGACCTTCCAAAATGCATCACCTCACATTTGTCTGGATTAAATGCCACCTGCCATTTCTCCATCCAAGTCTCCAGTCAATCTATGTCCTGCTGTATCCTCTGGCATTACTCCTCACTACTCACAGCTCCCCAGATCTTTGTCATTCACATACTTACTAATTAGACCACCGACATTCTCCTCCAAATATTTTTTTATAATAAATATGTTAACAGCAGGGGTCTGATTCCGACAGAAAAGCACTGGTCACAGATCACTAGCTACTCTTCATCTGCTATGACAAAGCCAGTTCTGTACCCAACTCACGGTGTAACCGAGATCACTTAAACTTCTGTATCAGCCTGCCATGAGGGACCTTGTCAAAGTCCTTGCTAAAGTTCACGTGGATAACATGCATCTTGGCTTCCTGCAAAGGAGGTCATGTCTCACAAACTGGATTGAGTTTTTTTGAGCAAGTGACGAAGATGATTCATGAAGGCAGCGCAGTGGATGTTGTCTGCATGCACTCTACTGAAGCATTTGACAAGCTCCCTCATGGTAGGTGGGTCCAAAAGATGAAGTCACATGAGATTGATCCATGGTGAGTTGCTAAATTCGATTGGGTTACAGAGGACAGAGGGTGGGTGGGGACGGTGTTTTTTGACTAGAGATCTGTGACCAGTGGTGTTCCACAAGGTTTGTCATATTTATAAAAGATTTGGATGAAAATCTAAGTTGTCTGTTTAATAGGTTTGCTAATGCTGTGAAAATTGTTGCAGCTGAGGATCGTGAGGTTGTCAAAGGACACAGCAGGATGTAGATCAATTGGAAAATTGGATGGAGAAATGGAAGATGGACTTTAATTCAGAGAAGTGTGAGGTAATGCAGTTTGGGAGGCAAAGTGCAAGAGGAAAGTATACAGTAAATGGCAAGACCTTTAGGAACATTGGTATAAAGGGGGATCTTGGGGTCCAGTTCCATATAGCTCCCTGAACACAGTTGGATAAGGTGGTAAAGAAGAAAGTTGAGTGGACAAGTGCACTGTCATCAGTGTAGGGTAGAGGATTAAAGACAAGCTTTATTGTTGTCTTTGTTTTCAGTGTGGATTGAGTGTCGAGCTTGCTGCCTGACCATGTATACAGGTAAACTTTTTCGTTTCAGAGGGGAATGCCAAGGCCGAGAGAATGAAGAAGAAAATGTGAAACAAAGTCGGGGTTCCGACACAGCCCAGTTTCACTTTATTCTTTACCCTGGACCGATCAGATGTGATGCTGTTAATCTGTGCAATACAGGGCAATGAAAGGAGCAGTTGGCCCTGGGAGCATTGATGAAATTAAGGATTTTAGTGTTTTCCCTTCCACAAGGCATCTGTTTCTCTCTGCAAACACAGATCTTGAATTCAGGATGACCGTTGGTGCTTTTAAAGGGACACTTGTCCAAACCATCAGCAATATATCCAGTTTACCAAACTGCAGCCAGTTATAGGTGTGTTAACATCAGTTGAAACAAATCTAATGTTGTCAAACTGTCAATTTTGGAAGTGATCAACAACAGCAATAACAGCAGAATTCAATTCTTTCATAAGATACAGAAATCTCTGGCATTTGCCATCATTAGTCGCCCTGGAGAAAATGGTGGTGAGTTTCCTCCTTAACTACTGCAGTATAAAGGTTATTGAGGTTCACTTATGAACTCACTTATGTATCACTAGGTTGAAGGACTGAATGAATCCCTTCCCACACACGGAGCAGATGAATGGCCTTTCTCGAGTGTGAACTCGTTGGTGAGCAGAGAGAGGATGAGCACCTGAAACTACTCCCACAGGAAGTACAGCTGAATGGTTTCTCCTCCGTGTGCATTAACTGGTGATACTCGAGTGTGGACAAAATGAAGAATCCCTTGCCGCACACAGTGTAAGTGAACGGTTTCTCCCCAATGTGAATTTGCTAGTGTGCAAACAGGTTGGACGACTGCCGAAAATCTCTGTCACAGGAAGTGCAGCTGAACGGCTTTTCTCCGGGGTAAACTCGTTGGTGTCTCAGCAAACTGGATGATTGACTGCACCCCTTCCCACATACACAGCAGCTGAATGGCTTTTCCCCAGAGTGAACTCGCTGGTGTCCAATGAGGGCAGATGAATGTCTGAACTTCTTTCAACAGGAGGTGCAGCCAAATAGTTTTTGCTCTGTATGAATTTGCTGATGGATCAAAGACCGAATGAATGAGGGAATCTCTTCCCATGCACAGAACAGTTGAATGGCTTCTCCCCCGTATGAACTCGCTGGTGTATATTCAGGTCAGATGAAGATATGAACCTTTTAACACAATAAATTCAGCTGAAGGGCCTCTCCTCAGTGCGAATCCACCGGTGTCACATGAGCCAGGATGTCTGTGTAAATCTCTTCCCACACTCTGAACAGGTGAACGGTCTCTCCCCAGTGTGAATTCTTTGGTGTGACATGAGTTTGGTTGATTGATTAAGTTCCTTCCCACACACAGAACAGGTAAATGGCTTCTTCCTGGTGCGAATTCATTGGTGGATTTCCAGCTCGGATGGGTAATTGAATCTTTTACTACAGTCCTCACATTTCCACGGTTTCTCAATGGTACTGGCACCTTTGCATCACTTCAGAATGGGTGATCAACTGAAGCCTTGACAGCACACTGATCGAGCACAGTATCTACCCACTGTGAATGGTGTAAATGTTTTCCCAACCTTCTTGATCGGGTTCAATTTCTCTCCAGAGGAAATTCACTGGAATGCTCCCATTTGGGACGTGTAACAGGATAAATCTCTTACAAAGTCTACTCACTGCAACACTCTCAGCTGAGTATTGTGCGTATCACCTACATACAGGTCAAACATTTCTCCTTCCACATTCAGAGGCCGAAGGTACTCAGGTCCTCATAAATTGCATGAGTAAACCATTTTCAGCAGGAAATTTGATTTGTGTTTAATATCTGCAAATCATTCTCTTCGAATATCCTGCAAAAGGAGTTTACAAAAGTCATCACTGTCATTGCAGGATAGAAATTCAGAACAGACAAGTCCAGATCCTAAGGAACATTATTCTCCTCTCTTATTTCTCAAATCTGTAAATTCCTGGCTCCACCCTCCTTCTTCTTTCGACTGAAATCCACATATATCCCCCCATCTCTTTCCTCCTCTCCCAGTTTTCTCCCTTTCTCCATCCTCTCCTCTCTGGATTAATTTACCCAACTCCTGTCTGCTGACTGAAAATCAAACCAATGAGTCTGATTCGGGGTTTGAGCCAGGAGCGGGCGTTGCTGAATCCTCCCCACACACCTCGAGGGTTTCCTTCCTCGTCAGAGCCTCATCGATTTCTCCCCAAGTGGGACACGGCTTCCCTTTACGAAGATGGCGGCCAAGTATGTGGGGAGAATGAGAGATAGTAGGAACTGCAGATGCTGGAAAATCTGAGATAACAAGGTGTTGAGCTGGGCGAACACAGCAGGCCAAGCAACATCACAGGAGCAGGAAGGTTGACGTTTTGGGCCTAGACCCTTCATCAGAAAACATTTTCTGATGAAGGGTCTAGGCCCGAAACGTCAGCCTTCCTGCTCCTATGATGGTGCTTGGCCTGCTGTGTTCACCCAGCTCTACACCTTGTTATCTGGGTAGAATTCCCTTCCCCGACCTAACCAAGATGGCGGTTAGTGATCCTTGGGCCTGGCACTCGGGGCCCCAGGCCTCCCCCACGAGATTATAAACTGCCCAGGCCACCACCTCCCGCGGTTTCCATTCCTACCCTGTCTCACAAACTCCTGACTCGAAAGCAGGACAGGGATTTTGTTGCTTGGGGCTGGAGAGCTTCTCGAAATGTTTGAGTCCCCTCCTCCAATGTGGCACCACCTGCAACCTGCTGCAATGTCCGCACTGCACATGTTCCAGGTCAGAACTGCGCCCGTGTGATTGACGGCAGCTCCAAGCCAATGTGAAGGGGGGCAGACATGAGTGACCGACAAGGCATGGGAGATCCTCCAACCAATCGGAGTGAATGACGGGCGAGAATGTATGTAACTCTCACTCATTGGCTGAAACTCATTCCAAGCGTAACAGTGCTGGGGTGGAGCCAAGGTATACTACACCCAGTGAACTGAACAACACTGCATGACACCAGGGCAACCGCACCCGGAGTATTCTGTGCAGTATGACAGTCTGTCTTTGTAGACAGAGTGCTATGAAGATATACCAGACTGATTTCTGGAAGGAGGTTTCTTCATCCAGAGAGGAGTGAATCTGTGGAGTTCAACTACGAGAGAATGTGGTTGTGGCAAAATATTGAACGTTGTGAAGAAGGTATTGTTCAGAGGGTTACAGGGATCAAAGGGTGTTGAAAGTGAGAAGGTACTGAGTTGGATGATCAGACAATATCAGCATGAATGGCAGAACATTCTCAAGGGCTAAAGAACGATCTGTTCCTGAAGAAGGTCTGAGGCTTCGAAAGCTTGTGTTTTCAAATAACCTGTTGGACTAATAAACTGGTGTCGTGTCATTCCTGACCTTGTCCATCCTAGTCCAACACCGGCACCTCTACATCATATTCTTATTTTCTAAGACTCTATATCACTATTCTTAATTTCCCTCCTCGTCATGGCTAGGCCACATGTCTCATTTTAGTTTTGTGCCAGAAAGGAATGAACAACTGTTGCAGTTCCCCAATATTTTCTTTAAATGTTTTCACTTGCCTATCCACTTCTATCCCCTTAAGTAATGCTCCCCAATTTATTATGGCCAGCTTATGTGCCATGCCATCACAGTTTCCTCTTTTTAAATTCAGGATCTTAGTCTCAGAAGCAACTTCGCCACTCTCCAACTTAGAGTCACAGAGTTGTACAGCATGGAAACAGAATCTTTGGTCCAATGCGTCCATGCCAACCAGGTATCCTAAATTAATGTGGTCCCATTTACTACCATTTGGCCCATACCCCTCCAAACTCTTCCTGTTCATGCACCCATCTGGATACCTTTTAAATGTCGTAATTGTACCAGCCTCCACCACTTCCTCTGGTAGCTCATTCCATACACGCACCACCCTCTACATGAAAAAAAAAATTCCGCTTAGGTTCCTTTTACATCTTTCTGCTCTCATATTAAAGCGACATGCTCCAGTTTTGGACTACCCAGCCTAGGAAAATGACCTTGGCTACTCACGTTATCCACGTCTCTTACGATTTTATAAACATCTACAAGACCACCCCTCAGCCTCAAACACTTCAGGGAAAATAGGCCCAGCCTATTCAGCCTCTCCCTATAGCCCAAACCCTCCAACTCCAGTGAAATCCTTTTAAATCTTTTCTGAACCACTTCAAGTTTAACAACATCTTTACTGACAGCAACATTCCAAAAGTGGCCTAACCAATATCCTGTATAGCCACAATATGATATTTCAACTCCTATACTTAATACACTGACCAATAAATGCAAGAATACCAAACTCTTTCTTCACTATCCTATCTAACTCTGGCTCCACCTTAAAGGAACTATTGAACCTGTACCCGAAAGTCTTTGTTCAGCAATGTTCCCCAGGACCTTACCATTAAGTGCATGACTCCTGGCCTGGTTTGCCTTACCAAAATGCAACACCTCATATTTATCTAAATTAAACTCCATCTGCCACTTCTCGGCCCGATGGCCCATCTGATAAGGGTTCCACTGTACTCTGAGATAACGTTCTTCACTGCACACTACACCAGAAATGTTGGTGTCATCCACAAACTTAGTAACCATGCCTCCTATGTTCACATCCAAATCATTTATATAAATAACACCAAAGGAATGATGTGACTGCACAAGTGCAGAGATCCACCAGGATATTGCTTGTGCTGGAGCGATAGAGGTATGAAGAAAAAGTAGAGAGGCTGGGTTGATTTCCGTTCAGCAGAGGAGGCTGGGTGGGGACCTGATTGAAGTGAACAAAGCTCTGGAGGGCATAGACTGCTTAGTTAGGGAGAATCATTTCTTCTTAGTACAGGGATCAATAACTAGGGGACACACTTTTAAAATAAGTAGCTGGAGGTTGTAAGGGGATTCGAGGGAAAACAAATTCTTCCAAAAGGAGGTGAGTGAGTATCTGCAAGTCACAGCCGAAAAGAGACAGAGGCAGGGTTCTGGAGTACTGACCACTTACACATTAGCACTATCCCACTACCTCCTTTCCATTTACCCATTGCCATGTAGTTAGAATTTTAATTTTAGATGGGTAGTACGAGAGATTAATTTAAAATAAATTAACAAAATTATCTTATTTATAGATTCAGACTTGAAAGATTGAAAAAGTAAATATTATGTATACATTGTCTAAGTATTTATTTCACATTTTCTATCTAAAAAAGCAATACATTAAAACAATTCCAGAATAAGATAAAAGCTAAACTTACTTTGTGACAGTATCACTTAATAAAGGAATTAATGAGAATGGAGTTATTGAGAATAAAAGAAATTCTTGAAAAACAAAAAGCAGTCCCTAAAACGCAAAGAGCAGCCCTCGAGACAACCTCATGAAAAGCTATCGGAAACAATTTGCAATTTTGACCCTTGCAGTAGAACTTCTCAGATACTGAACTGTAGATTTGGCACCATAGATCGATCTAGAATTGAATTAAATTTCACAATTTTATTGTGGATAAGTTTGTGTTGAATGTTCTTGAATTCAACGGTGGGATCGTAAATGATGCTTTTACAAAGGGATACTGCAGCCCTGAAAATTAATGACATATCTAGAATATTAAACTCCGACTCGTTATATGAATTGTTAACATCAGCAGAAACAAACCCTATGTTGGCAGAAAACCAATATCAACTGATTCCGACCCTGCACCCTGCAATCATTTGTGAAATTGCTGATGTCTTAAGAGGCACTGTGACTGAATTGCTCCACACACACACAGCAGTTGAATCATCTCTCCTCAGTGTAAGTGCTCAGTGGTGTGTTAACAGGTTGGAAGACTTGGCGAATCTCTTCCCACACGTGGAGCAAATGAATGGCTTCTCTCCAGTGTGAACCGCTGGTGCGCAGTGAGGTTGGAAGACCAAGCAAATGTCTTCCAACACAATGGAGCAGGTGAATGGTTTCTCCCCTGTGTGAATGTGCTAGTGTGCAGTGAGGTCAGATTGGTGCCAGAATCTTTTTCCACAGAAAGTGCAGCTGAATGGTCTCTCTTTAGTCTGAACTTGCTAATGTCTGAGAAAATTTGCTAAAACTGTGAATCCTTTCCCAGACTCAGAGCAGGCGAATGGCCTCTCCCCAGTGTAACTACATCGGTGTGCCGGCAAGTGAAAATTCTGAGTGAATCTCATCCCGCACTCAGGGCAGGCGAATGTTTTTCACCACTGTGAGTATGATGGTGCACAATAAGGGTGTAAGAATGTCTGTACCTCTTTCCACAGGAATTGCAGCTGAACAACTTCTCCTCAGTGTGAACTCGCTGGTGTAATCAAAGGCTAGAACACTGACTGAATCCTTGTCTACACTCAGAACAGGTGAAACAGCTTCTCCCCAGTGTAACTGCTTTGGTGCACAGTGAGGGTGGAAAGGTGCCTGAACTTTTTTCCATAGGAATTGCAGCTGAACACCTTCTCCTCAATGTGAACTCACTTGTGTGATCAAAGGCGAGATAACTGAGTGAATCCCTTCCCACATACAGAACAAATGAATGACTTCTTCCCAGTGTGAATACGTTGCTGGTTTTCCAGCAGGGATGGGTAATTGAGACTTTTACCACAGTCCTCACATTTCCAAGGTTTCTCCATAGCATGAGGGTCTTTGTGTCACTTGTGCTTTGACAAGCAATTGAAGCCTTGTGTACACACAGAACACATATACAGTTTCTTCTCACTGTGGGTGGTGTAATGTTTTTCTCAGGTTGTGTATCTGGTTAAATTTCTTTCCACAGTCAGTTCACTGGAACACTCTCATTCAGATGTATGTCTAGGTCTTTTCCCAGTCAGGTTGATGTTAGATATGTACTCCTACTGTTAAAACAGGCAGACATTTCTCCTTCCATATTCAAAGGCCAATGACATGGAGGTCCTCTTCATGAAAGGAAGCTTATTTTGCATTTTAATTCTGGAAATACTCTTATTGAAAATCTATGGAAAATAAGCTTATAAAACACTTGACTGAAAGGACAGGATAGACATTCAGAAGAGAATTATATTTTCTGTGGAGCATTATTAATTATAAGATAAGGCATGGTGTTCGGGGCAACGTACTGGCATGGATAAAGGATTGGCTGACTGACAAAACCGTATGCTAGTTGAAAATTAACAGACCAGGTGTGCTGGAGTTCAATTTTGAAATATACAGCATGAAATAGACCGGTATGCGTCATTCGCAGTTTTTTAACTTTTTTTTTCCCTTCTGGATCACGTCTTGTTTCGTCTGCTATTGGGTTAAAAATGTAATGAGCAACCCCACAATGTTTTGGGAGCTTGGGAACTTTTATCTGTGATAACAACAATTCTGATCCCAAATTTCAAAATTGGAGTTCAAATTTCTGCCAAATCCATTTGGATGAAGGGTGACTATCAATATTCCCAGCTACCTCTCCCTGGGAAGCAGCAGCTGTTCGCCACCTGTCACCAATCTGAGCAGCTCCTCTCTGTGTTCTCTCTGGGTTATCCTCTAGTCCACTTTCTCTGATCTACATAATCTCCCTCAACAGCTCACTCCCTCTCCCTGGGAGGCTGAAAAGTCAGAGGGATCTGGAGGTGAGGCAAGGACAAAAGCAGAAAGGATTTTGATGTATTTAGAATTTGCCAAATGTCAGTTGGTTTTAGTGACGAATGTCTGCCAGGCAATCTCTTGTAAGATTCACAGGAGGCACACTGGATCTTTGGTTTTGGAAATCGAAAGTTGCACATGTGCAGCTTGTGCGACTTTTCAGCTCACTGTCTGTTTCATGTCCCAGCTCACTAACTTAGCAAAAATGCCCTCAGTTCTTTTGTCCGGATTGTTAATGCATAAGGTGAATGGCTATGGTCCAAAACTGACCCCTGCAGTTCACTAGTGGTCACCGACTGCCATACCATAAAGCAGAAACTGCTCTACCCACCATGGTCCAGGCACCAAGAGAGCACGCACATCCATAAGGTGTTCTGGATTACTCCTATGTTGTGACTCAGACTTTGTGGAAATGGAAAGAAGCCAGGAAGTAGTGGAGAGGGTGGAGGAGCTGTTGTCCAATTGTTTTTTTTCGCGAGGAACTACTTGCCATTTCTTTGCTATAAACTGGAAAATGAATTGTCTGTGCAATTGAATATCTGCGCAACTTCGATCCTAACTTTATTCATTGACAGACATCTTTGTATTCTCTTTAACCACAGGCAAGGTCCCAGAGGACTGAAGGAAAGCTAATTTTGTCTCATCGTTTACAAATTGTAACAGGGATAATCCAGGAAATTACACGCCTGTGAGCCTCACATCAGTGGAAGGTAAATTATTGGAAAAGATTCTCAGAGACAAGATCTATAAGCATTTAAAAGCAAATGGACAGATTAGCAATAAATAGCATGGTTTTGTGTGGGGGAGGTCATGTCTCATAAACATGATTGAGTTTTTTAAGGAGGTGACAAAGCTGATTGTTGAGGGAAAAGCGGTGGATGTTGTCAACATTGACTTCAGTAAAGCATTTGACAAGGTCCCTCATGGCAGCCTGGTACAAAAGGTGAAGTCACATGGTATCGGGGTGAGCTGGCAAGATGGATACAGAACTGGCTTAGTCATAGGAGGCAGAGGGTGGCGGTAGAAGCATGCCTTTTGAAATGGAGTGCTGTGATATAGCAGCTTTCAAGAAGCACCTGGACGAACACATGAAGAGGAAGGGAATAGAGGTATATAGATCTTGCAAGTGAAGGCAGTTTTAATATGGAAGGGCAAAATGTGTCAGCGCATGCTTGGAGGGCTGAAGGGCCTGCTCCTGTGCTGTATAGTTCTTTGTATTGCAACCTTCTCTACCTGCTCAATCACAGTAAATTTTTTATTGATGACGGTTTTCAATGGCTGGTCCTTTACCCAGCAGTCTCCGCGCTTGTAAAAGTCCCTGATTAACGTTACAGGAGAGCACTGCGCAGGCGTCGTGCCGTTGAGTCTTTGGAATGTATCTGCTGAGAGTAATGGCGACGGGGAAAGACACTCTTTTGTCACATTAGCAGTTGGTAAAGATTAGAAGTGCGAAGGGAACGATGGAAACCGCGGTGGCCCGGAAGGCAATGAAAACTAAAAATGAACCTACAGGTGCTGTATTTCCAGACCCAGGCCTTTTCCCTGGAAGCGGTTCCAGTTCAGTGGTCGCCATCTTGTCTGGGATCCGCGCACGCGCGACCAAACGTCATATTGTGAGTGGGGCTCCAACGGTCTCAGCTGGGTCCGAGCACCAGGCGTGTAAACATAATTAACAATGGCGTTTTCAGCAGCTTCATCCCGTCCCAGCCACAGCTGACGTATGCAGCCTCGAGTTGCGATGGGCCTTGGATACATTCAGTTGAGTGGCTGTGGTTGCAACTCCCGTGATGTAGAAGAGCTGAACATCTAGTTTTGTGTCACTTCAGCCCCAATTTCTAATCTGTGGCTGCTCAACATGGAGAAGAGTGGGCGAGCCACAGAATTCTGGCTAAAACAGCAATCTGTAGTACCTGGGTAAACTCATAGGAGTTGGGACATGGGTTATTACTGAACATTCTTATTTAAGAAACTGGAACAGTCGTCAGCCCAGCAAGGTTTCTCTATCATTCTGGTAAGATCATGGCTGATCAGATTGTGACTTTAATTCTACTTTCCTGCCTGCCCTCTATGAGAAGTCTGTTCCATGCCCAGCTGTCCCTGAGCACACACTGCCGACCATTACACTTGATACCTTCCACAATGGTAACATGTCAGCATAAGGGGAGGCAATAGCCTAGTGGTATTATCACTGGACTGTTAATCCAGAGACCCAGATGATGTTCTGGGGACCTGAGTTTGAATCTTGCCACGGCAGATGGTGGAAATTGAATTCAATAAATAGCTAGAATTAAGAGTCCAATAATGACCGTGAATCCATTGCCGATTGTTGGAAAAATGATCTGGTTTACTAATGTCCTTTAGGGATGGAAATTACCATCCTTACCTGGTCTGACCTACATGTGACTGCAGACCCACAGCAATGTGGTTGACTCATAACTGCCCTCTGGACAATTAGGGATGGGCAATAAGTTCTGGCCTAGCCAGCGGCGCCCTCATCCCATGAATGACTAAAGAATAAAAGAAAAAATGTCTCATAGACACTGGGAATTTCCTCATGACTTCGTTCTTTATTATTGCTTTTATTCGTTTGAGTGGAAAGAACATTCCTTCACAGAATCACAGAAATGTTACGTTGTGGAAGGAGATCTTTTGACCAGCCATGTCTGCACGGGCTCTTCACAAAAGCAACCTGATTGAGTGACTGAGAAGCTGGAATTATTTGCTCTGAATTTCCATCAATGGGCTGATTATGATACTGGCATTGAGGTTGTTGAATTGCTCGCTGAGCTGGCTTGTTTTTGTTTTCAAGGTGAGCAAATCAGCAATCTCACCCACAACCCGAGCTACAAATCTTTGCAAACTACTGACATTCTGTATTCCTTTTACAGAGGATTGGGAGAAGCTGATTTGTGAATGGCAAATGCAAACTAAACATCACTAATCAGGATCTGATTATCATCAGCTTTTCAATATGGAAGTAGAAATGCTTGCCTGTTCTGTCTGTTGGGGAAAACTTCATCGTGAGACACAGAAACACCCAAATGAGAGTGTTGCAGTGCACTGACTGTGGAAAGAGCTTTAACCAATTACGATGCCTGAATAATCATTCCATCATTCTCAGCCCAGAGAAATTACACGTTTTTTTTTATGTGAAAGAGGCTTCAGCAAATCATCCAACCTGGAGAGGCACAAAGACACCAGCACCATGGACAAACCATGGAAATGTGAGCACTGTAGGAAGAAATTCAATTGGCCATCCCAGCTGGAAATACATTGACGCACTCACACAAGGGAGAGGCCGTTCACCTGCTCCAAGTGTGGAAGAGGATTCAGAGAGTCTTCCAACCTGGTTGCTCACCAGCGGGTTCACACTAATGAGAGACCTTTTAAATGTTCAGACTGTGGAAAGTGCTACAAATATTCTGGGGACCTGATGTCCCATAAACGTGTTCACACCAATGAGAAACTTTTCAGGTGCTCTCACTGCAAGACTGGATTCAGGAAGTAATTTGAACTCTCTGTACATCAGGGCACCCATACTGGGGAGAGGCCATATACCTGCTCTGCATGCGGGAAGGGGTTCATTAATTCATCCAACCTGTTGAGACACCACCGAGTTCATTCTGAGAAGAGAACTTTTAAATGTTCTGACTGTGAGGAGAATTTCAAAAGTAGCAATAACCTGCTGAGACACCAACGCACTCACACTGGAGAGAAGCCATTCACCAGCTCTGTGTGTAGGAAAGCATTCACACGATCATCCACCTTGGTGACACACCGGCGAATTCACACTGGGGAGAGACCATTCACCTGCTCAATGTTGGTAAAGAAATTCACATGTGCATCTCACCTTCTGAAACACCAACACACTCATACCGAGGACAGGCCATTTACCTGCTCTGTTTGTGGGAAGGGATTCACTCAGTCATCCAACCTGCTGCAACATCAGCAAGTTCACAACTGATTGGGAGTCAGATTCTGACAGTATTGCTGCTGTTCATCACAGCCAGGACTGAACTAGCAAGTTGATCTTGAGGAGAGCAAGAAGTATGTTCCAGCCACTTTCTTCCATGGTTCAGAGCTCCTAGCCATAGATCAGAAAATCCTTTACAATTGTGTTTTAAGTCAGAAATATCAATGGTGAAAGCTGGAAATGTGCTGTCAAATCAAAATTGGTGTAGAACTATGACCTTTCCTGGCTGGAAGTTAATGAGCAGATTTATGTTTTCCCTACATTGGTAAACACAAAACTGGAACAAAACTTTCCATTGCTAATATGGCATCTCTCAGCCTTCTCTTTTCCAAGGAAAAGATCTTCAGGCTTTCCTCGTGAGTATAACCTATTCCTTCATGTGATATTTGTGGTTGAACTTTTACTTTCCTAACCCTTGCGAATTATGACATATTCAGAAATGTTTCATATCAGAGGGATTCAAATTGGAATATTTATATTTACATCATTCTCTCTGTGTCTGTTGGCTTAACCACTTAACCATAGGAGTTTGGTGTTAGTCTTTTTAAATGGTCTTGACAGAAAATGTCAATCAACCAACAAGCATTTATTAGCTGAGCACACTCCACAAAAAAAACAATTTTTTCTCTTGCATCTTTTAGAACTTTCTTTCTGCTATTTTATCCCTGTAACATTTTAACTTAAACCCATACAACTTAGTGAATAAAGTCTATATTTTTAAAAATGAGGAACTGAATGTCACTGATGCACACAGAGGAAATACAAACATAACTGCTGAGAATGAGGAGAGCTCAGCGGAACAAACACATGGAAAGTTAGGACATCCCCAACTTGACTGTGAGCACACAGCTCATGAAAGATTAAAAATAGAACAGAATTATTGAATGAAAAACCTCCCAGTACACTGTGTACATAACCATCTGGTGAACTCTTAATATTTGCGAACTATGCTTAGTCACTTCGAAGTGAAAAGTTTTAAAAGATCAGTTAATTATCGCTAAATAAGTATTAAAACTCTAAGAAATGGGAGAATTTAAGAAATAGTGGAAAAAACCAATTATAATTTATTTTCCCATTAATTTATAAGGATTGGGGAAGAAACAGTGTTCATTGAGGTCTGTTTCTGATAATATTGGATAAATCTCATCCCAGTTATAGGGATTAATATTCTCAATAAAAGTCAAATAATTCAAATATGTTAAACATACAGTATGTTTAAACTGCTACTACAATTGTAGTACAATTGACTTGCTGTCAAAACAAGACCTATCTGCTGTAGTAATGCAAGAAGTGATTAGAAAAGGTTTTCCAGTTGGTCACTTTTCAGACCTAGTCAACCCCATAGATTGATGAATACCTCCATGTACTCAACATATGTTAGGTATTCACTGTTTATTTCAGCACAGAGGACCTCAGAGTTTAATTCAATAAATCTTCACATCCCATATCTTGCGATGGCCTTATTAACGTGGGGCCAAGTTAACTCAGAAATAATGCAACAGCAGAAGAAATACAACTTTCGTACATCTCCAAACACTTAAACTCCAGTCAGATGGTTGACAGGGAGCTGATGGTATGGTCAAGATCACTGTCTTGCCTGCTGCGTTCATCATCAGGCTCTCCACTCCTGTTCACTCTCTCGTCACCGCTCAAGACAATTTGGCCAAATCAGATTGTTCCCATGACTGGGATCCCACTCCCTATTGCTACTCATCAGACTCAGAATCATCAGACCAGTTTGTTCAACCCTCCAAAAAACCTCCGCATGCTCCCTGGTACAGGCAGTGGAAAAGATGGTGTTACCCATTTTAGTACACCAGGGACAACCATCCATTCTTTACATTAACTGATTCATGGACGGAAAAGTAACATTAAAACCATTAAAAAGATCTAACCGGTGAGACCAAACAGGAAAGTCCACACGATAAAATTAAATGTCAACGCACAGGGCATCTATAGTAACTTGATAAGTTGGATGCAAGATTGCCAGACTGGTGAGACAGTGGGTGATGGGAGGAGGCTGTTCGTGTGACTGGAGACCAGTGTCCATTGGTGTACCATTGGGATTAATGCTAGGTCGCTTGCGTAGCCTTAGCCCTCTTCATTTCCAAAAACCAAGTCCAGTAGTGCCTCCTTACTCGCTGGACTGAAAACATATTTTTGATTAAAATCCTCATTTACAGCATTGTGGGTATCTCCAATCCAAATGCACAACAGTTCAAGATAACAGCTCACTGCCACCATGTCAAGGTCATTTGAGGACAGGCAGTAAAACTTAGCGCAGTTAATAAAGCCCAAATCCACTGAATGAATAAAACATTGCTGTTGAACAGTTTCCTGAAAATATTTAGGAATTCTTGTCCTTTACACTCTCATTATTTCCGTACTATTTTGTTCTAAGTTGTATTGATTGCCATCCCCAATTCACTCTCACATCATAGCTAACAATCTCATCAATGGGAATATCTTTACCCACCATCCCGTGCGGTAGTGAATGTCTCATCCTCACCTTAGCATGTTTCTTCTTCCTTGGAATGAATTTCTGCAGTGTCTCTTGAATTACCCCAAGGAACTTCTGCCATTATGCTCTATTGGTTCCCTTTCATCAAGAACGTGTTACTTCCTGAAAGGATGACAATAAATTCTTTAAAGTTGATTTCTTCTTACCGAACCACTGACTGCTCACCTTAAAATTTTCTTCATGCCCTGTTATGTCATCTTTGATCATAACATCCATCACAGGGAATACGTTATAAGTTAATTGGCGTGCAGTTACCTGCATTCTCTGTCTATACCTATTTGAATAAAGGATTTAAATTTCTTTGTTTTGCAATCTATGAATCTTCCCCAAATCTAGGGAATTTTCAAAACCAAAACCAACACATCAACTCTCTTTCTGGTCATTTTCTTTAACTTCCAGGATACTGTTCATCAGGACTCAGCGTCTCTCAGCATGTAGCTCCTACAATTCACTCAATACGTTCTCTGGTGATTGTAATTTTCTTCAGCTCCTCCATTTCCTGATTTATTGCTGCTTATTGGATAAGGCCAATGAAAAATACCTGTTCAATTCACCTGCCATCTATCTGTTTTCCATTAGTAATTCGTCAGACTTTTCTCCTTTAGTACAGATGCTTCCTTTATTAACTTTGTTTTAAATATGCAGAGAAACTGCTAAACTGTCTTCATATTTTGGCTAACTTTGTCTCCTACTCTATTTTTTTCTCTCTCCTTATTAATCTTGTAATCATTCTTTGCCATTTTATACCTTCTGTCTTGTCGTCTAACCTGCTACTCATCCTTCAGCAATTGTATGCTTCTTCTTTGTAGTTGACATCATCTTAAATGCTTTTTATAGTTAGCCGCAGATGATGTAACATTTCCTCCATCTTTTTCCTAGTTTCCTGTCCTCCAATGTCATGAACCATTCAATATCCCGCTCCAAATCCATGTCCTCCTGTAACCATATCTGTGTGATGATTACTGGACCATACTTATTGACTTGGAACTTTTCTTTCTCACTCAAATGTATCTGCTGGGTGTATTCTGATGTATCCCCTTAATTATTTGCCACTGTATCTCAACTGACCTCTGAAGCTAAATTGCCACTTCACTTTCGCTCTGATTTCACACCCACATGACTGCCCTAATTTAAGTTTAAAATAATAGTCTCATACCCACTCCTGTCCCTGAAAATCGTTGTAAAATTCCATCAAATTAGGTTCACTGCTACCTCTGAGTGCCTTCATTGTGAGGTTGTTAAGTAAATCTCTGTCATTGAACAACATCAAGTCCAGTACAACTGGCTCTCTGGTTAGCTCTGGAATGTGCTGTTCAAAGAAACTATCTTGAGAACATTTTATGAACTCTTCATCAAGGCTACATTTGCGCATCTGATTTTTTCAGTTTATGTGCAGTTTAAATTCCTCATTTTCTGCCATGCTGGTGCTGGTGCAAGTGCCACACTACCCTGAACCCACTTCTTCTCACCAGTCTTTGATCCATACATTCATTTCTCTAATCTGATTTGAATGTTTGGGGGTGGGGGAGGTTATGAGATCGACATGCAGGCCCAGAATTCCCTGCATCTTATTACAGAATCGAAGGAAAGAATTTGATGCCCAGTGTCTGTGGATGAGCACCACATCTTGGCCCAATTCTTCATCGTTTCCCTTCACGTAATTGTACAATTCTCTTTTAAAAGGGTTGAATGAACCTGACAATGCATTCTCCCACTTGCAGTGGGAAAGGTGTTTCACCCTCCTCATATGAGAATTGCTTCCTTTGTTAGTCTCATTGAACTGGTGTCTTCTGCTTCTGATTTCACGAACACAGTGAACACTGTCTCACTATCTACTCTGTTCTGACCTCTCATGATTCTGGACACATAAATCAGATCTCAAGTTACCTTTCCCTTCTCCAAGGAGAAAAGCCTCATGCCACCAATAAAAGCAAAATGTTGCAGCGGTTGCATAATTGGAAACAAAGAACACAGGATAGCAGTCACAGGGTTTGAAATGTTAACTCTGCTTTCTCATCAGATGCTACCAGACCTGCTGTGTTTCACCAGCATTGTGTGTGTTTGGCTTGAATCTCCAATCTGTCCACAGTCTGACATGACTCATTCCTAGAATGATTAGAGTTATACAGCGTTGAATCAGACCCTTCTGTCCAACTCGTCCATCCAACCAAGTTTCCCAAACTAAACTAGTCCCATTTGCTTGCATTTGGCCCATATCCTTCTAAACCTTTCCTAATCATTTACCTATCCAAATGCCTTTTAAATATTGCAACTGCATCTACCACTTACCTCATTTCAAAATGTGGTGCTCAAGTCTCAGTGGAAATATTCTCATTCAGGGTGAAATATTCCTAAATCTGCCCTTGAATTGTTCGTGCGTTAGCTTCAGCCTCACGACAGGGTTTCATCTGCTTCAAGCAACAAAGGAAAAGCTCCAAAAGCGGAACTGTGGGTGCTGGAAATGCTAAACAGAAACAGAAATTCCCGGTGACACTCAGCAGGTCTGGCAGCGTCAGTGAAGACAAACAGAGTCAAATTTCGACCCAACCTTTGTTAAAAAACTTCCAGTTTTCTCCTGGAGTTTGACACGGAATCATGTTTCTAAATAAGGCACAGTTTCAGCCAATGAAGGAGGACAACTAGTTCAATCTGAGAACTGTCGATGTGATATTGGTCGCCTCAATTTCTCTGCCCCTCCTTACCCATTCCAAGCTATCTTCCCAGGAACTGGCTGCATTGCATTGTCTCAGGTCCAACCCTGACGTTGTAATTAAGCCTGGGCCGAAGAATGGCGCTGTTGTAGTATAGCGGACTGATCTCTACATTGCAGAGGCTCAGCACCAAATCTCAGATACCTCCTCCTATCTCCCCCTGGACCATGACCTCATGATGGAACATCAGGCCATTTTGTCAACTATGATCACAAGCATCACAAACAGCCCCCACATCCCAACCCAACCCAAACCCCTACTCCACCAACTGTCTCCAAGCTGATAGACGCCCAATCCCATAGAGCTCGCTTATATCTTCTTTCTAAAATCCACAAACAGGACTGTCTGAGCAGATCCCTTGTTTAAGCCTGCTCCTGTCCCACAAAACTCATCTCTTCCTACCTTGATTCAATCTTTTCTCCCCTGGTCTAGTCCCTGTCCACTTAATCCACGATTCCTCTGTTGCTTTACATCAGTTTCAGGATTCCAAGTTTACAGGCTCTAACTGCCTCCTCTTTACCATGGATGTGAAATCCCTTTACACATCCATCCCCCACCAGATGGTCTTGGGACTTTCCGCTTCCCCTTGGATCAAAGACCTGAACCGTCCCCATCTGCCACCAGCCTCCTCCGCCTGGCTGAGCTTGTCCTCACCCTGAACAACATCTCTTAACTCCTCTCATTTTCTTCCGGTCAAGGGGTGGCTATAGGTATCCATACGTCACTTGTGTCTGTCTCTTTGTCGGGTACGTGGAGCATTCCTTGTTCCAGTCCCATTCCAGCCCCGACCCACAACCCTTTCTCTGGTATACCGATGATATCATCAGAGTTGCTTCCCCGTCTTGTCCGGAATTCAAAAGGTTTATCGATTTTGTTTCCAATTTCCACTCCGCCCTCACATTCAACTGGTCCATCTTTGACTCCTTCCTTCCCTGCCTCAATATCTCTGCTTTCATTTCTGGAGATAGACTGCCCACCAATGTACACTATAAGTCCAACGACTCCCACAGTTACCTTGACTATACACCCTCTCACCCTGCTTTCTGTAAAGACTCTTATTCAATCCTCCCAATTCCTCCATCTTCGTCACATATGTTCAGATTGGGCCAACTTCAACAAGAAAGTCTCCAAAATGTCCACCTTCTTCCTCAACAGAGAATTTCCCAGCATCATTGTTGTTGTGGCCCTCACCCCCTCCCTTCCCTCCCGCAAGAGTGATAGGGTCTCCCTTGTCCTTACCTATCATCCCACCAGCATCCACATCTGGAGGATCATTAGCCACAATTTCTGCCGCCTCCAACAAGATGCCATCACCAGGCCAATATTCTCTCCCCTCCCTTGTCAGACTTCCACGGGGGCCATTCCCTCCATGACACCCTCGTCCATTCTTCCTTCACTTCAATCGCCCCCACCCACACCCTCACTGCACCTTCCCCTCCAACCACAGAAGGTATAACACCTGCCCATTTACCTCCTCCACCCTCAGTATCCAAGGGCCCAAACAAATCTCCAGGTGAAGCAATACTTTACTTGCACTTCACTCAATCTAGTTTACTTCATTCACTGCTCACAAAGTGGTCTCCTCTACACTGGGGTAAACGATGTGTAGTCTGGGTGACTGTTTCACAGAGCGCCAATGCTGTGTCTACAAAAAAGACCCTGAGCTGTCTGACACTTCAACACACCACCCTATTCCCTGGCCAACATCTCTGTCACAGCTTTGCTGCAGTGCTCCAGTGAAGCTCAGCGCAAGGTGGAAAAACAGCACCTAGTTTTCTGCTTGGGGACCCTGCAGCCTTCTGGAATTGATAGAATATAGCCACTAACAGCCCCCATAAACAGCTATTACCCTCCCAGCCAGATTGATGTTCACTCCTTTGTCTTGCCAACTGTTCTTCTCCTTCTTTGGGCTCTATCTCCACCTATCATTTAATCCCTCCCCCCTTCTCCCATCCACTCTTCTATGTAAAAACCAACATTTTGCTAATACTATCAGTTCGAAGAAAGGTTAATTCTGATTTCTCATCACAGATTCTGCCAGACCTACTCAGCTCTTACAGCAATTTCTGACTGATTGGTTGGAGGACCAACTTCTCCTTGATGGATCCTCCAGTTCCGCCCCTCCGCCAAACACGAGGCTGTACGAGGCAGTTCGAGCAGAACATGCGCCATCCGTGTGGCGTACCTGGAGGTCAGAGCGCAGGCGCAGTGTCAGTGTCGTGCCGAGGAAAAGGCTTCCCGCAGAAAGATCGCGTGTGACTGGATTGAGTGGCAGTGAGTGGGTAGGAGATCAACAGAACACACACAGTAGGCCTCAACCCGAACAAGAAGGTACCTGTCCTGTGTCTGGACCATCCTTAGATCATGTTCGTGTCTCCTGCGTTGATAGGCCCCGGGTTAACCGCGGTCTCATGTTCAGCGGCACTGAGGGGCAGAGCACCTGCGCGGCCACCTTCTTCAGCCTGGCACGTAGTACGCATGTGCGTTGACTATGACCAGGAGAGAATCTTGAGATTGTCCCTCCTGGACTGGGATTGAGAGCTGATCTTATTAAGTAAGACAAGGAATCCTGACGAATCTGGTACAGTCGATGATCAAACGATGTTTTCCCTCTTGGGAGAGACCAGCATTATGGGATAGAGTCTGAAACTGACGTGTATGCTATTTAAGATGCGGATCACAGAATTGCTATGGTGTGGAAGCAGTCAATTCGACCTATAATGCTTTCAATGGCTCTATTATTTAATGTCAATCTTCTGCTTGTTCCCAATATTCCTGCACACAATTTCTATCTAATTAATCATCCACATACTCTTGAATGCCTCAGCTGAATGGGCATCCACCATGTTTCCAGGCAGTATACACAACAACAACAACAAAATCAGAATTTGCCTGACAAGCTCAGCAGGTCTGGCAGCATCTGTGAAGAAAACATCAGAGTTAACGTTTTGGGTCTGATGACCCTCCCTCAGAACAGTATATTTCATACTGTAACTAATCGCTGTGTGGAAAAAGTCTTTTCTCATGTCACCCTTACTTTGTTTGCACATCACTTTAAATTGATTCCATCGCATTCTTTGTTCTTTCGTGAGTGGGAACACCCCCTATCTACTCCAGTCTGTGTATGATTTTGAAAACCTGTATCAAATGTCTTCTGTGTTCTCTTCCAGAATAGTCCTACCTTCTTCAATCTATCCTCATTACTGAAGTTTCTGATTTGTTGAACCGTTCTTTGAAATCACTTCTGCAGTCTCTCCAACATGTTTCCTCTCATGTGTCATCCACAACTGTACCCAATACTCCAACTAAGGTCTAACAAGTGTCTTGTTCAAATCATCACCTTGCTCTATGCCTTTGTTAATAAAGGTGAGAGCACTGTATGATTTATTAACTGCTCTTTCCACCTGTTCTTCAACAATTTGTGTTCATTCACACCCAGGACCCTCTGCTGCTTTAGGATTTTACTCCCTATTTTATATTATCTTCAAATGTTCTTCCAACCACATGGCATCACCTCACACTTCTCTGCATGGAACCTCATCTGCCAACTATCCACCCATTCCAAATTGTCAATGTCCTTTTGAAGTCCCACGCCATCTTCTTCACGGCTTACAATTCTTCCATATTTAATGTTATCTACAAATTTTCAGATTGCCCCTGATGTGGATTATTAGTATATTATCAGGGCAACACGGTGGCTCAGTGGTTAGGACTGTCTCACAGCGCCAGGGACCCAGGTTCAATTCCACCCTTGGGCAACTGTCTGTGTGGAGTTTGTACATTCTCCCAGTGTCTGTGTGGGTTTCCTCCAGGTGATCCAGTTTCCTCCCACAGTCCAAAGGTGTGCAGGCTAGGTGGATTGGCCATACTAAATTGCCTGTGGTGTAGAGGGATGTGTAGATGAGTTATAGGGGGATGGGCCTGGGTGGGATACTCTGAGGGTCGGTGTGGACTTGTTGGGCCAAAGGGCCTGTTTGCAGACTGTAGGGATTCTATGAAAAAATTAGGAAAATCAAGGGTCCTGATAGCAAACCCTGGGGATCTCCACTCCAAATCTTCCTCCAGCTTGAAGTATATCC